>NC_064291.1:31349831-31507524 GCF_019186545.1 Solanum stenotomum
GTGACTATTCCTTATGTCATCCATCTCACAAATGAACTGGCCCGTGAGGACTTTCAAAGTGGATGTATATGGCAGGAATTTGTTGATGAGTTGGAATTGATTGTCCACAGTCCCCTTGATCAATTTGAAATAATTCCATTGATTCCTATGAAAATAGGAAACTTATATTTCTCATTCACAAATCCATCTTTGTTTATGCTACTAACTCTCAGTTTGGTCCTACTTTTGGTTTATTTTGTTACTAAAAAAAACATCTAGGATTGTTCAAGTCTTAGGCAGAAGGTTTGAGATGTTACAACAAACAAAATAGTTGCTACCTCGACTCAAATTTATTTTGAAAGGAAATAAAAATATGAAAACTCTTATGCATTGACCATAGATATTTTATTAACGATGGAGAATCGTTACAATACATTAGAAGTAAATAATTATTGTAATAAACTATTCAAATAATTGTTGTAGTAGCTCCTACAATAGGCTCAATAGGTGTTGCTATTAGCTCCAAATAATTATTGTTCTAGCTCCAAATAATGGTTGATATAGCTCTAAATAACCATTGTTATAGCCTCAAGAATGGTTAATTGGAAGTCTTGCTATAAAAACCAGACACGTATTATATGTATTTTCCCTTTGTAGTTTTAAGTTTAAATTTGATTAGCTCTCTCTACAAAGGATATTAAAGGATCATACTTGACATTATTTTCTTAACGTCAAACCGCTCCCTTTATTAATTACTTTATTATTACTTTAAGAAAGATGATTTTAAAACATGGATACTTGCATGGATTTGAAGATTAGTAAACTCAATAAATTTGACAAGGTAATAACTATCATCCCGTGATTAGACCTCTTACCAACTTACAGAGTGTAATTTAAATAAATAAAATTTGGACTAGTAAATGAAATTGATATGACAAGGATAAAATTAATATTGTATAGGATAACATTGAGGATGCATGTCATTTGCTTAAAGTTGGGAGGAGATATTTAATTTTTAAAGCAAAATTAGAGGGGAATATATATTTATATATTATCACATATACATTTAAAATTTATGATATAAAATAGTAAATGAGATTGATAATGACAAAAATAAAATAAATATTGCATAAGATAATATGGGAGGATGTTATTTATTCAAAATTAGAGTAGATGTTTAATTTTAAATCAAAGTTTGAAGATCTTGACCCTTTATAAGATGAAACCTACTTTCAATTTTAATAACTATGATGATATGATTAGACCTCTTACCAAATTTGCCAGTGACAAATTAATTATCCTACCAAGTTTCACTATTATCTTACAAAAAATTAAACATCATATTGTTTAAAAAAACAATAGATAATTACTTGTGATTCTCAATTTGATATTGGACTTACATAAGTTAATGCAATTTATAAATGGAAAACCTCACATCACAAAATCTCAGTCACAACTCACAAGGTATGAATTTCTTTGTTTTTTGAATGATGATATTTGAATATTTAACCCAACTTGTGCTTAATTTTTCCTCTTTTCAACCCCTTGTTTTTTAGTTGTTACTACTATATCTTATAATAAGTAATATATATACATAGATTCAACATCAAAAAAATTAAATAACTAACAGAAGGTAATTTTTGCTTTTTGACTCTATGTTTTCCTTATCTTTATTTTTTATATATATTGTATTAAGATAAACACCAAGATGGTAACTAATTGGTTGAATAAAAGAAGGGGACATAATATTTCAAATTCTTACTTAATCCAACTATACTCCACCCATTCTATGCAACTTGTATATTCATACAAAATCATATGTTATTTAATGTTTGACAAATAGCATATATGCGTGGCATCTGTTATTATTCAAGTGTCTTTAATCTCAAACTAAACCTGCCACCTAAATGTATTTTTAGCGTATGAATTTTGTATATTTTTCAAGGATAATTATGCCTTATGTCCATTCGTCAAACTTATTTACAAAAAAAATGGCCTTTTATTTATTCAGCCAGTTAAAAATTTCTGGACAGTGTTCTAAAAGACTCTATTGGGACTCATCTTGGGGCTAGTGTAACGATCGAGTTCCGTCGTTATAGAAAAGCCAACGGAGAAAAATTTTGGGTCGGAAAAATTTTTCGTAGTAACTTGGGATTTCCCAACCTAGTCCAGATTTGGACGAAATCGGAGTCAATAAGGTGTAGGGAAATCTGGTAACAATCGGGTGACTTATTTATGATTTTAATTACATGAGTAGTTAAATAAGTCGTTAAGGAATCCATACGACTTTACGGAAATGAATTCGGGTGAGTAGAACTCCCGAAATCGATCTTAGCGTGAACGATAGTTTCTGAGAGTCGTTAGTTAAAGTTGAGTTGTGAAATGGGGGTCTTGGAATTGTTAAAATAGCTCACTAATTCCGTGCAAGCCACTAGGGCGGGATTTTTGCCACCGGGACAGGGCCGGTGCAGCGGGGTAAGGGCCGTTGTGGCGGGTTCAACGCGACTTAAGGTCATAAATAAACCCCAAAACGACTTTATTCTGCACTTTTCAACTTTGAGAGCTAGGAGACGACCCATACGAGTTCTTGACAGTATTCCTCCGTTCTTGAGGCTAAAGGTAAGATTTTAATTCCCCAAATCCGTTTTCGATCTGTAGAACGTAATAGAATGGGTTACTATCGATGGGGGAGGGTTTTGATCTAGATTCTATGGTGGAAACTGCCTTATTTTGGGTACTTGGGATCATGGGTATGATCAAGGGTTGATGGAATAGTTAGTAATCCAGGTAATTAGTGATTGTTTATTGATTCTCGTATTGTATTGATTGTTTGTAGACCAAGAACAAGCGGAATGAATTCGAAAAGGGAAGGTTCAAGTTTCTTAGGGTTTCAAGCTTGTTTCGAGGTAGGTGATAGTTGTGATTCTATGATTGTGTGATGTATGTTTGTTCTTGCTTCATTATGATACATGTATGTATATGAATGTTGCATTATTGATCACTCTTTTGTAAATGAGATAGATGAATGATGGTTACCAAGAAATCATGACTTAAATGTATGATCTTGAGGATATAATTATGATTGTGATTAAGGTGTGTTGAATGGATCGGTTGCCACGTTCCGACATAACTAACTTGGATCGGTTGCCACATTCCGACATAATTATGGGATCGGTTGCCACATTTCGGCATAAGCATTGGATCGAGTACCACGTTCCGGTATGCTAACTCTTTGGGTTTAGGTTCCATGAGAGGACCAATGACTTGTTATAAATGTATATTGTTGAGCATGTAATAATCGATATTGTATATGTTCAGTATGTTGCATGTTTGTAATGTTTTACAGACCTTGCTTAGACGATCAGTGATCGTTCGAATTCAAGGGTGAGCCAATTCTTTCGGGCTGCCAGGGGTTCTCTTTCGTCTATGTCCACCATTTCGGACTTAGACTTTTCTAGTTAGTTATTAGTGCATTAGTTTGGGGTTGTATCCCTTCTTGTTTAGACATGTTGAACTTTAGCTGTTTTGGTACATTGACTTTCAGGTTCTAGGTGTATTTTCCGCAATGTTAGTTGTTAGATCTTTTATTGAAGTTTATGGGAACTTCAGTTTTTAGATATTATTCTTATTTTTGTATCCTTAAATGCTTTAGTTTTTGGTTTAGTTGTTTGGTTTGGGTTGTAATAGTGGTTCTCCCACTGGAAGGTTAGTGTGGGTGTCAATCACGATGGTCTGGGTCATGACAAAGTTGGTATCAGATCCTAGGTTCGTTGATCTCGATGTACTAAAACGAGTATAGTAGTGTCTTGCGGAACGGTACGAGGACGCCTTTACTTTTCTTCGAGAGGCAATAGGACTTTAGCAAATCTCTCTGTTTTCTCTTTGTCTCCTTTCATGTTATGACTTGATTCCAATTGGTATTTGACGATTCAAATTTGTATCTAACCTCCTTCACTCTTCTGTCCGCAGATGGTTAATACTAGATTCAACAGCGTCAGGCCCGTAGCTCCCGTCAATTCTCCAGTTGAGGAATCTGCAGCGAGAGGTTGCAGTTGAGGCAGGGGTAGAGGAAGAGCTAGGGGTAGAGGTTGAGGAAGAGTGGCGCCTGCTAGAGATGGAGTACTGGTCGAAAATGTTCCCCCAAAATGAGGCCCCTCATGTGCATCATGAAGAGATAGAAGAGGATATTGAGGTTGAACATGTTGAGGAGGTTGGACAAGAGGAAGAGGTGCAGACTGAGACTACCGATGTTCCTCCCATAGACCCAGTGTTAGCTCGACATATCATGTCATTCCTGAAAAGGTTGGTTGGTCCTAGAGTGTTTCCTTCTGCTCAAGAAACTCAAGCTCCTACTAATCCCCTTGTTGCTAGCACTGCTCCTAAGATGGGTGGAACGGGAGGTAATGATGCTTTCTTCCGTCCTTTGTTGGGTTCTGTTATGACTGTAATAAGCATGAAATGTTGACTAAGTTTTTGAAGCTAAAAACTCATGTGTTTATTGGTTCTGAGAATGAGGATGCTTATGAGTTTATCTTAGATTGCTATGAGAGGCTTCATAAGTTGGGAATTGTCCATCAGCATGGGGTTGAGTTCGTGACTTTTCAGCTTCAAGGTGAGGCTAAACAGTGGTAGAGAGCTTATATGGAATGTAGATCTTTAACTTTACCTCCACTTAGTTGGACCCAATTTCATGCTTTGTTTCTAGAGAAGTATGTGCCTAGAACTTTGAGAGATCGTAAGAAGGATGAATTCATGGCTTTGGAGCAAGGTGGTATGTCTGTGGCTGCTTATAAGGCCAAGTTTCATACTTTGTCTAGATATGCTACTCAATTGGTGACTTTTGAGGATGAGAGGATCCGTTTATTTATTAGGGGACTAAACTCTGAGTTGCAGGTATTATCCGTTCATATGATCTCTGCAGGGAGAAGCTTTAATGAGGTAACAGACTATGATAAGAAAGTGGAGGGGGTGAGGCGAGACAGTCAGGCAAAAGCATTGGCAAAAAGGGCCAAGAATTCAGGCAACTTTCAAGGTTCTTATTCTAGAGGTTCAGGGAGGCCAACGCTTGCAGCTAAGCCAATTCAGTCTGATATGCCCGCCTCTATAGGTAATTACTCGGGAACTCCACCTCATAATTTGAGTCAGGATAGCCAGGGAGTCGCACCTTCGACGGGTAGCAGGCCATCTTTTGATCGTACAAATTACAATTGTGGTGAACCTGGGCATATGAGGAGAGATTATCCCCACCCACGAGTGTTAGATTCCGCGTAACAGCAGACCAGAGCGGTGATACCCACGAAAAATGGTAATAATGGTAGAGGACGTCCACAAGGTAGGCGAGGAGGTAATCAGCGAGGTCGTGGAGGCAGAGGAAATGGTAATGCAGGCAGAGGTAACGTGCAACCAGGTAAGGAAGTGGTTCGTCAAGATGATAGGGCCCAGTGTTATGCCTTTCCGGTTAAGAATGAGGCAGAGGCGTCTAACGCAATGATCATAGGTACTATTCTTGTCTGTGACCGGATGACTAATGTGTTATTTGATCCGGGTTCTACTTATTCATATGTATCCATGTGATTTGTCTCAAAATTTGTTATGATTTGTGATATACTTGATCCCCCTATCCATGTTTCTACCCCTGTTGGAGAGTGAGCCATAATCACCCATGTCTATCGTGTTTGCCCTATTTTGTTTATGGATTTTCAGACTTGGGCTGATTTGGTGATTTTGGATATGACTGATTTTGATATAATCTTAGGCATGACTTGGTTAACCCTTATTATGTTGTGCTTAATTGTAATACTAATTTTATAACTCTAGAAATTCTGGGAAGGGAAAAATTAGAGTAGGAAGGGGTGTACAAGCCTAAGCAAGCTAAGATCATATCCTCCATTCGGGCTAGGAAATTGATAGGGCAAGGTTGTTTGGCTCATTTGGCTTATATTAAGTATGTTGAGGTTGAGACTCCATTTATTGAGTCTATTCTTGTGGTGTCGGAATTTAGAGAGGTGTTTCCTAATGACTTGCCTGGTATGCCTCCGGATAGAGATATAGACTTCTGCATTGATTTAGAACCTGGTACTCGTCCCATTTCTATCCCTCCATATCGCATGGCTCCGGCAGAATTAAGAGAGCTTAAGGCTCAAATCCAAGAGCTTCTTGATAAGGGATTTATTCGTCCTAGTGCTTCCCCATGGGGTGCTCCAGTTTTGTTTGTTAATAAAAAGGATGGTAGTATGAGAATATGTATAGATTACCGGCAATTGAATAGGGTCACTATTCGAAACAAATATCCTTTGCCTCGAATAGATGATCTTTCTGATCAATTGCATGGTGCATCAGTTTTCTCTAAGAATGATCTAAGGTCTGGCTACCATCAATTGAAATTAGGCCTGAGGATGTTCCCAAAACGGTATTTAGGACTCGCTATGGGCACTATGAGTTTTTGGTTATGTCTTTTAGTTTGACCAATGCGCCTGCAGCTTTCATGAGTTTAATGAATGGGGTGTTCAAGCCATTTCTTGATTCTTTCGTCATAGTCTTTATTGATGATATTTTGGTCTATTCGAAAAGTGAGGAAGAGCATGCCGACCATCTTCGCATTGTTTTGGGTGTTCCTGGGAAACAAAGGTTGTATGCTAAATTTTCTAAGTGTGAATTTTGGTTGACTTCTGTTGCATTTTTGGGACATATGGTCTCAAAAGAAGGGGTAATGGTAGATTCTCAAAAGATTAAGGCGGTTAAGAATTGGATTCGGCCTAGCTCTATGACGGAAGTTAGGAGTTTTGTGGGGCTCTCTAGCTACAATCGTCGATTTGTGAAGAACTTTGCTTCTACTGCCACTCACTTGACTAATTTGACCAAAAAGGAGATACCATTTGAATGGACTGAAAAATGTGAGGAGAGCTTCCAAAAGCTCAAGACTCTCTTGACCACCGCACCTATCATAGCATTACTAGTGGAAGGTAAAGATTTTATTGTTTATTGTGATGTTTCACATTCTGGTTTAGGTGTTGTGTTGATGCAGGATAAGAATGTTATAGCTTATGTCTCGCGTCAATTGAAGGTGCATGAGAGAAATTATCCAACGCATGATTTAGAGTTGGCAGCGGTAGTGTTTGCTCTTAAGATTTGGCGGTATTACCTCTATGGTGTTAAGTGTGAAGTGTTTACCGATCATCGTAGTTTGCAGCACGTGTTCACTCAAAATGATCTGAATTTGAGACAGAGAAGGTGGATGGAGTTACTCAAGGATTATGATGTGACCATTCAATACTATCCGGGTAAGGCTAATGTGGTGGCAAACGCTTTGAGTCGAAAAGCGATAAGTATGGGTAGTTTAGCTTGCTTGAGTGTAGCCAAGCGACCTTTGGCTAAGGAAATTTTCCGTGGTAGCTAGGCAAAGTCCAGGTTATATCAAAGCAGACTACTTCCTGGTGGTTTAGTAAGGGCTTTAGGAAAAGACATAATTGCTCTTGTCGGAAGGGCAGGTCTACTATACTGTATGGTAAATATCTCCCACACCTGGACCAGGCTAAAAACGATGAGTCTTCTCTTTTCAGGGTTAGACTATATAGAACCAGAACAATAGACTGATTGACTGTGGTCAGGTCAGAGCCCTTTATTGTCTGTTGGAGGAGATTGATTAGACTTTATACCAACCTTACTTAGACTTCCGCTGGAACTGGATTGAATGCCATAACTCTTATTTGTATTTTACTTTTTATTCGTGTTGTTGGGAAATCTGCACATATAGGATCGCATACTTAGTCACCTGATGCTATGGAGAGTCCCACTCCAGTATCCGCTTTGATTTATGCAGCTACTATGGTAACAGCTGGCGTTTTCATAATAGCAAGGTGCTCCCCTTTATTTGAATACCCACCTACGGCTTTGATTGACCTTAGAGTCTAAGTTCATGCAGTTGGGCATCTCAGAAAGAGGTAGGGTGTTAGCTAGCATTGAAGTAAGGGTCACATTCTTTGAGGAGATCAAGGTCAAACAGTGTGAGGATGAGAATTTAGAGGAGCTTAGAAAGAAGACTGTGATTGGTAAGGAACAAGAGACCACTCTTGATGCGGAAGGTGTGCTCAATTTTAAAGGAAGAATCTGTGTTCCTAGAGTAAATGACTTGATTCAGAAATTGTTGGCAGAGTCTCATGGTTCTCGATATTCCATTCATCCAGATGTGACCAAGATGTATCGGGATTTGAAGCGAATTTATTAGTGGTCGGGCATGAAGAAGGATATATCAGAGTTTGTGGCTAAATGTCAGAATTGTCAACAAGTGAAATATGAACACCAAAGGCCTGTAGGTTTGCTTCAAAGAATGTCAATTCCGGAATGGAAGTGGGAAAGGATAGCCATGGATTTTGTGGTTGGTCTTCCCAAGATTTTGGGAAAGTTTGATTCTATTTGGGTAGTGGTTGATAGATTGACTAAGTCAGCCCATTTTATCCCGGTAAAAATAGATTATAATGCTGAATAATTGGCTAAGGTGTATGTGAAGGAGATAGTAAGGTTGCATGGGGTGCCCCTTTCTATCATCTCAGACCGTGATACCCAATTCACATCCAAGTTTTGGAGGAAATTATATGAAAAACTAGGCACTCACTTTTAGTACAGTCTTCCATCCACAAACAGACGGGCAGCCAGAGATGAGTATTCAAGTGTTAGAAGACATGTTGAAGGCGTGTGTGATTGACTTCGAAGGGCATTGGGATAAGTTTCTACATTTGTGTGAATTCTCCTATAATAATAGTTATCACTCCAGCATAGATATGGCACCATTTGAGGCACTCTATGGGAGGGGATGTAGTTCACTCATAGGATGGTTTGAGGCGGGAGATGTGAAACTATTAGGGGTCGATTTAGTGAAGGATGCTCAAGATAAGATGAGGAGTATTCAAACTAAGTTTCTAGCAGCCCAGAGTAGACAGAAGAAGTATGTGGATCATAAGGTGAGAGACATGGCGTTTCAAACCGGTAAGAATGTTCTTCTTAAGGTATCACCCCTTTCTAAAAGGGGTGATGAGATTTGGCAAGAAGGGCAAACTAAGTCCGTGATACATTGGTCCCTTTGAGGTTCTTAAATGTGTAGAACCGGTAGCGTATAGATTGGCTTTACCTCCTAATTTATCGGGAGTTCATTCGGCATTTCATGTGTCCATGTTGAAGAGGTATCATGGTGACATGGATTATATCATTAAGTGGGACTCAATTGTGTTAGAAAAAAAAACTCCAATATGAGGAGGAACTAGTTGCAATTCTTGATCGTGATGTGCGTAAGCTGAGGACCAAAGAGATTAAGTCTGTGAAAGTTCAATGGAAGCATCGTCCAGTTGAGGAAGCCACTTGGGAAATCGAGAGGGACATGCGAGACAAGTATCCCTAATTGTTCGTTGATTCAGGTACTACTTCATTCCTTCCTTAGCTTATTTTTCCTAAGTTTGTCACTCGGGGATGAGTGATGGTAAATTGGTATCTATTGTAACGACCGGGTTCCGTCGTTATAGAAAAGACAACGGAGAAAAATTTTGAGTCGAAAAACTTTATCGTAGTAACTTGGGATTTCCCAACCTAGTCCAGATTTGGATAAAATCAAAGTCATTAAGGTGTAGAGAAATCTGGTAACAATCGGGTGACTTATTTATGATTTTGATTACACGAGTAGTTAGATAAGTCGTTAAGGAATCCGTACGACTTTACGAACTTGAATTTGGGTGAGTAGAACTCCCGAAATTGATCTTAGCGTGAACGATAGTTTCTGAGCGTCGTTGGTTAAAGGTGTGTTGTGAAATGGGGGTTTTGGAATTATTAAAATAGCTCACTAGTTCCGTACAAGCCGCTGGGGTGGGATTTCTGCCGCTGCAGAGGGGTGAGGGTTGTTGTGGCGGGTTCGGCGCCACTTAAGGTGGTAAATAAACCCCAAAACGACTTTATTCTGCACTTTTTGACTTTCAGAGCTAGGAGACGACCCCATACGAGTTCTTGATAGTTTTCCTCCATTCTTGAGGCTAAAGGTAAGATTTTAACTCCCCGAATCTAATTTTGATCCGTAGAATGTAATAGAATGGGTAATTATCGATGGGGGAGGGTTTTGATATAAATTTTATGGTGGAAACAACCCTTTTTTTAGGTACTTGGGATCACGAGTATGATCTAGGGTTGATGGAATTGTTAGTAATCCGGGTAATTAGTGATTATTTATTGATTCCCGTATTGTACTGATTGTTTGTAGACCAAGAACAAGCGGAATGAATTCGAAAAGGGAAGGTTCAAGTTTCTTAAGTTTATAAGCTTGTTTCGAGGTAGGTGATAGTTGTGATTCTATGATTGTGTGATGTATGTTTGTTCTTGCTTCATTATGATACATGTATGTATATGAATGTTGCATTATTGATCACTCTTTTGTAAATGAGATAGATGAATGATAGTTACCATGAAATCATGACTTAAATGTATGATCTTGAGGATATACTTGTGATTGTGATTGTGGTGTGTTGAATGGATCGGTTGCCACGTTCCGGCATAACTAACTTGGATCGGTTGTCACATTTCGGCATAACTATGGGATCAATTGCCATGTTCCGGCATAATTATGGGATCGGTTGCCACGTTCCGGCATAAGCATTGGATCGGGTACCACGTTCCGGGATGCTAACTGTTTGGGTTTGGATTCCATGAGATCAGGACCAATGACTTGTTATAAATGTATATTGGTGAGCATTGATAATCGATACTGTATATGTTCGGTATGTTGCATGTTTGTAATGTTGTGCAGACCTTGCTTAGAAGATCAGTGATCGTTCGAATTCAAGGGTGAGCCAATTCTTCCGGGCTGTCAGAGGTTCTCTTTCGTCTATGTCCACCATTTCGGACGTAGACTTTTCTAGTTAGTTATTAGTGCATTAGTTTGGGGTTGTATCCCTTCTTGTTTAGACTTGTTGAACTTTATTTGTTTTGGTACATTGACTTTCAGGTTCTAGGTGTATTTTCCGCAATGTTAGTTGTTAGATCTTTTGTTGAAGTTTATGGGAATTTCAGTTTTTAGATATTATTCTTGTTTCCGTATCCTTAAATGCTTTAGTTTTTGGTTTAGTTGCTTGGTTTGGGTTGTAGTAGTGGTTCTCCCACCGGAGGGTTAGTGTGGGTACCAATCACGATGGTCTGGGTCGTGACAGCTGAGCTCTAGCAAAACGCTTCGAGACCCAAGTGTGAGGCTTAACTCTAGACTTACGCCCTAAGCGTCCCATTGTACGCCCAACGTTTGGGGCTCGCCTAATAGATCTTACACATGTGTTAAATTTTTTATTTAACATTGTTGACCCTCATAATTCTTGAATAAATGAATGATAGTTAATGGTTTTTAATCTATAGAATAAGAAGATTCAAAGTAACTCAATAACAAGTTGTAATGTCACATATTTACTATTTGCTAACACTGTGAGGATGATTATATATTAGTTATTACGTAACATTTCTTTCAAAAATACATAGTGAAACTATATTTTTTCACTTATCATTGGTCTTCATATTTTTATCATATGCCTCAAAATTTTCATATTTTATTTAGCTATTTAAAAGTAATTTTATTTGTATTCATGATGTAGTGATGTTTTTATTATAATAGTAATAAGTTTTTTTTTTTGAGGAGGGGGAGGGGGGGGGGGGATAAATTGTATATTATGATAATAATATATTTTTAGAAATAATGATTCTTTTATTATTAAAAAATTAAGATATTAGATTATTTATATTTGTATAATAATGTTGGAAGTTTTATTTTCTATGAGTTTTCTTGATCATGTTTGTAATTATTTCAAACTATTGATGTATTTTTGTAATTTTGTGTTATTATTTTATTATACTATATATTGTAAATTAAAAATTTAAAGATTCATAGGGCTTACACCCCACGTCTGATGGCTTAAGCCTCGCCCTTTACTAAGTAATAGGTTCCCACCTCACGCCCTTTACGCCCTTTACTAAGTAATAGGTCCCCACCTCTTTTAAAATGGTACTATAGAAAAATAACACTATAATGTAGCTTGTACAAGAAATCTTCCCTTTAAGAACTATGATTAATACCCAAATGGAATACTTGCAAGTTGCATGGAAAGGTTAGTAAACTCAATGAAACTACTTTGCATTTTCTTCTAAAAATAATAACTAGCATCATCAATCACCAAAAAAAATGGTGCAGTGGATGGGACTACTCCTTCTCGAATTACATGTCTCGAATTCAAACTTTAGGTATGAAATTTTTTTAATAGAAAGTGTTTTCTTCCAAATAAAGCCCTACACAATACGAATTTAGAGTCTCCTATGAGATACCGAACACCGAATCAAAAAAAACTGCCATCATGTGATCAGAGACTCTTACCAACTTAAGGAGTGTAACATATACAGCATCTAATATAAATATACCGTGTAAACTAGTAAATGAAATTGATATGAAAGGAAAAAACAAATATTTTATAGGATACATAACAAAGGAGGATCTCATTTGTTCAATGCTGGAGGAGATAATGTTTAATTTTTTAAAGAAAAGTTAGATGGATATATACTCCATTGTTATATATATGATCAATTCCTACTTAACCCAACTAACTCACTGTTAGAAACAAAGTTTTTCTCATCAAGAATTAATAACAAATTTATGTTATAGAACATGATTTTTCTATTTCAATTCATTTTCACCGAATCAGTTCACTAAGAAATGCATGACGGAAAACTTGTCCTCATTGAACACTTGGGAATACACTATAACAGAAAAAGCTTTTAGCGGCAATAAATATATACATTAACAAAAGGTGCTAAAGTCTTTACCAATATTAGTTGATTGCAATTGAATCTAATGTCGCCATAGGCTTTAGGAACATTCACAAAGAATGCTAATTGCCTCTAAAAATACATATTTTAACGACAATTAAGTTATTATCGTTAATTAATTATCGCTAAAGATTACTTTGATGTAATGATAACCACTAGATATTTTTTCTTTACTTATTACTTCAATCAAAATATTTATGAAAATATATATTGAACATTTTTCAGAGAAAAAATAGTGATTGTTTAACAGTGACTTTACCATTTTAACACTGGATTTTAATTTGCATTTTGAAATTAGTGTATACTTCATTTATTTATACCCATCCACTCAAAATTATTGAGTTTGCCCCCAGAGCTGGAAATTATTGTGAGATCAACATTGTTCAAAAGTGCACTAAATAAAATTTCAACTTCCACCTACTGTTTACTTTAAGGTAGTTTATGAATTTTGTGTCGGAGAAAGTCAAGCAATTGCATGAGTGTCAATTAAGCAATATGGCTTTTTCTTTTTAAGTAATTTTTATCAACGTTCATTTTTATCTTTCTCATTTTTCCTTTTAATTTTAAATTTGTTATGGTCAATATATAAACAATCTTAAAGTGGTTTCAAATGACCTGGAGGCGACTCTTCTTCTAGATTGTTCTCTTCTAAAGTGACTGGGATGAGCTATGATTAGAGATCGATCCAGAAACGAATTTATTGTTTGAATTTCATGAATTCGAGTTTGATACTCTACATCAACATGTTTGATTTACTGCATTTGATATTTATTATTTATACTTGTTTTACAATATATATTTTAACGTATAATGGGTAACGGTGGAGTCAAAATTTTCCTTGAGATGTTCAAAATATATATAAAGAAGTAAGAACATAAAAAATGGTTAAACACATACATAATCTCTTAAACTTATCCCAAATTTTATTTTAGCACTCCATCTTTCATTTTAACCCTCCAACTCCATTTTCATTTTTTATATATCATTAATTTAAACATAAAATGTTGAATGGATAGATTGGTGAGATTAGCCACCTTTTAAAGCAAGTGAAAGACTCTTTTTAACATTAATATTTGACATGTTTATCCATAGCAAACTTCCCCCCTATTTATATACTTCATCTGCTTTATTTATTCATATATTTTCTTCATCTGCCTTTTTAAAATTTAACTCTTTTTATGGTAAAGATAATATTTTCTTTATTTTAATTTATATAATTTATTCCGTTTATATAAAATTAGAAATAACAATTATATTCTACGTTATAGAGGACAAAATAAAATGTTAAAATAATATATAAAGAGTTGGATCCAGGAGAAAAATATCATATTAAAATTTAGAATTATAATTATTTGAATGATATCAAATATTTATGTGGCATTATTAACTAGTAAACTTGGCCGCATTTCGCGCGGTCCTCCTTGACCCTTTTTTTTTAAAAAAAAAAATGATGAACAATGTTATTTTTTTACTTCAAAAAAAATCTTTAAAAAAATCGAAATATTTTTTTTGTACTCATATAAATTACGGTTGATTTGAGATGATGACATTGTTGTTCGTTAGTAATAAATTCGTACATATACATGTCAAGATACGAGAAAAATCATAGGATAAATTATTTAAGCACCAATTATTTAAACAATAATCTTTCCTACTTTAATCTTTTTATTAATTGTTTAATTGTTTGTTAACTTTTTTAGTTATATGAATATAAAAACGTCAAACGTGAACTGAGCTATTTTTTCCCTATCAGACGACATCCTTTCAAGAAGAAAGGTGCAGTCTTCTCAAGATAATGCGAGATTGCTAGGAACAAAATTTTCAGATATAAAAGATTGGTTTCACGGTAAAATTTTAGGAAAACAACATAATAAAATAAATGTCTACTAAAAGAAAACCATATGATAAATATCTATAAATGAAGATGATAAATATTTTGGAGATCTGAATTAGACATGATAAAAGATAAATATATACTCTCCATCTTATGTTAGTTATCAACGTTATTAAAAATATTTGTCACAAAACACTTGTCATATTTTGCAACATCAAATTAGAATTATTTTTCATTTTGCCGTTAAAATTAACTATTTAATCAACAAAAGGTTGATTAGATATGTTAATTAAAATGAAGAAAATGAAAGCGATAAAAGGAAGATAAAGATAAAAAAAAATAACTAAAAATAAACCATTATATAAATTTGATTACAGACAATTTCATATAAATAGTAGTCTAAATAATGTAATTGTAAATTATTTTTACCATGAATAACTTGTTATCTACTTCTTCCTTAACACCAAAAAGCTCCTCTTTTGTATGTGCTTAATAATATGATATCATCGCATTTAATCAGTTTATGCAATTGAATTTATGTTTAATACTTTCTCTGTCCCTAATTACTTGTCCACTTTTCCTTTTATAGTTGTCCCTAATTACTTGTCCATTTTGACAAATCAAGAAAGGACAAATTCTTTTTACCTATTATATCCTCAATTAAATGACTAATTATTTTGAAAAATATAGAACTTTTCATCCACTTCATAATTAATAGGGGTAAAATGGTAAACTCACTATGTCATTAATTATTTTCTTAATAGGTGTGCAAATTCAAAAGTGGACAAGTAATTAGGGACAGAGGGAGTATCTTTAATGAAAAAAAAAATATCACATCTTATCAAAACAAAAGTTTATCGACAATAATAAAAAAATTAAAGAACTTACAAACTAAAAATATTTTACCATACTAATAATATATCAATCAAACCTGTGTATCAAGAATTCTGATATAGCAATGCAAAAATAGAGTAAACAATCTTATATTTTTGAGATCCATTGTAAATTAAGAGGGATTTATAGTACAAAGCAAAACACATATTAGACTTTTGGGCTTCTATAATTATTGCATGATAAGGTGAGAGACTCAAAAAATTCTATCTTCTTTTATTATCATTAAATAAATATGTAACAGCAATGGAAAATTATTGAAAACGTTAATGCTTTATTTGAATTTTTAAAATGAAATAATTGAAGGAAAATTCAAAATAAATAAATAAATGATATTTTAAGCTATAGATTAAAATTAAAATTTTATATAAGAGATACTTATATAAGTCATGAGTAATTATCTCTTATAAATAAATTAAATAATAAAGAAAAAATTATTGTCAAGTTATAATTAGAAGAAGGTCCAGAAAAAGATTTTAAAAAATATAAATTATTAAGAGTAGAAATTAGAGAGGTGTGAGTTACTCCTTGTATGTATGTGAAGAGCCTTTGTTGTAAATGTTCATTCATTTAATAAAATATTTATTATCATAAATTAAGTAATTTATTTTTATAATTAAATAAATAAGAAAAAAATCTCAAAAAAAAAAGAAAAAAGATAAATGCAAATGGAGATTATAGAGAGGTGTCACATCACATCTTCTATATTCAACTTTATTAATTTTATATATATATATATATATATATATATATATATATATAGATTGAATGATTTTTTTTTTGCACTTTTAATATTTGTCCAACATGCGTTGAAAACTTATACCGGGTAAAAACAAATGATGCATGAAAAATGGAATTGAATAGTTAAAATGGAACAAGATTAAGTTGAAATGTCAAAATGAAATTTGGGACAAGTTAAAAAGGTCGTATATATGAACATCTAGTATATATACATAAAATAATTTCAACTATATATTAATATTATGATTTTTTATCTAACAAGATTCGGATAAATTCCTTGACCCTATCTGACTCTGCCCTATATATAAGTGAGCGGAATCTTCTAAGTTCGAATGAACTCATAATCAGTACTCTCGTCCGCCCTTTCGCTGGGATCTCATATATTAGTCATTTTGGTTATAAGAAAGTCATTTGTTGTTATTTTTAAACTAGATACCCTTATTGATTCGAAGTATGCAAAAATAGATATTGATTATATATATATATATATATATTGTCAGGAGATAGTAACATTTACCAATATACTCCCTCCATTTCATATTAAGTTAATTTTTGAGGTGTTCACACCCTTTAAGAAAAGTACATTAAGACATAAATTGAACTTAGTTTTCCATTTTTATCCTTATTAATTATTGTCAAATTTATGATTAAAATAACTAAATATTAATTAATCACTAATTCCAATACTAACTAATGAAGGGTAAAATTGGAAGAACACTCTAAAAGTAGTCTTGAAACTGAACAATTAAGTTCATTTGAAAAATGAAAAATGCCTCAAAAATTAACTTAATATGAAATGGAGGGAGTATTAAGTTAAATATCAATATATTTGTTTTCTTCCCTTAAGTGTTGCATAAACATTAATAGTGCAATAGATCACTACTTTATGGTCAATTGTTTAAGTGATATCAATGAAGCAATTAAGATTTTCAGAGTAACTAAAAATAATGATTAATTAATTCGTTCGTAAAAAAATTCATATCATATTTTTTTTTCCTGTTTAGAATTGAAAAAGGGGATAGTAAAAGCCAAAACTACACTCTGCTAAATATTTTGATGGTCCTTCGAGATGGCTCAGTTGGTTTGGATGAATGTCTTTTAAGTCGAGTATGTCGCATTGGACTTGTCTAGTATGATTTATATCTCTATTACACAGTGAAGGGTTTACTCAGCGTGCACAAAGTGCTCAACACAAAATATTCACCTGAAGGGCAGAGGCTATGGCAAAGGTTTTGTGCTCACCACAGATCAGTGTTCGTCTGAGGGACAAATACTATGACATAGATTATAGCATGTACGGATTATCTTGACGATTCTTGCAAACTAGTGTCGAACATTTGTGATGTGCAATTGTTACAATTCGTGTCAAAATTTCGTATAGCACACATAAGTTTATGGATATATCCATTAATTGTTGGAAAATCACATATCTATATATTATTATTATTTAAAATTTTGCAAGTAATATTTTATAATTGAAGATTTAAAAAACTCAACTTTCACATAGCTGGATTTTATATGACTAATCCAATTAATGACGGAATGCACTTGTCACTATGATGTTAATCTTGAATAACGTTAATTAATGTTGGTTGGTTGCATTATGTATTATTTAATTAACACAACATAGGACTCTCCATTGTTAAATTAATTGTCTTGTTTTCTCATTTCCAGACTACTAGCCTAACTTTTGTGATTATCGAGATACGAGAATATAAAGTCTTAATAGTTGCTTTATTATATTAATCAGTAGTTCTAGAAAGCTAATTATTCTATATATATTATATTAGTGTGCTTATTGAATAATCCCAAGAAAATTAAAATAAAGAAATAGTCATTCGGCATCACCTTTTGTGATCCCATGTATTAGTGTGTGCGCATTTGCACTAATATACGTATTATAGACTTCTTCTTTTGTGGTCCCATGCTTCGAATTGTTTCATGCGGAGAAAATTATGTACTTTAAATTGTTTTAAAAACCATCATATTTTACTATTTAAAGAGTTGTTAACTACTTCCTCCGTCAATAATATTTGTTCAACAATATTTGTCTACTTTATGAAATTAATGGATAATTTTACACTTAGTTCCTAATTTACTCTTATTATTAATTATAGTTATTTTTCTATTACATTTTTCAAGACATTGTATTTATTATATTCAAAAGGGTGATATAGTAAAATTGTCATTTTATTTATATTTTCTTAAGAAGTGTGCAAAGTCAATATTGGACAAGTATTGTTAAAGATAGGAAATAGTTATTTTTGTCATAAGTTTCAGATGTTCTTCAAATATTTGTCAGTTCAAAAAGAAAATAGTTAGTACTTAGTTGTCTATTTTATGATGTTATTATCTATATTTTTCACTTATAGCGTATTAAATTAATGCGCAAAATATGTCTTACATAACTGGCACAGGCCTTAACTATCGTTAAGATACATGAATTGCTATAGTGTACTAATTTAGTGCGCTATATGAGTCATTTGAAAGTTGAATCTACGGATGACTTTAGATTTTTCATCAAACTTTTTCAGAAAATTTTTCATCGTATTTTTACTTGATTTGACTTATATATGCATAGTGGAGAAAAACAAAGTGCCATATGTGATTTTTTTTTTTATCAGATTTCTTTTGCAAATCTCATCCAAACTTTATTTAAACTGGACTTTGAACGAGCTTAAAATTCATTCATCTCCTATATTTCAAAGAATTTTTTTTAATACTCCTATATTTAATTGTAGATATGTTTCAATAGCTTTTTGAGAAATGTCGAGTGATCAAACTTTTTGAAGGCGATGTTATTATTTTATTTTCCCCTAAAGACATATTCAAAGCAATAGGTAAGACATGACAATATTGAGTAACGAATTTAACTATTCAAACTTCCCAAAACGAGAGATATAATCAATGTTATAACAATACAATGATATTTGAGTGGGATTTAAAACATCAAAAAAAACATGTTACATCAATACATCACAAGATTTAAATTTTGCTCTAAATTATTTCTGCAAATACAACTATAGTATATAAAAATAGGCATCATTAGGATTGGATAAAATCAAAATGGTTACATTATCACATCAACGTGGGACTAGGGTTACGAAATGTTCAATAACGATGAGTACTTCTCATGATGTAGTTAATATTTATTGATATTATACATCAAATACATGTGGACATATTAATGCTATAACCTCACTAGTCTTGAGCTTTGTAATAATATAAGTAGCATTTCATATCTTATGAAAAAGGGATACACAATATACCAAATATTTAGTGTTTAGTGGTAGAAATGTAGTATTTTTTTCCAAAAGATCCAGATATAAATAAATTTTAGTTAGATGAATATAAGTCTCCCTTTCTAATAGACGGTATAATGACGATTTTCGGGATTAAAAGTTATAAAATTAACGTTAGTAATATTGTGGTTTACGTTGCGAATGGGCTCATAGCCCATAGGTATACGGAATCACTATGTCTCATTTGTAACTTAAAAATTTCGGAGCTCCAATTCCAACCAAGTTATCTATGACCATGCCTCGAATTAATTTAAGAGTCTTGCAAGTTGGTAGAAAAGATGATTAGGAAAGAAAACAACCAAATGTTAGCAAGACGTGTAGATTTTACATACTCAAGCTGACAGAGGGACAAGCATCATCAACCAATAGGGAACTAACATCTAAGAAAAAAAAATATGTCTTAAGAAATCCATATTATTTATGATATTGAGCACTAATATCTTGGTGATTAAGAATTTGATGGTTGTATTTATATTATTAATCTATGATGATGTTATTAATCCAAGAAAGTTGATGACCGGTTAAAGTTACGATCCGAAAACTCGAGTCATGATAGCACCTACCATAATCCACTGGTAGGTAGGTCAACTCATATCCCGAAATGACAAGTAACAGGCATATTGGGTAGAAACAATAACCAATGAGGAATTTAAGGCAATATAAAAGGAAAACAACAAAAATGAGAAATAACAATAATACTTGTCACGATCCAAAAATGAGTATGATGACACTTGCATTATCCCACCAAAACAAGTCAGTTGAAAATGCAAATATTAACAATAAATATAGAAATAAAACAAGAATGAAAATCTAACAAAATATTATAATGCGGATAACTAAACCAACTTAGATAAACTCCCAAAATCTGGTTGTCACGTGTACAAGCCTGTAATATAATACAATAGAATTGAAGATAATACAAGTCTCGATGTCTTTGTTTCTAGAATAGAACAAAATCATAAATAAAGAGCAAGAGGAATCCGCCGAAGTGACAAACAACTACTTCACTAACTCTCCACAACAAGCCTCGAGAGTAGAAGAGAAGAGGGAGTAATCACGAAGATTTGAGCTTGTAACCTACTCAAGTGTAGAAACAAGGGAATGAGTACCAAATAACATAGTACTCAACAAGTAAACCACTAAACACAAAGTAAGCAATATAGAACACAAGTACTCCAATCTCATCCAACTGAACCTCCATAACTACAACATGCAACAGAATATCAACCCAACCTAATAGTCCTCACTCAAATACAACAAAGCATGAATAGAACATCATAAATTGAACTTCAACACAAATAGTCAAACATTCACATATTTCACAAGTTCATAATCACAATAATAGCTCAACAATCATAATCAATGAAAATCAAATGAAGTGCAATGCAATATGGTGCGATGTCATATAGGGTGATTCATGTATATCCCAATGGTACACACCCGTTATCTCTCAACCTGAGACTCATGAGGGACTTATCAATCCATGCATCTGTCGCGCCTATAGAGCGATCCTCAAATCATAATATTTGTCGCGGTAACACGCCCTTCGAAATGATACATCTTCTTTGATTTATCATTCTTCCTCAAACCACATGACACTTATCATAATTGTGCCTCAAAACCAATGCAAATAAGTATGTTCTCACATATGAAAGAAGAGATGAGAATTTCTATATCAATACACAATTCCCAACAGTATAATCGTGATACATCATCAATCTTGGTTCAATATAACTTTTAAAGTCATTCACATCACATCACGCATCAATATATCATCAAGTTACCTTTTTATTACATTTTTCATCATTAGGATCACTTAATATTAACAAGTCAAATTCATCACTGAGTCTCGTTACTTCCTGACACAAACAATAAAGAAAAATAAGATTTTATATACTTAACAAAGGTCAAGAAGTCCACTTGCATCAATCAATTAAATAATCACTCTGAAAGTTGAGTTTTCCCTCTCCGTCGCGCCTCCAATTCAACACAATCTAATCAAATAGTAATCACAACAAAATTTCAAAAGTAACAACACTCATATCAAGCATTTTGAAAAATAGGACAAATTGACCCAAAAAAACCCAATTATGAAAATAGGGTTTTTATACAAACTTGTGTTACCCAAAGAATTTGGAAACCACTAGTGAAAATCATTTAAAACGGAGTTGAAATCAATAATAAATCACCCTTTTTTCATAAAACTCATGTTCTTGAAAATCTCCCTAAGTTTCAATCCAAAATAGCAATTTAGATGGTGAAATCTTGCAACAATTAATGAATAATAAAGAGGGGGAGTTGAAATATGTTATCCAATCGAAGTTTCTTGAAAAAGTTTTTCAAAATCACCTCTACCGAGCTTCTAGGATTCAAAAAGGAAAGAAATGAGAAGAAATCCCAATTTTTAAAAATAATTCACTACTCGGGTTCATCCGCAAACTCAGACTCTATCTACAAACGCGGACCAAGGGCATAATAATTTTTCGCAAATGCGAGAGCCCCTCCGCGAACAAGGAGACCAAACCTCCAATCCTACGCGAATGCGCGAGCTTCTCCACGAACGTGAAGGTCTGAACTCTTAACTCCCCGCGAATGTGGGGTCACCAAACACCAGCAACTCAGTAACACACAAGGCATAACAATTCATCCAATGGACCCTCGAAATTCAGTCGAAACCCCGCACACATAAACCAAATATACTAATCAACTAAACTCGATATTCTAGACTCAAGGAACCATCAAAAAACGAATTTGAGGTCTCCTTGTCCCGAAACCCATAAAAATCGTAACAAACTAACTTAATGCTCAAACTACCAAACTACTCTCGGAACCTCCGAAAATCAACCAAGACCTCACCTAAGCCTAAAATCATCCCCCGAATCCAATAAAACTGTCAGAAATCCAATATGATCGTTTAAACTTCAAATGTTGAACAAAGTCAACTCTAGGCCTAAATTAACGTAAACTTCCAATTCAAGGCCTCCAAACCACAGAACAACTCCAAAATCTTAAACCGACGACCCTCTTAGATCAAATTCCACATTCTGGAACCAGTGAAACTGCCAAAGTTCCATTCTGATGACCTAAAACATGGATTGTTACCAAAAACCATTTTCAACCACTTTAAGCCTTTAAAAAAACTCAACTTCCAAAAATCACATCTTTTCAATCAAATTTCATGATCAGAAATGACTCGAGGCAACTATTGAGAGAGGTAAAATAGTAATTCTACAAAAAAATAAAAAATGACCTTTCGGGTCATTACAAATATATACAAAAGCAACAGTATACGATCTAATCCCACAAGTTAGTAGACGATAGTACAAAGCCACTGTACAAGTACAAGTTCCAAAAATGGACCAAAAAGTAAAGACATATTTCTAATACAAAAGACCAGTAAAAAACTATATACAAATGGAGATAAATCAAACTAGGTCACCATCAACTCACTCTCTATCTCGAAAGATCTCCGCCACTGGCCTTAACCAATGTTGTCTACTGGCGCTCGAATCTACATCAAGAAAATAGATGTAGAGTGTAACATGAGTACCAAACACAACAGGTACCCAGTAGACATCATAGGCCGACTGATCTTGGATAGTAAAAAAATATGAAAAGTGAGAAAGTAACAACAACTAGAGGTCATATGAGCGAAGAGATAACGTAAGACTAACTATAAAGCCCACGAGTCTGGAAACGAATGAAACTGAAATGTAAAGTAGCTAGCTATAACCTAACTGAGTCCCCATAAACCCAGAAGGCACACTCGTGTGCAACTTAAAGTAAATAACCCAAGCAAATCACGATAAGTCTGATGAGTACACAAAAGTGCTAAAGATAAGAATAGTTAAGACTAGAAGTATTCCAAGACCCGATCCAATATAGCCAACATAGCCCAAAATCATCAAAGAACACACCGGGGATGAAACAAAGGGAAGTTATGGATGAATGGTTACAAGACCTAAGTTGTCGCCTGTCTAAGGACTCATAATATCATACCCAAGTATACTATATCAGTCTACAGGGGGCTATGTCGTCCTAAGCGATGTCAGAAAATTTCTAAGGCATAAAGGCTCAAAATCGCAAGTATAAGGCAACCACTAGCCTAAGACTAAGCTAAGGTCAAGAGCAAGCTACAATCAATACAATCAATAATAACGAAACCCACGAGGCATGATACAATTAACGCAACTAAAGTAGGCATGCTCAATTTCCGGAAACTATTCAAAAATAAGGCTAAGGCATGCCTTTTAACTACTAAACATGATTCAAACTATAAATCAAACCCAAAAATAATTAATCAACATGAATTCACTTGCACAAACTCAAACTAAGGATCGGTAAATGAAAACCTACCTCAAATATGACCGCGCGCTCTCTAAATCGACTATACCAGAGCTTTCCCTTTTTGATGGCCTCCGATGGATGCCACACTATCAAATGAATGATCACAACTTCAATACAGACGTTTTGACATCCAAATCGTAATAATTAAAGACGGGCCCAAAAATGAGTCAAATGACATTGTGGGACCCACACCGAGAATTATAAAATTGACTCCGTCGGTTGGTCTCATTTAGCTCAAGGAACTTGTTCCCCAAAAAATGGGCACAATCTGAGATCGGAAACAAGCTAAAATAGTTCATGCAAAACCAAGAAACATAATTCACCATTAAAGAGGGAAGGAAAGGTCTCTGTGGTAAGAATTTACCTCTAATACGAGTCCCCCACACTGCTCCAAAGGTCCCAGTATGTATCTCTAGCAATTCACAACCCAAACACAGCAAAAATCAACCCAGATAGAGCTTTAACAATCATCTTATCCAGTTCTCAAATTGGGAAATTAAACTGATTTTCAAGAAATTGGCAAAATGCCCCTATCGGGATTCGAGATTTGTTCGAAACTCCGTTAACGCAAATGGACTATGCTACCCCCAACAAATTTGACATTCTAAACTTAACAGATATGTCAAAAAACGGAGATCGTTTGGATAAAAAATGAGTCTCACACCCAAGTTTCATTTTAAGCCAAAATCTACAAGATAACTCGAAATGAGCCTGAAAGTATCGAGGTCGGCACCAAAAGTCCTTCTAGACCAATAGAAATTGAAAAAACAAAGACAATAGCTAACAATTGGGAAAGTAATAATTTGAGTAAACTAATAAAAAGTGTCAAATCATGGGCAAATCCCTTCTCGATGGCACAACACTACATATTAAATACAAAATATAATATTGAAGTGTGAATCAAGGTGACCATGTATTCCGTGATCCTTTCCATGTTAACATTAAAAAAATAATTAAAAAATGTAGTAAATTAATTGAAGAAGATGCATCGTGATGAAATGAATGGTTCAGATCCAAAAGCAGATCGAACACTAGTCGACCTGTTTTATTTTTTATTTTATTTTATTTTGGGTTACTTTTGTTTCAATTTTGAAGGGACCGGATACTAACGTTGGCGTACATGTAACTTTTTAGTGTTTTGGCAATATAGTTACACAAAAACTATATTTTTTGGAACGGCAATAAGAATCCATGGTCAAGTTGGTTCGGATTTTTCAATTATCAAACCAAATTATTCATGTTGTATTTTTAAATCTATATCCTAAATCAAACTAATAAATTCGGGTTTTTCAACCATGTGGTTTTTCGGATTTTCGAGTTTTTTCAAATTTTTGGTAAACTATTCATACAAACATATGATTAATTTGTGTTCAAAATATTTTTTATGTCCTACCAAAATAGAACTATTTAAGGTGCTTCTTAAGAAAATAATACAAAATATGAGATGGGTGATGATAATAAAATATTCAATAAAAAATAATAATGAAATGACATAAAATAAATATTGCAAATTAATAAGTCATAATGAAAATGGTCATAACTTAAAAGAACTAAATCATGCTAAAATAAGTATTAATTACATTATTGAGTTTTTTTGAAAAAAACTAGGTTATGTATTTTAAATGTCTAAACCAATGTAAAACTAAAAAACAAATATTCAATATTATTGTCATTCTTAGTGTTGAAATTTTTTTTTTTTTGTTAGCATTAATATTGATTTGATTTTGATTTGAGCTTTATTAGAGTTAGTAATATCTACAGACGATAATCTTTATTGGATCATTCAAAATTTTAAGTCTTAAAAACTTGAAATAATATGTAAAAAGATTCAAATTATGAAAAAGTATAAGCAATATTTAGAAATTATATCAAAGTAAATACTTTAATGTATAAAATAAATTTTAAAAATTATATATGTAATGTCGGGTTGGTTTGGTCTCAGGTTGAATTTTAGTTAAAATCAAACCAACCCAAGTATAGTTGGGTTTTTGTTTCCAAAATCAAACCAAGTCAAACGAAATCATTAGTTGAATATTTTTTTTGATTTGACTTAATTTGTAGTTTGGTTCAGTTTTTGATTTGATTTTGTACACCCGTATGAGAGTCTCATGCTTTGTTTTACTTATAATATAATTGAAAAGGGCTTCTAACATCTTTGATTAACACAATGACTTAGATGCATTGTCTCCTCTAGCAAATACTCTATTGTGCTCATTCTACGTCAAATAAGATAACTATTATATCGTATTCTTTTGAGTAAAATCTAACATAATTATGTGTCCCATCATAAAACAATTAGAAATTATATGATTAGGTAGAATTGCAAATCAGTTATGATCCTATTACCATGTCTTCTCGGATTTAAGTAGTAAACTTACAACAACATTATTCTAAGGAGTCGCTTCTTTAGGAAATTACCTAGTAAAGTCTTTTGTACTTAATTTATTTGGAAACTTAGGAGTCCAATATTAAAATAATATTCTCTATGTATTCATTTTATGAGTAAACTTTGTTTTTTGATAATAAATAAATAAATTTAATTATTTTTCAAATAAATATTTAAATTTATTTGTTAGTTTCTTCTACACCAGAAATCACTACTAAAAAAATTGTAAAAGGAGACCTAAAAAAAGAGACCTCAAAAAATAGGTCGCTAAAAAGAGACCTCATGAGGTCGCTATTTGCATCAATAACTTTTTTTAATTTTTTTTTAAGAGGAGAGACCTCATAAGGTCAATTTTATAAAAAAATATGCCTAATTAATAATATAAGTGACTTATTTTATTTTTTTTTATTTTATACTATGTCTTTGTATAAAATATGCGACCTCACGAGGTCGCTATTTGTTAAAATAAAAAATATTAATTTAGATTTAGATACCTCGTGAGGTCTCATTTTATTAGTCAATTTTGTTAAATAATATTTTAAAATAAGAGACCTCATGAGGTCTCTTATTTTTATTAAATTAAAATAAGAGGCATTTTTAATTTAGTTCATCTCCTTTCCTGCTCTTCACCTAAAAGCTACAAAAAACCCTAACTTGTTTCTTCCCCATAGCTTTACAGATGTGTAGCCTCTGGTTGTCGTCAAGCCTCTCATCAATTTGAACTTTTAGTTTTCACCTTCAAAACTCACTCGGTTTGAAGCTAAAGCTTTCATCGTCGATTCAAATTCTCGGTGTCGATTTCTTTCTCTACAAATAAAGGTGAATCTTTCAATCTTTAAACAAAGTTGTAACTATATTGTTTATTTATCGCAAGCATCCATCAATGCAGACTCTCTCTTTCAATTTACTGCAAGCATTAAGTAGAATATGTGATTCTCTTTTCACTTCATGAACATATAATTAACTTTGGGTTTTACTCTTGTTCTATCTTAATGTCTTTTTTTTACTTCTCATGATGATTAACATGAATGCTAGCAAGTTTTGTATCATATAATTTAGAAGAAGATACATGGGTAGTAATATCTAAGAATAAAGAAATAAAATCGGTTATGAAGATTTCCTATTATATTTTGAGACTATTATACCTTAAATCTCACTCTAAATAACTCCTAATAATCATGTCTTGAATTCTTCTTATTTAAATTTAGAACTAATATCATTTTGGTTCATGTCTCTGTAGGTATTTTAGTTATTTTTTAACTGAGAAGAGAAAAGTTATATATATATATATATATACACACACACTATAGTCTATAGATATAAACCATCGTGCAATAATGAGGAGAGAAAAGTTAAGAAACCATTGTACCGAGAAATGTCCTTGACCCTTAATAGTGCCTATTGGCTGCATCAATATCATCATCATGCTAGCTGAAGCTGCTGCCTCAAATGCAAGAATCCCCTTAATACTACTAACTGGGAAGATGACTTAATTTTGTGTTTAAAATTTTCAAATTTTGTGTGTTGATGGATCGTAGTTTGATGTATAATAGGAATAATTTTGATCGAGTGGGGATAAGGCATGAATATACATGGGTAGTAATATCTAAGAATATAGAAATAAAATCTATTATGAAGATTTGTATTGTATTTTGAGATTACTATACCTTATATCTCAATCTAAAATAATCATGTTGTGAATTCTGATGCAAACTTAGAACTAATATCATTTTGGTTTATGTCGTTGTATGTATTTTAGTTGTTTTTAAATTGAAAAATGTGTGGATTAGATGTTTTTGCTGATAATTGACAATTAAGATGACTTGTTCTTTGTTTATGAGAAACTAAGATGACATATGGATCTACCTATTATTTTATTGGTTGTAGTAATGAGATGAGGAAAGTTTTTTTTTTTTATATATATATATATATATATTATAGTCTATAGATATAAACCATTGTGCAGTAATGAGGAGAGGAAAGTTAAGAAACCATTGTGCCCAGAAAGGTCCTTGACCCTTCTGTAATAGTGTCGCCTTACTAGTATTTTTTTAATGATGTATTCTATTTAGATTTATTTAGGGAAGTGGACATTATTTGGGACAAACTGTTGAGAGAAGTATGCTTTTGTAGTCACCAAAGATACATTTATTCATTTACACAAGGCCTCGTTAAGCAGTCCCTACTAGGATTGTTACAATTTGATTTTCAGTAAATTATTACATAATTTAGTGTTTAACAAATTCAATTTTTTGTGATCTTTCGGTAACTCAGGCTGAGGCATTCAAGGCAACACACATAAGAAAGAAGAAGAATCTCGAAGATCCAGACGTGTGGGTTGAGCCGCAAGCTGAATTGACCTATGTAAGCCTCTAATTTAAACTAATAGTTACTTATTTTCTAAATTTATATTCTCATAATAACACCATTCAATTTAGAATCGATATCTTCAAGCTTTGGAAGATTTATCACAAACTCAACTAGAAGAAAATCGAGGTATGCCACTTACCCAAGAACAGGCTGAGAGAGTGTGGCTAGACTTGATTGGTGCGCCGAGTAGATATGGGTATACCTATGACATGCCGCAACAGACCTTTCGTGAATATCATTCTGAGTTTGAAGGCCTAAGTAGTTCCTATGATGATGAATCGATGAAGAAAAATTTGGCTATGGAGCAAAAGATAGCTGAGCTATCTAGCCAAGTCGAAGACTCACGGGATAGGGAAAGGCGGAGGGACATAGAGTATGCGGGTCTTAAGGCTCAATTAGATGCATTACTTGCTTCAGGAGGGATTCCCCCTTGTTCCAATGATGTCACTTTCCCTCCTCGACCCTCTTAGTCTCAACCTACTCGATATCTAGTGTATGGTCAACAAAGAAATATGACAAATGAGTCTAGTAGTGATGAAGAAGATGAGGATCATGTGGCAAACACACTACTGCATTAGTGAAGTTTAGAGTCGTAATAGATAATCTAAGTTCTTTACTTTATGACTTTTTTATGGGACTTATTTGTTTTGTGAATGCATGATAACATTGAAATCCTATTATATAATTTATGAATTTTATGATTTTTCGTTTAATTTCAAATTACGTGGAAGATGAGTTGCATATTGAGTTGATAAGAGAATATTTAGTAAATGTATTGTATCAGTTGATTGTTGGAAGCTCTTTGAGCTTGATTTAGCTAATTAGAAAGGTATTGAATTAATATGACAGGTGATGAGCAGCTGCAAAAATAGTTACAAGTTGCCAGTTTTTTTCCAGAAAAAGAGACCTCATGAGGTCTCTTTTTTGCATTTTATTTTCCATAAATTTCATAAAAGAGACCTCATGAGGTCTGTTTTCTGCATTTTAGTTTTTAGAAATGTTGTAGAGAGACCTCATGAGGTCTCTTTTCTACAATTTATTTTTTAGAAATGCAGTAAAGAGACTTCACGAGGTCTCTTTTTGGCAATTTCATTTTTTAGGCTATGAGATAAAGCGGCCTCGTGAGGTCTCTTTTTTTAAATATCAAATAAAAATAAATAATATAATAGTGACCTCATGAGGCCACCTTTATTAAAAATAAAACAAATGTAAATTATGAAATTGCGACCTAATGAGGTCTCTTTTTTAAAAAAATTGGAAAATTTATTGGTGACCTCGTGAGGTCTCTATTTGGCGACCTCATGAGGTCTCTACAAAATAGCCACCTACATTATAGTGACCAACCGTTGAGGTCTCTTTTTAGGTCTCTTTTTTCAGAAAAGAGACCTCATGAGGTCTCTTTCTTAAGTCTCTTTTTACAATTTTTTTAGTAGTGAATTATTGCCTGCAAATTCATCATAATTAATAAAGAAGGCGATGGATTCTAGATGTTTTGATGATACTCATAAACGCAGGGACCGGGTTCCTGGAAGAGTGCTCTCGTCCAGGTTTGTAATGTTGTACATCTGTAAAGCTGTCTTCTCAGGTGGTTGGTGAAAATGGCAGCGTACTTCACCAATGGAAATGGACAAGGTTGTTTTGTTCAGTAGTCAATAACTTTGTTGGTGCTTGATATATGCAAGATAACAAACAACAAAATTCATTCATTCAAAAGAGAGCAAAGATCTTCTCAAGAACTTAAGAACAAAAGAACACGCACTCTAAGAGACCTGATAGAAGGGACAAACGTAATCTTGAAGTGTAGTCATTTAGAGTGCTTGTATTGTGCTTAAATTGTAGGATTCGTTTCATTTGTATGAGAAACGTATCAAAGTCTTTTGTGTGTATTGTTGTAAGAACATTGTTAGAGTTAACTGTGGGTCTTACGTTTTGAAGTCTATAATAATTAGAGATAGTTAATATAGTGGGCAATGAATGCATTGTTTTGGCTCAGTAAGTAATAGGGGTATTACTTAACGTGATATTAAGAGGTTAATCTCATTGTTGTATTTGGAGTCTGTTTCACTATTTGCTTGTGTTTAATGGAAGTAGTTAAAAATCATGTGTGACAAGTAGTGGTTTTACTCCCTTGAGCAAGGCGGTTTCCACGTAAAAACTCTTTATTCCCATTGCCTATTGTTTCATCTCTTACTGCATTTATACTATAAGGTTGACCTGGTACTATAACTCACTGGTGGATGCATACATTTCAATAATTCCTTTAAAGAAACAAAACAATAAACTAGGGTCTCTAGTTAGTAGGGAAATGTCCCTTTTAAGGACATACGATAAAATCAGAATGATACAGAGAATATAACATGATCCAAAATTTTCCAAATTTTTAATTAAAAGGAAAAAGTTGGTAGGGAAAAAACTATAAATTAATATTATTTTAAAAAAAATAAAGAAAAATAAAATATTGATGCATATTATAGGACATCGTGAAATAGTATAAATCATTCGACATCATATAAGGTTAAGGAAGTTTCATATAACCATTGTGTAATAAAACATGTTAAAGGTTTCATATATTATTTTTGTCAATTGTAATATTATTTGGGAGAAAATTATTTCTTTTTCCACCCTACTTCACAAATTAAATACATCTCTCGGTTTTGAACAATCAAAATCGACCCTTAATATCATTTAATAATACGATTAAATTCATTTACATGTCTATGTGCAAGGTGTTATAGTGGGTGTCACGCCGCTATAGCTAGATGAATTAATCTCCGCTATAACGAGGTTAGTCTGGTTTTAATGCAAAAAAAAAAGTCTCAAAACCTCTTATTTCTGCAGCTTCGTTCTTGGAAAAAGGATGGATGATTTAGGAAAGCTTTTTTTAGTTTTTCCACCAAGTTTTTTGGTAAAGGTAAGTTAATTACTTCCCCAACTTGTGTTTTGATTCGTAAGCCTTAGAATTTAGGGTGTTACTCTTGGAAAGGGTTTTAACTTGAATTAATGGTGGAAAAGACCCTTGTTGGGTAGAATGAACATGGGATAGCCCGGGGTTTAGAATTCGGTAATAATCTAGGTTTAAATAGGCCATTGTTCATTTATTATTGTATATGTGCTTGTTAACTGTGTCATAATGCATGCATGATATATGATTAAGGAAATCAAAAAAGATATGATATGTAATGAAAGATGTTGTCAATTGCATGCAATGAATGTGTTACATGAATGAACATGTGTGATTCTGAGTCATTGCGGTTGTGATTATGTTGTGTTGATGATTGGGATCAGGTGTTATGTCAGTACATATTGTTGTTGGTACGGGTACCATGTCGGTGCACTAACATCTTAAATTGGTACCACATTGGTACACTGACATCTGGAATGGGTACCATGTCGGTACACTAACATCTGAACAGGTATTACATTGATACACTAATAGTTTGTATCTGTGGGTATCATGAGAACTGGACTGTTTTTTGTGTTGTGATGATTAATGTTGTTATGCATATCCATACAGGGTAAAGACTGGGAGTCCAGGCTATGTTGTACTTGTTTGTAAATGTGTATTATTTGCTTAATGAATTGTGGTTGCCTATTCATATTTCATATATTGGAACTAGCCGATGATCATACTAGTACACTATGATTCTCTTACCGAGGGTCTGTGTGGGTGTTACTTACGATGGATTGGGCCGTGAAAAAGTTGAGATCAGAGCCCTAGGTTCCTTAATCTTGTCATACCAAAACAAATCTAGTAAAGTCTTGTGGAACGGTACAGAGACATTTGCACTTTTTTTTCAAGAGACTACATGACTTAAGAAAATTTCCCCAATTCCTTCTTTTTCGTGCTATATCCTAATTTCAATTGGTACATAGAGATTCATATTGGTATCTAACCTCTTTCATTTTTCTGTCTATATATGGTTAATACTAGGCACAATGGGGTCACAATATCAATTTCAGCAGCAGAACCAGTGGTTGGAGGCCGATGCCGAGGCAAGAAAGAGATAGGGGTAGGGGCAGAGGGAGGACAACACCTGCAAGAGGTGGAGCTCAAGCAGCGGCTGGGACAAGGCCAGAAACCCCTCCCCCACTCCAAGATCGTGTTGAGGAAGAGTGTCACAACCCAAGCCTACACACTGGACGTGACAGACACTCGAGAATCATTGCTGATCCCCAAGTGAATCCTCATCTTGGCTGACTACAAGCGGAAGACTAACTCAAGCATAAAAAACTTAAAAACTGAATAAAATAGTACATTCAACTCACCAGAAATAGGCAACTCAAGTCTTTAAAACATTTAACAAAATAAATGAAACAAACTTCTCAAACTTTACTATCTATCTGTGAAGCCTCTAATATTACAGAAGAATATCAAGACAAGACCCGCGACATCTCAAACTACTAGCTGTAAGATAAATGTGAAGTCCTCCGAAATATAAGAATGCTGACTAGAACATCTCATGACCTCAACGAAACGCATATTGATGATCCTGAATACCTGTATCTGCATTATGAAACGATGCATGCCAAATGGCTCAGTACATGAAATGTACGAGCATGTAAGGGTAATTCTAAAGCATAAACATAAGCTTGAACTGGTGGAACAGAAACATACTTACCTCTTCTCAACTCACTCAACTCAAAGAAACATAGTTCAATTCAACTCAGAGAAAATAGGGTTAACTCAATGATAAGATATTCAACTCAGTGAAATAAGGCTTGACTTAATAATAAGATACTCGATTCTGGGTACTCAACTCTAGATACTCAACTCAATATAAACCAACAATACAGATGCAATATATGGAAAACTTTTAAAACATTAGAAAGCAACTCAATGTATTGAAAAATGCAATAGTAACTCAGTTTGTATGCAATGATACAAGATAAAATATGCTTGTATATGAAAGTACAAAGTAAACTCTATGTATATAAGAATACAAAATATCTTTGTGGGAGTTTCTCTAACCGACAACCATCACTATGAGCTATGTGATGATACAACGTCTTGCCTCATGCTGCTAGGGCAGTCCTATACTTTGCCGGGGTATAGAACCTACTCACTAAGTGGATCCACTAGCCTATGCTAAAAAGCACTAAGGAATCATCTAAAAAGTATAACCATTTCTACCCATGTTGGCTACATGGTTTATGGGGGCTTATCGGTGTTCAATACTACTCCCAAAATATACTATAGCTCATATGTTTTTCAAAAATATAACTCTTTCTGTGTTTTGAGATTATTACTAAAAAATACTTCTCTTAAAAGAGATGGTACTCAGAACTGCTCATGAAAACTCTTTTGGAAATCTTAGTTTCCTCTCATCTTAAATGTAAAAACATTTACTCTTGGGAATACTTAGTTCCCATATATCATTTTAAAGAAAATGAATTCAGCTCTACTCTTCCTCAACTCAGTGCTCAAGTCCTTAAAACAAGTTTTAAAACAATTTGTAAAAAAAGACTTCTTAAATAGGGTTCATGCCGAATTATGGACGTGAACGACTCAATTCAAGGTTTTCAATAACCATGCATAGAACTCAATACTTGGTACTCAACAACTCCAGAACTTAAGGAGTCAATGATGCTACTCATTTCAAGAATGTTCGACTGAGAGGGTTCATGTGGAATTATGGGCATGAAGTACTCAACTCAAGGACTCAATGATACCTCTCATCTTAGGACTGCTCGACTCATAGGGTTCATGCGGAATTATGGACATGAACTACTCAACTCAAGGACCTTCATGGGTAACATGTAGTAGTCTCATGATTAGAAATATAATCTCAAAAGGATTAGGAACGCAATAGTCAAGACTTAAAACTTGAAGATACTACTCCTCTCAAAGATACTCAACTGATGGAGTTTATGTGGAATTTATGGGAATGATTGACTCGACTCAAGGGACTAAATAAACATATGGAACTCATATATACGACTCTTCTCATTCTCATACTTACTTCCTCAAAACTCAGTTTAAAACTCAAGTGTTGGCTTTGAAAATCTTCTTAAGATTGATAACTCAAATTAGGGTTCATGCTGAATTATAGACATGAATAAATCAACTCAAGGATCTCAATAAAAATATAGAAACTCAATAATTAGGAATAAAATTTTTAAAAGAAACATGAACTCAAGAACTCAAAATCAACTTATCTTAAGAATACTCAATCTAGGGGTAGAATCCTAGATTTCTCTTTTACTTATTTGAAAGTAGATGTAGGGCGTGAGGACGAACTAGTCCAATACTGTGATAGTCTTACATACCTGGAAGAACAAGGTAATTATGTTTCAACTTCCGCTCGACTCTCAAGAATATGTATGATTAGTTCATTAGTAGCATGTCAGTACCAAGGGTCCGCTTGGGATCATTCATGGTCTTGGGTGCCAATCACACCTAGGATCTAGACTCGGGTCATGACACTCCTAAAGACTTTCGGCCCAATTACGAGAATATCACCCTAAATCCTTCTCAAACACTTGGGTGTCGTTCATCCATCAAAAGTCTCTAGTTAACCATTTTCTCTTGATCTCAAGTTATTAGATGGTGGTTGGTAGCACCAAATTCCAATTAATGAACCTTTTTCCTAATTTGAATTTCTATGATCAAATGGGTCAAAATACAAGCAAGTTTTTTAGTAATGGTTGTCAATCATTTTTAAAGAAAACGTTAAGTGTGAAAGGGACTTAATACACAATAATCACCCCTTGATAAATGGATATTTTATTATAAAACATTCATTATCATCATCCATATTCTAAGCTTCATAACTCTAGTCATAAGTTTAGCTACTCATAACTAGAGGAAAACAATAACTATAATAAATTAAATTACTCGTTATCTTCAGAAAAGTTTAAATCACTATATGAAGAATAAATTATTCGTGATTGATATTTATATCAAATCGGTGAATATGTGATGTTTTTTCACACACTTATATTATTTAATTATGATTAACTAATACTCCATATACTTTTATTTAAATAAATCATTTTGCTATGGTTAATTACTATGATCTTTTGTGAATAACGGGTGTAGGTATATTATTTTCTTGTCAAAACAATTCCCAAATAACAAACTACAAGAGTGGGACTGTGGGACATTTGGAGGGAAATCCAAGAACTCAAATTGCAAGTACTTCCTCCGTTCCATTTTAATAATGTTTTGAAAATTTAAGTTTAATTGCTAATACTTTATATAGTTAGTTAATAATAAAGGTTACAATGAAATAAGATGTTTTCTTTGTCCTAAATTAGTTGTTACATTTTGTTTTTTTGAGGGTTATTAATCTTTGAAGTTAAGTTGAATTATATTAAATAAAAAATACTTTTATAATTAAAATTTAGTGAGTGTTAGGCCATATGATGAAATTTTAAAAAAATAATTTTGTTTCCAAAATAAAAAATGATATATTTGAAAACTATAAGATAGTAAAAGGACGTGAGGGAGTTGCTCGGATGGTAAACACCTCTCACTTCCAATCTGAAAGTTGTGAGTTCGAGTTACCAATAGAGCAAAAAGGGGTGGGAGCTCCTAGGGAGGGTAAAAAAGAGAGAGTAAAGATTATAGGAAAATGACTACAAATTGTCAAAATAAATAAATAAAATATATTTTTAATATAAATAAAACAAGTACTCCCTCAGTCCCTAATTACTTGTCTACTTTTAAATTGACACACCTATTAAGAAAATGATTAATGACATAGTGAGTTTATCATTTTACTCCTATTAATTATGAAGTGGATGAAAAGTTCTACATTTTTCAAAATAATTAGTCATTTAATTGAGGGTATAATAGGTAAAAAGAATTTGTCATTTCTTGATTTGTCAAAATGGACAAGTAATTAAAGACAATTATAAAAGAAAAAGTTGACAAGTAATTAGGGACGGAGTAAAGAACAACTAAGGAAGTATCCTCCTTTTATTTTTTAGTCTTTGTTGACTCTTTAAAAGTTAATTTGGTCACATTTCAATCCTCTACATTTAATTATCCCAACCTCCAAACCACTAGTCAGCAACTCAGCATTAATTTTTAGATTTCCAGTTGAATATTATCTATTAAACTATTCCATTAATTAGTCCTACAAATTACTACTATCCATCTGTAACAGACTGTGACACTGGTCCTACCAACTAAGGAGTAAACAATTTTTTATTTTTTTTTAATGTATGTATTGACAGCTTGAGAATGCCTCTGAATTTATTCAACTTCATGTGTTAAATATATGTTTTATTTATGACTTTAAATCTTAATAAATAAAATGCTTACATAAGATATATATTGATAATTCAAAAAAATAAAATAAGTAACATGTTAGAATTAGTAAATATAATCACTCGCAAGCAATCTTTTTACTGGTGGATATAGTCTCGTTGATATACTTGAAGTTGTGATGAAATGAGTATAGTATTTATATATTTTGATTAGAGTTTCAAATTTGAAAAAATCATGATACGGAACATTTTCTTCTTTAATGAAGATTATGTTATATGAATTAAAGGGGGGAAAGCATACAATTATCAATTTTGGGACCACTATTTAAATCATGATCAAAATTCATTTTTTTTTAAGTGCAGCTATTTCAAAAATGACTTAAGGCATAAAATTCATTTGCGTATGAAGCAAGTCATATACTACTACAAATATTTTTTACCAAAGGCTGGCTTGACAAGGTTGAAATTTCAAACTCAAAGCTAATAAATGATAGGTTAGTCTTGAAACTTACATTTTTCAATAGTTTAGATATAAATCTCAAAAAATGAGTAAATAATTTTAGGTGTGTTTCTAACATTCGAATATATAAATATTTGTATTTGTAATTTATCATGTGCATGCCATTAATAATGATTATCGTAAATAATTTTAATATTTAATTTAAACATAATATATATTTTACAGAATATTATTATACAATATTTGAATATAGTTGTTATAGAGGGATAATTTTATAAAGAGTATGTTTTTTATGATAATAAATGTGAATATGTGATTATTATTATTATTATAGGTAGAAAATTGGAGTTTATATCTCAGATGATCATTCAACTTTGAATAATTCACTTAGAAAGTCACTCAACTTTGAGTTGTTCTCTTAGAAAGTGACTTAACTTTATTTTATAACTCAAAACTCACTCAACTATTGATGTGTCACTTAAAAAGTCACCCAACTATTGATATTTCACTTCGAAAGTCACTTAGTCACTTTAAATAATTTTTCATTAAATTTTATAAAATTACAAAAAATAATAATAATAAAACTATTCTTTTAAAAATAATAATAATAAGATGCTTATTTTAATCATTTTATTGAGTTTGTTGAAATATAGTTTTTGTTTTTACCTTTTTTTTATTATTAAAAAAAAATAGTAGAAGGTTGCTACCGTCCGTTTTTTTTAATTACTTCTTATCAATTCCAACTTTTTTTAATATATATTTAATTCCAGTTATACAATTACTAGAACGGAAAAGGTTATTCTTTTTGGGTCAATTGCTACCGTATGTTTTATTCAAAAAGTTATTACTTAAATAATTGGAGCGGATCAATAAGATAATTAAAATAGATATCTTATTATTTCTTTAAAAAATAGTTTAAAATAAAATTATTTAAATTAATTGAATGATGTCCCAAGTGAAATATTAGTAGTTGGGTGACTTACTAAGTAAAATACTAATAGTTGAGTGACTTTTGAGTTATAAAACAAAATTGAGTGACTTTCTAAGTGAACTATTGAAAGTTGAGTGACGATCTAAGATATTAACAGTAGAAAAATGTTATGTAGAAGTAAAATAAATACATCATAGTGAAATATATATTTTTTTGATTTTCCACTCGGTGTCAAGTACTCACATTGAAGCCCGATTAAATTTGTATTTACACCAAAAGGTCCCACATTGAGGATAAATTGCTTCCTAACAAAGGTAACTCCATATCTAGGAGAATTCGAACTCAAACCCGAGACCTCCTTGTTGGCCAGTCCATCACAACTCAGATTGGTCATAGTGAAATATACCTATGCATTACTAATGTATGCAAGTGCCACAATAAAATGGTTACATAGTTGTATGTAGGGGTGTACATGGCTGGGTTGGTTCGGGTTTTCAAATATCAAACCAAATCATTTGTGCCGGATTTTTAAATCTATACACCAAACCAAACCAATAAAACTCGGGTTTTTTAACTTTGGATTTTTTCGAGTTTTTCGGATTTTCGGGTTTTTTCGGAAAAATATTCATACAAACATATAATTTACTTGTACTTCAAATATTTCTTTAGTTCTAACAAAATACAACTATCTAATGTGTTTCTTAAGAAAATAACACAAAATATTATATGAGTAAAGATACTAAAATATCCAACAAAAAATAATAATAATGAAATCGCGTAAAACAAATATTGCAAATTAACAAGTCATAATGAAAATGATCATAATTTAAAAGTACTAAATCATGCTAAAATAAGTTTAATAAGTATTAGTTACATGACTAAATATTAAAGGAAATAAAATTAGATTATGTAATTTGAATAAACTAATGTAAAATCATAGAACAAATATTCAATATTATTGTCATTCTTAGTGTTGAATTGATTATTTTTTTTCCTTTAGTATTAATTTAATTTTGTTGAACCATTTAGAATTTTAAGTTTCAAACTTGAAATAATAATATATTAAAAGATAAAAACTATGAAAAAGTACAAGAAATATTTAAAAATGATATCAAAGTAAATATTTTTATGTATAAAATAAAATTTTAAAATTATATATATAATGTCAGGTTATTTTTTTTTAGTTAAAACCAAACTAACCCAAATATAGTTGGGTTTTTATTTCCAATATCAAACCAAGTCAAACCAACCACTAGTAGGATTTTTATTCTCGATTTGACTAAATTTGAGGTTTGATTCGGTTTTCGGTTCGATTTTTGTACACCCCCAGTTGTATGTATTTAAAGCAAATGATGATGAGTTTAATTTCCCTTTATATTTTATAGGCATAGGTAATACTTTCCCGTCTCATTTTATATGTCACATTTTTATTTTGCACTTGCATTAACAAATGATATAACTTTATCCTTCTATCTTTATTTAATATTTTCTTAAGTCAACTTTAATAATAAATGATAAAATTAATTATCTATTTTATCAAGGGTATAATAAATAAAATATGATAATTTATGCATAAATTTTATAAAAAAATAAGTATTGTGATTCAACTATTTATAGAAAGATATGACATATAAAATGGAACGCGAGAGTAGTAGTTGCGCTGCAATTTCTACCCATTTCTCAGATCTCTCCATTTCTCTGACATAAGCACAAAACAGATTCATTGCCTTTCTTCCCTCTTGTATTCTCCCTCTCTCTCTCTCTCTTATCTCATATCAGCAAAAAGCCACACAAAACCTGCGTTTGCACCAAACAAATGCAATTTTGTTACTTCTTCTGTTCATCACTCTTCTTGCATACGTGCTGTCTTCCTGTGTAGACTGTCTTCCTCTCTGGTTGTTTCATTCAAATGAATTTTTTCAGAGCTTTGACTTGAATGAGTTCTTATTGCTTCTTCTGCTCTTGTGGGTCCTTGTTCACTTTCACGTTTTTTGATTCTTGGACCATAATTTCATACCCCATGTGAATGTGATAGACAATGTCATTTATGAGTTCCCTGCCTTCTTTCTTATCATAATTCTCATTCAACTTTTCCCCTTTTGAATCTGAGGTTTTGGTGGATATTTTCCAGATTGTTCTTGTTCCAAATTGGGTAATGGAGTCTTGGATTTCCCTTTATTTAGTAATGATCTTCCTATTTCTGCCTGAGACTTGTATAGCTAGTGTTCAGAATAAAGGCAGACTGAATCTGGGGTTTCAAGGCTCTCAAATGACTTGGATAGACAACGATGGATTAATTCTTGTTTCCAATAGCTCCAAATTTGCATTTGGATTTAACCCTACTAATGATGTTACCTTGTTCCTTCTTGTTGTCATCCATGTAAGTAGCTCTACCATCGTTTGGTCAGCTAACAGAGATTCCCCTGTTCGAAATAATGATAATTTTGTTTTTGATGATACTGGAAATGCCAATTTGCAAAGTGGGAAATCAACAATTTGGTCTACGAATACGGCTGATAAAGGAGTTTCCGCCATGGAATTGAAGGATTCGGGGAATCTAATTTTGGTTGGGAAAGATGGTAGCGTTATTTGGGAAAGCTTCACACATCCTGTTGATACTCTTCTGTCAGGCCAGAATTTCACTCAAGGAATGAAGCTTGTAAGCACTCCTAACAACAATAATTTGAGTTATTCACTTGAATTTAAGTCTGGGGATATGGTTCTTTCTGCAAGTTTTCAGCCTCCACAGCCTTATTGGGCTATGGGGAAAGATGATAGAAGGACTATCAATCAAGTTGGAGGAGGTGTCACTTCAGCAATTCTTGATGGAAATGCTTGGAAAATTTATGGTGAGAAGAGAGTGTTGCTCTGGCAGTTCATTTTCCCTGATGATAAATATCCAAATGCGACTCGGTTGGCTGTTCTTGGAGAAGATGGTTCCATTACTTTTAGCATTCTTCAAGATGAATCGAAGCTTGACTCGGGGACAAGAATTCCACAAGATGAATGCAGCAGACCAGACTCTTGTGATCCATATTTCATTTGTTATAGTGGCAACAAGTGTCAGTGCCCATCAGCCCTTCCATCTTGCAAACCTGAGACTGCTTCGTTTTGCAATAAAGATGTGGAGCTTGTAGATGCTGGGGATAGTCTTGGTTATTTTGCACTTGGTTTTGTTTCTCCATCTGCTAAAACTGATTTAAATGGTTGCAAAGCTTCTTGCGTTGGCAATTGCTCATGTGCTGCTATGTTCTTTGATAGCACTTCAGGGAATTGTTTTATGTTTGATCAAATAGGAAGTTTACAAGGTTCGGTTAATGGAGCTGGTTTCAAGTCATACATTAAAGTATCAGCTAGCCAGGGGAATGGGGATAGCGGTGGTGGAGGTGGAGGTGGGAAGGGACGATTACCTATTGTCTTTGGTATCGTCATTTCTTCGGCTATTGTCATTCTTGGCCTAATTTATGGAGGTATCAGATATCAGAGGAGAAAGAACAACAAGATGCCTGATTCTGCAAAGGGGAGTTCAGAAGAAGACAATTTCTTGGAGGGCCTATCAGGGATGCCGATTCGTTTTAGTTACAAAGAACTTCAGAATGCAACTAATAACTTCTCAATAAAACTTGGGCAAGGAGGGTTTGGTTCAGTTTACCAAGGGGTCCTTCCAGATGGGACTAGACTTGCTGTGAAGAAATTGGAAGGCATTGGCCAGGGAAAGAAAGAATTTCGAGCAGAAGTTAGTATTATAGGCAGCATCCATCATCTTCATTTGGTGAGACTGAGAGGTTTTTGTGCTGAAGGAACACACAGGCTTCTGGCTTATGAGTACATGGGAAATGGATCTTTAGAGAAATGGCTTTTCAAGAAGAACAAGGAATTCTTGCTAGACTGGGATACACGATTTAATATTGCACTTGGCACAGCAAAAGGCCTAGCTTACCTCCACGAGGACTGTGATGTAAAAATTGTGCATTGTGATATCAAACCTGAAAATGTACTTCTTGATGATCATTTCCTTGCCAAGGTCTCAGATTTTGGCCTCGCTAAGCTGATGACCAGAGAGCAGAGCCATGTTTTCACAACCATGAGGGGTACAAGAGGATATCTCGCACCAGAATGGATCACAAATTATGCCATATCAGAGAAAAGTGACGTTTTTAGTTATGGAATGGTTTTGCTTGAGATAATTGGAGGTAGGAAGAATTATGATCCTTCACAAAGTTCAGAGAAATCCCATTTTCCCTCATACGCCTTTAGGATGATGGAAGAGGGGAAATTGGAAGACCTTATCGATAGGAACTTGAAAGTTGAAGAAGAGGATGAAAGGGTCTCCATAGCAATTAAAGTTGCTCTGTGGTGTATACAGGATGACATGTCTCTCAGGCCATCCATGGCTAAGGTTGTGCAAATGCTGGAAGGGATCTCCCATGTCCCTTCACCGCCAACTGCTTCTCAAATGGGGTCACGACTTTTTTCAAGTTATTTGAAATCACTAAGTGGCGAGGGTACTTCATCCGGCACCTCTGCACCATCAGACTGCAACAGCGATGCTTATCTTTCGGCTGTTCGGCTCTCAGGTCCAAGATAGCATTTGCAAGAAGCATAAACATAGTCGTTCATGTAAGGGCTGTTGTAGATGATTGACAAACATGTGCAATGGTTTCATACCTTTTAGTTTTTCTGTATATTAAAATTATCTAGGAAATTTTTTTGCCATATTCGCCATGACAAAGGTTGGAGTTGATTGAGAATGTTTTATTTGTATATATATCAATGCTATAAATGAGTTGAAAATAAACAAAGAAAATGCATTTGGTAACACTCATCCTGGATTTCAAGTACAGCATGCGTGATGGTAGAATTAGCTGCATTATCTTGTTGCAGTTTCATGGATATACTAATATAGAACAGAAAATCGGACACTTGTTGTTCCTTTTGCATAGTTTCATTATACATATATATAAGTTTTATTTTCTAAAACCTTACAATTACATGCCAAAATTCACTATCAAAATTAAAATGTTTGATTCTCGTAATCCAAATGGTGTTACATAAATTGGAATAGTGGGAATACTAATGTATCTGCGGTTTTATCAGAACTAGTAGGAAGTAACTCAACTAGCTTCTCATCCTTTCAACTTTCTGAATAGAATACTTGAGTTCTTTCTGAATGTTGAGCCTCGAAGGCGACAAGACAATATCTTTCCAAACAGAGCCTGCTTGAAATGCTGGGTGAGGATTCTTGTAAAGTTCATAGATGGAGTTTGCTCCATCATTCAACCTTCCAACCATTTGCAGTACATTTATCTCATCTGGATCAACTAATAATGTCCTTTCTTTCTCCTTCCACCCTATCATCTGTTCCAATAAACCACATCAAAATTTACAATTTATACGAGTTAGCAACTACTATCAATTTATGTGACACAGTTTGACTCGGCAAGACGTTTGTTGTAGTGATATATAGCATTTAATTTGTTGCGCTATAAGACTTTTGAAATTACTCATGGTCTTAAACATGCCATAATATTTAGGTAGCTATAAAATCTTCTCCTTTAAGGATAAAATGAGAAGCTTATAGTTGAGATGTTTTCAAATATATATGTTCTTTTTGAAACACACTAATAAGGAAATAGTGTCACGAATGAAGGGAGTGTTGAAGTGTGTGACCATCTCATCTAAAATCTTAACACGCCCCCTCATTTTTTTCATGAGTCAAGCATGTGGAAATTCTTTTTTTATATGGATGGCGGTGATATTCGATTTCAAGACCAAGTACGTGGAAATTCTATTTGATATGAGTGGTAGTGAGATTCGATCTTAAAGACATTTGCTTGCTCTGATATCACGTTGAAGTGTGTGACTATCTCATCTAAAAGTTTAAGCTATTAGAGAAAACACAATTTTATTACTTAATAATATTCTTAACAGGGAGTATCCCATTTAGTATTATATTAACAAGCCATATGGTAGGAAAATTATAAGAATGTTGAGACAAATGAAAGAAATAAAAAAGCAGAAAATATTTTGTAGGAAGTTGTTTGGTTGTATTGTACCTTAGGAGGGCCCTCCAATGCATTAGTAGAGTACAATCTTGCACTGTCTACTATGTGACAGTATGTATGGAATGCACTTGCAAATCTCTTGTGTGATTTCAGTTGTGAATTCACCCTTACTGCTCTTCTACACATGATAGCTCTCCTGTGAAAAACAAGTAGAAATTAATTACACCATATATACCAGAACCTAAGTTGTGCGGACTCTTCACTTTCGATGCCGCACGTGTGTCGGATTCTCCAAAAATACACTACTTTTGAAGAATCTGACACGCACCCACCCGTTTACACTTTCGAAGAGTTCAAGAAACATAGACTAGAACTGGAAAGAATTAAATGTGTTACCTTATTCCTCTAATGACAGCTAAATAAGCATCACAAACAACTCCAACCAATTCTATTCTATAAGGTCTCCTCTTTCTATTTCCATCAGTGGCCTCTTGTTCTTCATTCAACTGTTCCCAATAGCTCTCAGTTACAGATCCATCATCCTCCACTTTGTATCCAACACCCATACGGTAACGTCTTCGGTGTACATTTCTTGCCATGGTTATAGTTTGCACCACAAAGGGTATCCATGACAGTGTACCATCCATTATGACATCCCTCCCTTCATTAAGTGCTGTTACAAGAAGCGATGATGCTGCATCAGTTGACGACTGATGTACCAATTCAGCTGTTTGAAGCATGTCATTGTGATGTCCCCTGGAACTAAGGGCTTTGTAAATCACATCTGATTCTTTGAAAGCGTCTGCTTCTATTACGACTGCATTAGCTGCTGCTCCTGCCCAAAATGGTCTACAAATTAAGAGAGATCATTAGTTAACGAGCAATTAGTCGAGTACATCTATAATGAATTATACTTACTCCTTGAGGATATCCTTGAGCACAGTGCTTTTACCAGCTCCCATACCACCACCCATAAAGAGTAGGACTGGACTTCTATCTTTGTGAGCCATTGGAACCATCACATCAGTGCACTCTGAATCATCTACTGAAACTAGCCCTATTGCTTTCATCTCCTCAACTAACGTCGTAAATACTCTTGCAACCTTCAGATTCTTTGTCACCCTTTCAAATCTTTGTTCCCTTCGCATCATTTTAATCCTCTTTTAAATTAGTAAATATAATATAATCCTAATACACTACAACAAAAACATCTTTAAGCAACAATAAATATTCACTTTAACAAGGATTGCAAAACGTCTTTACCAACATTAGTTAATTGCCATTAGATTCAATGTCGCTATACCCTATAGCAACATTTACAAAGAGTTTTAAAATGTGATAATCACTAGTAATTTCCTTAAAAAAAACATATTTAGCGACAAATAAGCTATTGTCATTAATTAATAATTGCGTGCTACAATTCATTTTTGGTGTAGTGATAATTGGATATATATAATTGTGGTAATACCTTGTAGCAGCCATGACAATGTTTTTGAGCTTCTTTTTTGGCTCTGCATGATCAGCACTCAAAATCTGAAAGATGATGTAACAAGAGAGGACTTGAGATATATATATATATATATATATATATATATATATATATATATATATATATATATATATATACTATATGCTGAAATTAAAGATCATGGATGTTGTTAAACAGACCTGACTGATCATATGAGAAGCATGGGTCCAATGAAATGCAAAGTAACTAAGGATACATCTCTCAAATTCTTCAACTAACTTAATGAATAGAGAATCAGCATCTGGTTCATTAGAAAAGAAGTTGTATATATCTTCTTCACATCCTTCTGATTTCCTTATGTACTCAGCTGATAATTTGCACAAATGTGGACATTCCCTCTTGTCACTAAATCCCATTTGTCTAGCTGCATAAATATATCCATTAATGATCATATAGGTATATTGTATAGCAACAACAACGACAACACATACAGATAAAAGAAGATGAAAATTACCTACATAATGAGAAAAACTCTCAAACCTAAGGATCTGACCAGTATTAGTAACTTTAGTACGAGGAACAATTTTTTGATCACGGATTTTCTTGAGACGATAATGCACAGCAGCAGCAAGAATTAATCCAATTGAAGATGCTACAAGAATCTGTGTATAGGATGCTTTTGAAGAACCCATCGCATTTCCCATGCAAATTATAATTATATACAATTACCTTCTTGTTTTGTTTGTTTTTTCCATTTCTTCAGTAAAAAAAAATGATTAATTGAGATTGATCTAGATTAAGGGATTAATCTTCCCTGGAAATGAATTAAGGCTATAGCTTAAGCTGCTGCATGTTAATCGTTTGTTTGTTTCAATGTTAACAACACGTGTTAACATTATATTTTTTTTTGTTTTCCTTTATCAAATTTATTTATTTTTGCGGAATAGTCGATCTCTCTACCAAAGAGATTAAGAAGATATACTCCAATATTTTACGAGTTAAAACAAATTCAAGGTAATATAATGTTAATTGGGGAACATTCTTCACATTTTATCGTGCATATTTGGCATTCTGTCAAGTTGAGAAACTAACTCCAACAAACAGAAAATAACAATGTTTATCTGTGCGCAATCCAAATTTAATTGGGGCTCCAATGCAGGCTCCGAACAACTACTTGTATAATTGATTTGATGGTATCAAATTACAAATCACAATACACCTGGCCCACACAGTAAAGTCATTTCGTAATTACTGGAGTGGCGGGGCATCAGGTTCTTACAAAGGCACTATGCCAGTTTGAATCAAAATAGAGATCCCCAGATTCTAAAAATAAAAAAAGAAGCCAAATTTACATATCAATAAGATCCCCAGATTCTAAAAAACACAAATTCATATATTAGGGTGATCACTTTTCTCTGATGAATCAATCACAACAAATGTCAAAACATGAGACTATTTAAGTGATAAGAACACCTAAATGAAGCTGCAGTATACTTTTATATGCATTTCCCTTCCTTTTTCCTATCATACATTTATTTAGATCAGAGTGTAACAACATAACGTTTCTTATGCGAGTAGGGTAGGTACTGGATTGCACAAACTGTTGTAGATCAATGAGTAGGACCAAGTTGTTGGAACATCGATGGTAGATAGAGCTAAGCCTTTTCATAAAAAACATGACTTCTAACCGTATTCAGTTCATTTACTGAACTTCAGCTGCAAATTTTCCGTTAAGACTGCCTGTGTAATCAGAAAGTAACATTTGAGTGCATTTGTTGCTGGGTCAAGTCTTGTATATACCAAAACAAGTTACCAGCTATGACAAGGTATTGCTGATTAATTTCAAGGACTACAATGCTTTCATCCAAGTTGCACCAGTGTCAACAAGTTTGGTATAGGCATTCTTGAAATCATCAAAAAATAAACTCTGGTCCTCAGCATACTTTGATATCCATCTGTTCAAGAAAGAATTCATTACTAGACAAAAGGTCAATCCTGAGAGCGATGGCTCTATAACTTGTGAACTGAAAATAGATTAGTGAATTGAAAATTCTGCCTTTCCGCTAGCGGAGGTGTATGTTTACTTCATTAACTTTTGTCAGGATAAAATTGGAGAAGTAATTGTCCCAAACCATAATAAAGGAATCTAAATAGCATAAGGTCAAAGAAAACCATACCCTACACATTCATCGTCTTCAACAAGTGCCCTATCAGAGGGAAGTCCAACCATACTAGTCATGCCGCCTGTACAGATGAAAGAGAAATAAAATACTACAATATGGTTGAAGACATTAAAAAAAGGAAATTACGCTTTATTATTCCCATTATCATATGAATAAATTTCTGGAAACAGGGGTCTTCTATTATCAGAAAGAGTGTCATCATTCCAGATAAATACTGAAGCATAAACAATTTGCAGCTCAGACTATCCTGAGCCTAGTCTTGCTTGACAGTTTTCTGCAACAATCATCTAAACTCTAGGCAAGTAGGTACACGGATTTCCATTTCAGAAAGATATGAACATCATTGCTTCATAGGTTCTGATGATTCGGTGTGCTTGCTATTTGTTTCAATGAATTAAATATATATACACAACCATTTAATATCATATGAATGCCATTTGTCACCTGAGGACAACCATGGCTTCTCCATGAGTATCTTGAAGTATTCATTATCAAAGACGGTTGGATTCCCAAACCCTTTACTTCCCAGAGTATGCGCGCCAGACAAGGCAACAAGTTCCTGAGTTCTGCCAACAAAATGAACAATCCATGGAGATTACGCAGGATATCTTAACATCGATAATCAACAGATCTAGCTTTTTCTTTCCAAGAATAGGTGAGCAAGAGGTTGTACTGCATAATTTTAGAGTTAGAGCCTGGACTGCTCAGACCTCTGACAACTGACCATGATTATCAAAAGCCAAATATTTCAATAGTTGCTAAATACCAAGCTGAGAAGTGGCTTTTTGGGTTTTTAAACTGTCAGTCAATGAATTCTCAAACCCAAAGTACCGAACTGATGCGGCTAATAGAGGAGGCAAAAAATCATGAGTTATGGAATTTTGTTCAGCTAAGCTGAAATTCCATAACCTCGAGGCAGGGGAAAGATTATGGAGCAATTAAATCTGCTCTTTTGGCCATGATCATGCATTCACTCACAAAATATCATACGACTGACACTATAGTGGCATATTGAATATAGATTGCCTCAAAAAGAAAAAGATATATGGGGAAAGACCAGCTATTGAAAATTTTGAATACATTTAAGATAAACCAGTTTTGAAGGATACCGATCAAATAGTAAATCTCCTTTTCTTCCTCTAAAACCATCATTTCAGATGAGTTTCTGAATATTGCCTAGAATAACACCAACAGGTCTAAGGTTTAAAATGGTTACTCCTAAAGACTGGCTGTGCAATATGCTCCTTATGCATGATTTAGAAACATTGTGTATGTCATGGAGGTTAACAATTCACCATAACCTATATGCTATATTCGTATTGGTACAGGAAAATGTGAATTAGTGTATACAGTTGTTTCATCAAATGTTAGCACAGCGTACATTAAATTGAATTGTCTAACAAAGCCACGTTCTTGATATACATGTTGTATAAGTATTATTTGTATGCATTGTGCAAATGGGAGGGGCTAAACTATGAATCTCATACTCATGCATTAGAAACTCAGAAGGATAAGGAAACAATCATAAAGAAAATCCAAAATCAGCTCTCGGAAAGTGTAAGAATATGTTAGAATTGTCTAAGATTATAACACCGGAGAAAGAGAAACAAGATGCATATGAAACGGAAGAAATACAGAAGTACTTCACATGCTTCACGAAATAGAGCAGAACTAATGGTCGTTCACTTCCACAGAAAACAAGAGAACAGAACTAAGTTTACTCCATGTGAATTACCAAATCTTATTTATCCACACAAGCTACAGTGACAAAATATGTTATTTATCACCATGTTTGTCTATACTGCATTCAATATTACTTAAAAGGATTACTAATGCTACAAAGCCAGTTCATTGGCAAAGTGCTTAACCTGAAAGCAACAGTTTTATGTATATCCCACAGGGGGTGGATCTATGTAGAAGGGTGGGGGTGCCATGACACCCTAACATCTTGGTTAAAACTCTGTATATATGTGTGAGAAAATGTATATAATTACTAATCTTGGCACTCGGAGTAACAATAGGGCACATGTTGCCAGTGTTGGAGAGTCAGGTTTTTCTACCCGTGAGATGCGAGTTAGAACCCAGCCTGGTGCACTTTTTAAAACTAATTTAGTGTGCTGCATCGAGGACTACACATATTCTAATCAAAAAGCACACAAATCTGACAAATGGTGCTTCCTGGAATGTTGGTTAGAAGATTATAGGGGTGCAACGGTTCGAAGCCCAGCTTGATCAGTTTTTTTGACAAATATAGTGAGCCTATATTGTTAAAAAAATTGGTACAGTCGAGAAATACAGCCCTTGATCACAAATAAAACTCAAACAGACCAATGAGCCAAGGCTCTTCTATGTTTACATAATTGATGATAAATTATACTTATTGCTTTTTAAACATCGATAAAGCTTAACGCTGCATAGGCACCCAAAACTTCCAAATCCAGGATCTACCTCTGCTTACCCAACATCAGTGGAAATTAATACAGAATGTTGCAAGTGAAGGAACACCCTAGAAATGCCAAGAAAGATGCAAAAGTTTTTATGAATTGCAAGACTCATTACTTTATCTGAAGAAGCTATTGAAGGGGGAAACCCTTAAACGTCTTTTGTTATCCACTAAAGCAAGGCAGAAGAGTACAAACAAGATTATCTATTTGTTTGCTAACAGCAACTGGCAAAAATAAACCTAGTCAAATTACATGAATGGCATCACAACAATATGAGAATGCTAATTGAATGGTATAACATGGAGTATAAAGAGAGCAGAAGATGAAATAAAAATAACAAGTAGATTTTAGTATGGTCATTAGACTCACGAGAAGCCTTTCCTTTCAAAACATTGCTTCAAGCTAGTGGCATCTAGTGATTCTTCAGGAAGTTTTCCTTCAGGATCCGGCACCCTACAAAGTCAAAATCAACTATGAGAATGTAGATAAGGCATAAAAATTACGACAATCAATTGAAATATGGTTTCTTCATGCATTAGGGGTTTCCTCATGGTAAGTTTCGGGCAACTGGTGCTTAGATGGAAAAACCACATCAATTTGAATGAGAAGGAACTATCCACAAAGGGCTTAAATTAAGATTGTAAGTTACTTGTCAATTGCTAAATTTAAGAGATTCAGATGAGCCTAATTATTAAATCTTTGCATCCCCATTTCTACACAGCATAAATAAAAAGATAGATGCAATCAAATTTCTCTCCACATTTACAGGACCTACATCTTATATTAGCAAAACATAACTATTATCATAAACTAAAAGATAAGCCTCACATTGAATCAATTCTTCCCAACTGAATGGGGATACTAGGTCCACCACATAATGAAACAGCTTCAGCTCCAGCCAAAGCTATTATATCAGCCCATGAGACTGAGAACAAAGCCAATGATTAAAAAAGTTATGCTGGAACAAAAATGATAGGTGAACTAACAGCAGTTTATTGACTGAGACAGTTTACCTGATTGCACAAGATCAATTTGACTCTTCGCTTTGTCCAGAATCTATAGAACAATGCATGGACCGAGATGTTAGCTGGTTGAAGTCCATATGAGAGTTCATCAGTCTTTGGAAATGGTAAACAACTAAAATTTAAAATGAGAATATCTGCAGACTGTTCCCAAGTATGGTTAAAACAAAACAAATGATGGAGTGACAAAACAAAAGCTTATACGTAATAAAATCGCTCACCTTTAGAGATTTCTTAAGGCCTTTGTTTTCGGGTCTGTCGAGTTCATATACTATAGAGCCATTCATACCCCCTAATATAAGAACAATTGAGGTTGATATCATGTATTCAGGAATGGAAGACAAACAATTTCTTCTTTCAAGTACATTTGTATACTGCACAAATTTATTTTATTTTTGGATAAATACAAAATAAGATATATACAGGTTTTGCAGGTTAATAGTGTTAGAAGCATTTCCATCTGCATTTTATGATGTTATAACTCTTTTAGGCCAGCTCTTTAGATTCTAAGAAAATGTGATAGCTTACAAAGTTTGTAATTGAAAGCTGCTAATGTTTGGACTAGTGTTCTTCTGTTTTCTTCCTCTTTTTTTTTTATGCAAGTAGGGGGGGGGGGGGGGGGGGGGGGNGGGGAAGGAATAAGTGTTTCAAAGTATTACCAATTTTCTCATCAATTTCAAAAGTTCCTGCATCGTGGAATACAAGGCGAAGTACACCAGCAGCTTTGCCCTTGGATAATACCTTCCTGATCTCTTCCCTTAACCGAAAGCTCTCACTGCCAAGAACAAAAAGAAAGTTAGTGCCCCTTTTAGGAATACATGGAGTAATTACATTTCTTAAAAGAAATAACTTGAAACAAAAAATTACATTGTCAAGCATATTTTGTTGAGATCCTAATTGTGAAAGTGAAATCAAAGAGGGTCAACATTAACTGAACCTACTTGCTCACATTCATCTTACTATTACCAACTTGTCACTGCTAACATAAAACCAAAAAAGGTGATCAAGCTTATCAATCTATGCCTTTTTTTTCAGTCCAAGCAGCAACTACCTATCTTCACATACGGATGACTCTCAAAATGTTTCATATTTCAACTTTCTACCACCAAACTATATGCTTCAAGAACATTTGGTGAAGTGCCTTCAATAAGGAAATCAGTAATCATGAATTTTGGAAAAAAAATCACTCCTAAAATGGTTGATGCTACTGGTGGAAGTATGATAAACTAAATTCACCTTATGTGAGCAGAATCCTTCCTCTTTCAAACTCAAATTCTCTCATATGTTCTCTTAGAATTTATAATCTAACTGGAGCATAGAAATATAGAATCACTAGAAAGAAGTGTGTTTACTAAAACCCAACTTGAGAGAACTCTCAAATCGAACTTGCACATAGGAATCATCCATAAATAAAATAATTAATACATGTGAATTGTGCTGGACTTAAAACTTCAACTTTTGAATGACGAACATGGTCTTCAACACCTACATGTTAACCAATATACTTATTTGCAAATTTTACTTATCTTTGTCTATCAGATTTCTTGACAATTAACACCACTATTTGGATCTCTTCAATGGATTCATTTTACAAGAAAGTGAAATCCGAAAGGGCAGTAAACCTCTAAACAAATTTCTGAAAGCAATGCATTTGAACGTACTCAGCAGCAATGGCACCAACACTATTGTTAATAGTTTCACACGGCATAACAAGAGGCAAGGTAATCATAGATAGTAAGGCTCTCCTTCCACATGATAACGCTTTGTAAATAACACCTTCACCTGCAATTCGAAAACAAAAGACCTATGTCAAATTAACAAGTATCAACACATTTCAGATAATAAAATCCTTGGAAGCTTCACTAATATTTCATGAAATTAAAGATTAATTGCTTACTTGAACCGTTTGTGGTGGCGGAAGCTCGAATTGTGTTGCTACCAAAGTGTGCTGTTCGAGAAAAATTGGCCGGAAAGTACAACTTGGAAGTGGATGTAAAGGAGGAAACGCCGGAACTGAGAAGCCAACAATCGACGGCGATGGTGTTACTCATCCTCAACAGCGCTACTTTGCGCTATCCTTCAACTTCTTTTTGAAACCACAGAGACCAATGACTACAATTTATTATTTTAGAACCTTTGTTTGAATTCAAGTTATTGTGACATTAGTTACCAAGGGGTCGTTTGTAGAGTGTATAAAAAATTAAGAATAATGCTAAATATAGTGTATTAGTAATTAATGTTTGTATTAGCAATGCATATATTAGTCATGCTTGTATTAGTTATATATAGATTATTTTAATGCATTTTTTGGTTTGATTCATTAAATATAGTATGTATTGCATTAAAAAAATTATTTACAAAGATACCCTTTACTTTTATGATGGAAAATATGTAAAAAAGGTTTTGAGGGACAATTGAGTCTTTTATCATATTAATGCATGCATTAAAACCATTGCATTGCTAATACCTAAAAATTCATGGTATTAGCAATACACACCTTAATTCACAATACATAGGTTGAAAAAGAATATCAAACAAGGTACTAGTAATACACAAGACTAATACATGTATTGTTTTTCTTCCTAATACACTCTACCAAACTACCCCTAAGAGATAAGTTGATGCACCAGTTAAATGCGATAAGTTATGCTAATTTTTTTTTTTTTGAGTTTTGGTTTGTTGTATTTAATAATAAATTTTAAAAATAATTTATTTGTTTTAAAAAATTAGCTGCATGAATATGAAAAAGTGATGTATAAAAAAGGTTTAAAGGAATATTTTTGTCATTTACTTATTTTATCTTAGAATAACTTATTCTAGGATTACTGTACCACCCAAAGGAAGATATAACTTTTCACGATACTCATTATTAAACTCGGGACAAGTATCCCGGACTTGCCAATTAAACAACAAATTAAGTAGCACTATAATTTAATCCCAAATGAGCATGGCGTCGCCTAAGTTGATAGTGTATCAAGTCATACCTCAAGGTTAGTCAACGATGGGATACGAGAAGGGCGATTCGCCCAAAGACACAAGGAAAAATAAGCAGATATCACCAAATTTGTCAGTGCCGACAAATAAGATGGCTGCTAAAAGAGCGATATTGGGGTAAAGTTCGACGATTAACTAAATTCACAAAAGCGAACTCTAATAGGATCGCCTAGTGAAACTCAAACACCTGAAGCTTGGAGTATGAAAAGGGCGAGCCAAAGGAAGAAGGGCAATTTGCCGAATGCAGTGGACGAACTAAGCTAATTTCATTGAAAACGACACAAAACTACTTTTTGAGTAAAATTTTGGAAAACTATAAATAGCCCAGAGGAGAGAGAAAAAACGTCTGAAAAAATTGAGCGAAACACTCTGAATTTTCTAGAGAGATAAATATTTGCCATTGAGCCAAAACACTTTTAATTGTTGAATCTTTGAGATATAAACTTGAATTTGGGAAATTGAAGTGGGGTTTGAAGTGGTTCTGCTATTAAACATTCAAGTTCATGCTACCCATGGCTACTCTCATACAAGATCTAATTTATTTACACTTCATAATGTGTGGCTAAAATCCCAAACTCTTGGGGTGTGATTATGGGGTTGGGTGTTGATTTAACTTAGTAGGTTTGTTGAATTTCTGTGTTCATGACTATTAATTACAAATTTGACTGATTATCGGGTGATTAATTCATGAATTGAGGTGGCCAACTTAGTTCTAGCTCTGATCTCCGGTTAATGCTCGGAAGAGATTAATTTGAGTGGGTAATTAGTTCAATACTAGCAATATAGGTTTGATGTCTATGGCTTGCTTGAAAGAGAGGTTATGGGTCAGATCTTTTTGCCCTATTCTTGAAAGAGAGAATATAGTAAGGTATTGAGTTGTTTAAAAATGACATATAGATGAGACTGAAAGGAGAATCTATGCAAGGATGTTTTGAGATCGAAAGAAGATTAACATAATTGATGATGACTTAACCTATTTTTGACTAATTAGCTACATTGAGAAATTGTAAAATACCCCAAGCAAAATCAATAACTAATCCCCACATCCCAAGAAACCTTTAGTTTTGTGAATCATCAATTATTTCCATTTTGATAATTGAGTTTTAGAATTGTTGTTATTGATGTCGGTGTACTTCTCAACCTATTTTTTTATTTCAACTTAAAGCGAATGAATTACTTGTTAATTATTTAATAGATTCTTAACAACACATCATTCCCGGTGGGATTCGACCCCAACTCTTTGTTGGGTTTTTATTGACAATGATTGCTCACTCTTTTAATTAGTTTTGGAGAGTGATTTGAGCGTTATCATGACCCTTGTTGATTGATTGATGAAATGCTTGAAAGAATGAATGTGGACTTGAAATGTATGATTCATTGTCTCTTCCGTGTGGTGTGATATTACTTGTGTGCATTGATTGTGGAACCCCGTGATGAGACATATGATGAATTATGATGGCGAGGTCTTTGTCGGCGAGTGTGATTACGCTGAGGTCATTTCTAGAAAGTGTTTGTAAGACTGATGTGAAATGATTATGGCTAGTGATTTGATATAAAGCCGTTGGAAAATGGTTCTGGCTAGTGATATTGTGCTGATGAGAAATAGTTCTGATAAGAAATTGATTATTTTGACTTGATGCCTTGAATGTGTTTGCATGATTTGCTTGTTAATTGTGATTGATATACTTGTTGTGTATGGCTGAAATACTTGACTTTGAGATTGACTTACTTGATTTGTTTGACTGATGATTTGCGACTATTGAACTGCGGATATTAGGCCTTATGAGCTGTGTATTGTTGAATTTCTAAGTTGGGCTGATTTCTACGTAAGTTGTAGTTTGAGGAGGTTCGGTTGGAGTGTAAGGGGTATTCAGTTTCTATATAGATGCCTTGTTTATTAGGTTGCTTACTGGGTACCGTGTTCTTTGTACTCACCCCTTGCTTCTACACTTGTGTAGGTTCTAAGCCCGGACTCGTGTGATCTTCTTCTTTTTCTCTTGACATTCGAGGCTCATTGAAGGATTTGAGAGGTAGCTATTTCTCATCCCGGCAGGTCCCATTTTCTTATTATTATTCTTTGTTCTATTTTAAAAGCAAAGACATTTAAGACTTGTATTTTTCTTTCGAATTCTGTATTTTTCATTAGTAGCTTGTACACGTGACAACTAGGTTTTGGGATATTGTTTAGAACGAATAAGTTTCCTGCCTTTGTCTTGTTCTCTATATTTACATATTTCTTTCATTCTCGTTTAGTTGAGGCTGACTTGTCTTGATGGGAATAGACAAGTGCCATCACACCCATTTTTGGGTTGTGACAAATGGTATCAAAACCCCAGGTTTATATGTCTCGCGTGTGTACGAGCCAAGTCTAAGTAGATTCTTGAGGATATGTATGGAGACGGGTATACTTATCTTCAAGAGGCTACAAAAATTGTTAGGGAACTTTGTTTTATTCATCCTTCCTTATCCTCCATGCTTACTTTCGCTAGTACTGAGTTTCCACATGTTGTTTTGGCAAATGCCGAGGACCAGAGCTTCTGTTTCCTGTGGTAGAATGGAGGCAGTCCCATAGACTGTTGTTGAGACCCTAGAAACGGGTAGAGGTAGGTCCCGAGCTAGAGGTCTTGTTCGTGGAGTAGTACCGGTTAGAGGTCATGCCCGTGGACCAGTACCATCCACATGTAGGGCTAGAAAGGCTTTTTCTGAGCCACACGTTGAATTTGTTGAGGACCAGATTCCTCCCAAGTTTGGAGCTTCTTTGTTTCAGGAGACTTTGTTGAGGATGTTAGGTGTATTGGAGAACTTCTCTCAAGGTGGTGCGAGAGGTATGACACAGGGTTGCTAGACGAAGGCAAGGCGTAAATGCTAGGTCAACAACAGACTCAGAGTATTCACATTTAGGTGGCCAACCACCAATGGTTCCTGCACCAGCTATTGGTGCACTGATTACTCCTGAGGTTATTTTGAAAGTGGTTGGTCAACAGTGTTATGAAAGGTTTCAGAAGATGAAACCATCGAGTTTTAGTGTGGTAAGAGAGAGGATGCTCATGAGTTCTTGACTTTTGTGCCATGAGAGATACTTGAGGCAGTGAGTATGGCGAACACTCATGGTGTTCAGTTTGTTGCACTCTAGCTTTCTAGTCGCACCAGAGAGTGGTGGAGGACTTTTGTGAGGTCTGGACCACTTGGATCTCCTCCGATAGAGTGAGATATGTTCTTTAGTGCCTTCCATAATCGCTTCATTCCTTGGAGCGTGACTGAGGAGAGTCGATTAAGGTTTGAGAGCTTGACTTAGGGTAGTTTATCTGTAACCGAGAATGAAGCCCGTTTCTGTGAGCTTTCTAGGCATGCTATGACTATTGTTCCGAATGAGGCAGATATAGTTCACAGGTTTATGAGAAGGTTGACTTTCTCTGTAAGATCTTATGTGTTCAGAGCAGCCAGATAGAGAGGCTTCCTTACAGTCTATTGTGAGCACTGCTAAGGAGGTAAAGTTGATGGTTTTAGAGGAGTTTGGGGAGCCCAAGAGAGCCTATTCTTCTGGTAAGTTATGTGGTTCTGGTCCTTTATCTAGAGGCAGAGGTTCACATAGAGGTAGTAGTTCTTTTCTGCCCCATGGATCGGTTCATGTTTCTATGCCAACAGTTGAGACTGGGCAGTCAACTTGAGAGTCTTATGGTTCTGGCTGAGGTGGCCATAATAGTTCGTCTGGTTTAGAGCAATAATTATTGGTGCCGAGATGTTTCTTTACTTGTGGGGATTTAGGTAATCTGATGCGACAGTTTCCTCTTTAGACTCATTTAGAACCTTAGCGTTCTTATTCAGCTGCTCGAGCTAGAGATTCAGTGCCTCCGACCAGGGGTCGAGGAAGAGTTGACATGACTTCTGGTAGAGGTGATCCAGCTATGTAGGATGGAGGTAGAGGTTCTACTCAGACTGCAGGAAGCCGTGAGGGCCAGTGTTATGATTTCCCAAAAAGGCTTGAGGCTGAGACTTCTGATGTTGTGATCACATGTATCATCCCTGTTTGCTGTCGACATGCATTTGTATTGTTTGATTTGAGATCTACTTTGTCATATGTGTCTACCTATTATGCCGTTGGGTTTGATATGCTGTTTGATTGTATGCCTGTGCCTATTCATGTTTCTAGACCAGTGGGTGAATCCTTAGTGGTGGGTCGAGTGTATCAATCCGTCTTGTTTCTTTGGCCGGGTTTGATACTTGGGTAGACTTTGTCCTTTTGTGGATGGTAGACTTTGACATTTTCTTGGGTATGGATTGACTCTCTCTTTATCATGCTATTCTTGATTGTTATGCTAAGACTGTGACCTTAGCGATGTTTGGTGTCTTGAGAATTGAGTGGACGGGTGCTAGTGGTTATTACCCTAAAAAAGTTATATCCTTCATTAGAGCCCAGAGATTGATTGATAGAGGGTGTTTGTCCTACTTGACTTTCATTCAGGATACTAGCGTTGAGCTATCTCCCATGGATTCTGTGCTTGTGGTTCAAGAGTTTGTAGATGTCTTTTCTACGGATCTTCCAGGTGTTCATCTCGATGGGGATATTGATTTTGTCATTTACTTGGAGTCGGGCACAAAGTCTATCTCTATTACTTCTTATCGTATAACTCCAACGGAATTGAATGAATTGAAGGACCATTTCCAAGATTTGTTGAGTGAGGGGTTTATTCACCCTAGTGTATCTCCATGGGGTGCTCATGTGTTGTTTGTGAGGAAAAAAGATGGATCCATGAGGACATGTATTGATTATCAATAGTTGAACAAAGTGACTGTTAAGAATAAACATCCTCTTCCTCCTGTTTATAACTTGTTTGATCAGTTTTAGGGTGCATCTTTGTTTACTAAGATTGATTTAAGGTCTGCTTATGATCATCATCTGAAGATTAGGGCTTCAGATATCCCTAAGATAGCCTTCAAGACCCCTTATGGGCACTATGAGTTTCTTGTAATGTCTTTTAGTTTGACTAGCACCCCTGCAACATTTATAGAGTTTCTGACCTTATCTAGATTCCTTTGTGATAATGTTCATTAATGGTATCTTGATGTACTCCATGTCACACCCCGAGGCTACCCCTTAGACGTAACACATGACCTAGGATCACGAGTGACCCCAAGATAACCCTGAGTCTAGCATATATAAATCATACTGAAAATAACTAAGTTAGAAATGTACTACGTGGAAGCTAAAAATGGTAGATATTTGAAAAGGGGAAAGAACCAAACTAGTTTGAATATATATAAATAATAGTAGTTTAATGATAACTGAAACAACCACTTAACAACTCAACTTGAATCTACTATACTATGTCTAAAAAGCCTCTAATTGAGTTTAGTTGCTAGGATATGCCCCTAACTAACTCAAACAAAAACTGAAAACTTAATATAAAGACTAAAATGGAAAGCATGTCTATTGTCCTCGAAGTATAAGGACTCACCACTGAAGCTGCTGAAGTCGAATCGAGAATCGATCTAAGCGTGATTTAGATGCCGAGTGCCTGAACCTATATCATGAAACGATGTAGTGCAAAGTATGCATCAATACTTTCTAAGTACTGAGCATGCATGATATAAATATGCTAAGCTAAACAATGATATAACTGAATAATATAATTTTGAATTTAGAAAAAGACTGCACTGAAATATAACTAAAAGCTAAACTAAATGCAATGACCAAGTACTAATCATGTAACCAATATGCTCAACTGTATACTGATGTGAATGCTGAAAACATGGTCAATGCAATGAGAGTTTGACTGTGGGAGCTACTATTAACTGACATAAATCACGTGAGCTAAACGTGGAGTCCGATGTATACGCCCCACTAAGAGGACCCAATATACCTTGCTAGGGGTATAAAGGCATGACTGTGGCGTGATCACTAATACTGATGCCTAACAAAGAGGACTTATAATCCCACGCGGACACGTAGTTCTGGGACTATGAGGGTACGCTAAACCCTAGTCCAACTCGATGCTAAGTCTCCTCCCAACTAAATACATATAAAGTTAAAATGCACTAAATACTAAATAGCTCAACATACTGACATGCTAACTGAGAATGCAACATTTATATACTGAGAATGTGACATTTGAAATCTGGAGCATGATTTTCTATTTAACTGATCTAGAAAGTATAATTCATGAACTAAGAGAATTTACACAAACTAGGGTTCTGAGTTTTATACAAGGAATTAAGCAACGTTTCTAAGAAAACATGTTATTTAGACTATGGATACTATAGCAGCTCAAATCACCACAATTCCTAAGATTTTACAAACCCTAGGCCTAAACAAGTTATGTGGAATCAAGGAACTGACTAAATTATAGGGACCTAGTGGATGAAAGAAATCCACTAGTGAAATCCCATATACATGGTGACGAAATATACGGAGAAATCCTTTGGATTTTGGGGTTGAACTTGAAGAAGACCTCTGCATGTTCTTGGAAAACTATCACCTCTTTTCTCTTCTTTTCGTTCTAAGTTAGGTGATTTTAGGAGAATGAGAGTTTTAAGTAGTTTGTGACTAGTTTTCTAAGCTTAGACTGAGTAAAACGACGTAGTTTAAGCATCAAACGATGTAGGTTAAGTACCAAACACATCGGGGAAAAGACCGATGCGACCCTGACTTAAATGCTGCAGAACTGACTTCAAGAGGGGCTTCACGGGCCGTCATGATCATGATGGCCCGTTCTAGCAGCTCGTGAAGATGCCTTGCCCGATTGGGCTTTACTAAAATGAGCATAACTTTTTACTCGTAGCTTGGAATTAGAAGAACTCGGTGATGTTTGAAAAAGGACTCAGAGATCTTTAATTTGATAGGTTGTGGGCCACCTAAATCAATTTGTACTAAAAGATATGGCCGTTTGAAGTTTACCTAAACTCTAAGTCTGTCAGGTCTCCTTCACGGACAACTTTACAGTCCGTGTGGAGCTCCACGGACCGTTTAGACGTCTATGGTTCTTAACCAGTGACTTTGGGGGTGAAACCTCACTTAAAGGTGACGAATTGACTTCAAGACAGGCTTCACGGTCCGTCATGAGCACCATGGCCCGTCAAGTGGGTCGTGAAGATGCTCTGCCTGATAGAGCTTCACTAAAACGAGCATAAATTCTTACTCTGGCCTCGAAATTAGGCAAACTTGGTGGCATTGAAAACAGGACCCAAAGACCTTTAATTTGATAGGTTGTGGGCCACCTAAATCTTTTTGTGGTGAAAGATATGATCATTTGAAGTTGACCCAAACCTTAAAGTCTATCAAGCCTCTTTCACGAGCCACTTCATGGATCGTGTTAAGCTCTATGGACCGTCTAGTGGTCCGTGGTACTTCACAGTAGCCATGGTGGTTCTGTGTCCCTCTCACGGGCCACTTCACGGCCCGCGTGGAGCTCTACGGACCGTTTAGTGGTCCGTGGTCTTTCACCTTTTGCTGGGTGCACAACTACGAGCAAGGTGACGGGTCGTGGTCCTCTTCATAGAACGTGGACCCTTCCGTGGTTTTCCCTTCTCTCTTGTTCAATCTTAGTTTTGATTTTCTTTGAGGCGTTACACTCCAAGACTGAGGAGGATCACGATCATCATTTGAGGATTGTACTAGAGAGATTGAGGGAAAAGAAACTTTATGCCAAGTTCTCAAGTATGAGTTTTGGCTTGATTTTGTGGCATTTTCGGGACACGTGGTGTCCAAGTAGGGTATTTGGGTAGATCCAGCCAAGATTGAGGCAATGAGGGGTTGGACCAGACCTACATCGGTTACTAAGATCGAGAATTTTGTGGAACTTGCGGGCTATTACTGATGAATTGTTCAGAGCTTCTCTACCATTGCATCTCCTTTGACTAGAGTGACTCGGCAGAGTGTGAGTTTCCAGTGGTCTGATGAGTGTGAGGGAGCTTTCAAAAGCTCAAGACCTTGTTGACATCAACTCTTGTTTTGACTTCACTGAGAATGGTGTGGACTTCACCATGTACTATGATTCTTCTGGAGTCAGACTAGGTGGTGTTATTATGCAGAAATGCAAGGTGATTGATTATGCCTTTAGACAATTGAAGACCCATGAGAGGAATTACCATACCCATGACTTAAAGTTGGCAACAATAGTATTTATGCTTAAGCTATGGTGATATTATCTGTATATGGTTCATTTTGAGGTTTTCATGGACCATCAGAGTCTTTAGTATATCTTCAGTCAGAGGTATATTAATTTGAGGCAGCGTAGATGGCTTGAGCTACTGAAGGAATATGACATAATTATCTTGTATCATTCAGATAAGACCAATGTGGTGGCCGAAACTCTGAATATGAAGACTTCTAGCTTGGGAAGTCTTGTTGCTATTACTGTGGAGGATAGACCATTGACTATATATGTTTAGAGGTTAGCCAGTAGTCTCGTTCGATTATAGATTTCGTAGAAGACAGGTGGTTTGATTGCTTTTATTGAGGCTCGTTCTTCCTTAGTTGAGCAGATTTGTGAGCGTCCGTTTGATGAAGAGAAGCTATGTCTCATTAGAGACAACATGATTAGAGGGGAAGCCAAGGAGAATATCCTTGATTCTGATGATGTCTTGCAGATTGGAGGCAGAAATTGCGTGCACAAGGTGGGTGAGTTGATTAGTCTAATTCTTGAGGAGGTCCATTTTTCCCAATATTCCATCCATACGGATGCGATAAAGATGTATCATGATATGAGACAACACTATTGGTGGTGTGGTATGAAGAGGGATGTTACAAATTTTTTTTTAGGTGTCTGACTTGCCCACAAGTCAAGTGTGAGCACCAACATCCTGGAGGTATATCTCAGAGGATGCCTATTGCTACTTGGAAGTAGAGGCAGATCACTATGGACTTTATTGTGGACTACCTACCACTGTGGGTGGTTATCATTACATTTGGGTAGTTTTTGATATGTTGACCAAGTCAACCTATTTCATCCCAGTTTAGGTGAAGTATATGACAAAGAAGTTAGCCGAGCTTTATATCGATTATGTGAGTACATAGAGTCCCGATTTCTATTGTCTCTGACTGAAGTTCCTATTTGACTTCCCATTTCTGGAAGGTATTGCAACATGGTTTGGGTACTTGGTTAGATATGAGTACAAATTTTCACCCTCAGACAAATGGTCAGTCCAAGCAGATGATAAGGTGTTGGAGGACATGCTCTGAGCTTGTGTGATCGATTTTGGGTCTAGATAGGATCAATATTTACCCTTAGTACAGTTTGCCTACAACAACAATTATCATTCTAGTATGCAGATGGTTGAGACGTTGTTTGGCTGACGATATAGATCTCCTATCGAATGGTTCGATTCAGCTGAGTTGGATTCATTAGATACAAACTTTCTTAGAGATGCTATTGAGCAGGTTCATATGACCAAGAGTATATTGTTGACAACCCAGAGTCAGAAAAAAAGTTATGTAGATTGGACAGTTCGAGCTGTAGTGTTTATGGAGGGAGATCATGTTTGACTTTTAGTGTTATTTATGAAGGGTGTGATGAGGTTTGGAAAGAAGGGAAAGCTTTGTATTAGATTCATTGAACCCTTTAAGATTTTTAGTCGTATGAGAGAGGTGGCCTATAAGTTGGCCTTTCCACCTAGCTTGTTAGTTGTGCATCCCGTGTTTCATGTTTCCATGCTTTGGAAGTACAAATCGGATGAGTCCCATGTACTTTCCCTTGATTCAGTTGAGTTGGGTCCAGACTTATAATTTGAGGAGGGCTGGTTTAGAAGTTTAGGACCAAAGAGATTGATTTACTGAAGGTGTAGTGGAAGCATTGTTCAGTCGGTTAGGTGACTTGGGAAAAAGAGTCTAATATGTGTGCCAGATATCCTCAGATTTTCGAAGCTCTAGGTACTTTCCTTTTCTTTATGTTCGAGGATGAACATTGTTTTTAGTGGTGGATAATTAAATGACCCAATTTGTCATTTTTGGAATGTTTGTGAATTTACCATTTTTGGCCTCCCGATATTTACCCCAAGTCTTCTATGATTGAATTTTGAAAATTTAGTATTGAACTTTGAGTTAAAAAGCTGCAAATTTGGTAAGTTTTGAGTTTGAAAGGGAAAGTTGTTAAGAAAGAGGTTCTAGACATTTTTTGGAGTTTCGAGTGTCATAATGGAATTCCGTTAGTTCCATCTGTCTCAGAATGTAAAATCTAAGTAGTGAGAATTATTGGTTTCAGATTCCAAGTCTTTTTTATGATTAAAGTTCTTGAGTTGTGAAATTGTGGAATTTTAGCCTATGGATTTACTTTAGTCAACGTTCAGATTTTGGATGCTCAGATCAAAATTTTGAGAGTTCCGTTGGATTTGGGGGATGATTTTATGCCTAGGTAAAGTCTTAGTTGATTTTTGAGAGGTCCTAAGTTTAATTTAGCCTCTTTAGGCATTGAATTAGTTTCTTGTGGTTTTCACAGATGTCTGGTCAAGGAGACCTCAAATTCACATTTTGACGGTTCCATTGGGTTCTAAACATTGAGTATAATTGATTTGAATATGTGGTTTGTGTGCATGGAATTCCAAACAAATCTCGAGGGTCCTTTCGATGTTTGAGAGTTAGTTGTGTTTGCAGACCTCGCTTTTGTGAAGGCCGGTCACTTTTTCAACCTGCACAGAAGCGAGAGCCTATTCGCTTAAGTTAGTTTCGCAAAATCATAGAGGGCTACACTTTTGTGCGAGCCGCACTTTTTGAAGGGTTCACTTAAGCGAATCTATGGTTACTTAAGCGACATTAGAGGGGGTTTTGACGTGCGATTTTTGGGGTTTAAGCCCCATTTTCCATTTTTGAGCTTGGGGAACCCTTGGTGACAATTTTCGAAACGTTTACTTGTACAAAATCATTTGGGTAAGCTTCTATAATCCTAAATCTTCATTTTCCTTTGGTTATTTATGGGTTTTAACATCAAAATATGAGATTTTGATTGGTGAATGATGAGGGTTTTCAGGAAATCAAGTTCTTAACGAAATTAGAGATTTTAATTACTTTTAAGCCTTTTTTTTGAAATGATTTTTCCCAATGAGTTCCTAAAGCCTTGACTAATGTTTTCAAGTATGATGAGTCCGAGATTTGGACTCATTTAGAGCTTTATTTATATAGATTTAGTGTCCTCAAATGCTTATTTTGTGCCAATAACTAATGTAAATCCCTTGACAGGTATATGGATTGAGGAACAAAGCAAGGACACTGATTTGCAAAAAGGAACGAAGCAAGCTAAAAGAATGAAGAAAAGCAAGTTTGGTGATCGCCAAGTCCAATTGGCGAGTTGTCGAATGGCTACTTGACCGCCTAAAGTTCCAGTGTGCCAAGCCCTAAGAAAAGAACCAAGTTGGCGAGAGAAAGGAGCAATCGGCGGATCGCCGAGTGGTTCCGCGATGCAGTGTTGGATCGCCCAAAGTTACAGACCTTGAGGATGCTGAAGGCAAAAGTAGAGAGGTGATAGAACTGACCAAAGGGTAGATCGCCGAGTGATTCGGCGAGCCCAACTAACTTCACTGAGAGACTCTTCGCTGCACATTTTTGGCGACTATAAACACATTTTTGAACATTTATTTTAGGATCAATTACTCTTTAGAACAAATTTTATCAACTTTGGAACTGCGAGACAAGTTTTCTCTAGTTTTCCTTAGATTTGAAGAATTAAAGTTTTTCACTTTGAGATTCTTCAACTTGGACCATTGTAAAGACGAAATCAATCTTACCTAGTTGATGGAAACTCAATTTGGTAACAATTTTTATCTTTTAATAATGCTAGCTAAAACCCTATTTCTTGGGGTGTGATTATGGGCTGATTTAGTTTATGGGTATTGCTAATTGTTAGTTTAAATGCTATTTAGAAGGGAGTTCAATCACTAATTGTGGTTTAATTTAAGAATGGTAGTTGCAAATGCAGTTTTACCCTTGTGTTTTTGGTTTGCTCGAGAGAGAGGTTTTAAAACTAAGATTATTGATTAATGGTCTGTGGGTATTGGGTTGTCATGGGTTCAACTCAAGAGAGTGAATCATAAACCCTTTTCGACACATTCATCTTGAGAGAGTGAATGGACTATAGTGTAGGTTGTTCTTATTTTGTATGCTTGTTGATGTTCGAGAGAAATCGACTTGATTCGTGGTAAACTATTCGAGAGAACGTTTACCTCCTCTATAGTCTAGCTTACTCACTAATATTTAGCTATTTTCCAATAGTTGCAATTACTCATTTGTCTATATTAGCCAATAATCGAATCACATCCCAAGAATCTGTCTCATTATTGTTATTTCGTATTGTTTATTGTTGTTTATAGTTGATAATTTCAAACTAAAACCCCCCATTTGACATTCGCGTTACCCTCTGATTTGAATGATGTTTTTATTCGTACATTTTTATTCCTATGATTGATTTGAACATGTTCGTAGTTCCCTATTGAATCTTAAACACGTACCGCTCCCTGTGGGATTCAACCCCAATTCATTTAGTTGGGTTATATACTGATTAACGATTGTTGACGCTTAAAATTGGATGAAGTGTTTTTGAAACGTTATTAATCAAAATGGCGCCACTGCCGGGGAGTGGTGTTGTTTAAGATTCTTTTGGTGAATTTGAATTTTGTTCTTGTTAGTCATAGTTGAATCTATTTTCTTTTAGTTTTTGTTTGTGTAACACCTCGAAGAAGTGAACCACAACAGGGTTCACGGACCGTGATAGGGTCCACGGTCCATAGACCTGCCCGTGGTCTGGAGTTAAACTACACCAAACCCAGATGTCAGACCACAGACGCCTTCACGGACCGTGGTGGTGTCCGTCGTACAGAACCAGTAGCCTCCCTAGCCAGTCCCTTAGACCCCTACGCCTAAGTGAAGACCACGGGGACCTTCACGGTCCGTGGTCCTTCACATGGGTTGTGGGGGCGTCTGTGAGGCCTAAGCAGTAGGCCTCTCAGACCTCAGCCCAAGTGAGGACCACGGGGACCTTCACGGTCTGTGGTACTCCACACGGGCTTGGTAGTGGCTTGTGAACCAAGCCTTCCAAACCATAGGACCAAGTGAAGACCATGAGTGCCTTCACGGTCCATAGTCCCTTAAACGGTCTGTGAAAGGGGCCGTGGTCAGCCCGTCTGTAGCTTTAAGTCAGGGGGTCTTTTAGTCTTTTCCTATTTAGTTGGACCTCTAAACTAAGTCGTTTTAGCCCTAAACTATGTGGGTTTGATTAGTTTTAGCCTAGAAACATAACTAAAACTTACCCAAGTCAGATCTTTCATCAAAACTTAGAAAATTAGAAGCAAAAGAGGAGAAAAGGCCGAGCAACCTTAGTTCAAGAATGCATCAAGGTTCCATCAGTTCCATCCCCGAAATTGAGAGCTTTCTCCGTGGAATTCGTCACCAGGTATGTGGGATTTTACTAGTGGGTTCCATTCACCCATTAGGTCCCTAGAATTCAGTCAGATTCTTGATTCCCTATTATTAACTTAACCTAGGGTTTCTAGAACTTCAGCAGATTATAATGAATTAGTTATTTATATGTTCCAAATCAGATTATCATGTTATTACTTTGTTTCTTGCATGAATTTCAGAACCCTAGCTTGGTAGTTCTTTAGTTCTTGAATTACATATACTAGGTCAGATATTTAAGTATTTCATATATACATGCCTTAGTCTTGAATGTGTCATTATCAGTCTATTATTGTGAATTCTCAGTTTGCATGTCAATTTTGAGCTATCTACTATATTACAGAAATTCAGTCATAATGTGTTAATCATTTAATCTATTGGGAGTAGCATAATACCGAGTTGGATTAGGGTCAGTCATCCATATAGTCCCAGAACTACGAGCCACGTAGGTTGTAAGTTCCCTTTGTGGGCATCATTTTAGTGATCACGCTAGCATGCCTCTACACCTTTGGCCGGGTGTATTTGGTCCTCTCGATGGGGAGTATACATCGGACTCCACATTTAGCTCATGTGGTTTTATTATCGATTATTAGTAGCTCCCACAGTCAAGTCAGACTCCATTGCATTGACCATATTTCAGTACAATCAGTATTCAGTCTCAGCATGTTATAAATTTGGTCACGACGATCATTTAGCTCAGTATTCAGTATCTATATCATGTTCAGATTATGCTCTTGCTTTATTGCTTGTTCAGTTATGTGCTTATTTCAGTTTTACTCTATCCTGCATTCTCAGTACCTTTCAAGTATTGATGCATACTCTACGATACATCTTCTCGTGATGTAAGTTCAGGTTCTCAACATCAAGATCATGCTTAGATCGGTTCCTGATCTCCCTTTTAGCAGCATCAGTGGTAAGTCCTCATTTTTCGAGGACAATAGTCATGTTATCTTTCAGTTTTCATAGTTTTGTTTCAGTTTTGCTAGACTTAGTTAGGGCATGTCCCAACACTTCTAGTCTGTTAGAGGCTATATTCAGACATAGTCAGATTCAACTTAGTATTTGAGTTTGATGTTTCTTTTGTATTAATCTCTTAGATTTGATATTCAGTTTTAGTATATGGGTATTCCCCATCATTTCAGATTTACCTATTATTAGCTTCCGCAATAGTTTTATTTCTCAGTTTATCTTTAGTATGCTCATGATTATGCCAGCAGAGTTAGCTTGGGGTCACTTGTGATCCTAGGTCCCGTGTCCGCTTCTCGAGGGTTGCTCGAGGTGTGACAAACTTGGTATCAGAGCACTAGGTTTAAGTGTCCTAGGATGTCTAAAAGGCTGCACTAAGTAGAGTCCTTTTCATGGGTGTGAAGTGCACCACATCTAATGAGAGAGAGGCTACGAAGAGTATTAGCAAATTCTTCATTTTCTTGTTACTCTTATCGTGCGTAAGGTATGATCTAATTCCATTCTAACTCGACGTTCTATGTTTTAGTAATCATGCCTCATCGTAGAGCTAACGCCAGGAATGCGAATGCCAGGAACTCAAACGCAGTTCCTCCAGTCCCATATCAATAAGTTTCGAATGTAGAATTCTGGAACGCCATTCAGATGTTGGCTCTGAGTGTGGCCAACTAGAATAATCAGCGGGCTCCAGTTCTGGTAAATGCTAATGTTGGGTCAGCTGCAGCCAGAGTGCGAGACTTTGTTAGGATGAATCTGCCAGAGTTCTTAGGATCGCAGGTTGGAGAAGATCCCCAAAACTTCATCGATGAGGTCAAAAAGACCTTAGAAGTGATGCAGGTAACTGGGAATGATCGGGTTGAGTTAGCATCTTACCAGCTTAAGGATATAGCTTATATCTGGTATACTCAGTGGAAGGAGAGTAGGGGTACATATGCAACTCCTATCTCTTGGGATTACTTTAGAGAGACCTTTCTGGACAGGTTTTTCGCAAGAGAGCTAAAGGAGGCAAAAGCTTAGGAAATTATGATCTTAAGGCAAGGTAGCATGACATTCCCAAGAGTATGGGCTTAAGTTTACCCAACACTCTAGGTATGCTCTTCACATGCTTGCTGATTCTAGGGCCCAGATGAATAAGTTTCTATATGGAGTGTCAGACTTGATGAAGAAAAAATGTAGGAATGCTATGTTGCTGGGAGATATGAGCCTCTCTAGGCTTATGACTCACGCTCAGCAGGTTGAGGGTGATAAGCTTAGGGAACAGACCAAGGAGAACAAGAAGGCTAGGACCAGAAACTATGACTATACTCAACAGAAATCTGGTGGTGGAAATCGCTCGCAGGGTTAGCAAAAATTTTCAACTCTAGCACCTTCATCAGCTAGTGTTCCATCCTCCAAGTTCAGACAAGATCAGAAAAGTAGGGCATCGGTCTCTAAGTCTAAGGGAAGTGTTTAGGTACCAAAACCTACTCGACTTGCCCTAAGTGTGGTAAGAACCATCCGGGTGAGTGCCTTCTAAGGAAGGAATGATGTTTCGGGTGTGGTTAGTCTGGTCACAGGTTGAGGGATTGTCCTTCTAAACAGGGTCAAAGAGGTAATAATGGTAGAGCTCAGTCAACAACTTTAGCAGCATCAACAGGTTGCCCGACTCAGCAGGGTACCTCTTTTGGTACAGGTAGTGGATAATGCCAAAACAGGCTCTATGCTCGCCAGGATCAGAAAGATTCTCCTGATGCAGTCACTGGTACGTTACGAGTCTTTGATCTCTATATTTATGCTTTGTTAGATCCTGGGGCTACTCTTTCCTTTGTAACTCCTTTTATAACAGTTAAGTTTGATGTTAGTCCAGAACCTCTCTCAGAACCTTTCTCAGTCTCTACTCCAGTCGGTGACCCAGTTATGGCTAGATGAATATACATAAATTGCCCTGTCACAGTCTCTCAAAAAGTCACTTCAACAGATCTTGTAGATTTAGAAATGGTAGACTTTGATGTAATTCTAGACATGGATTGGTTACATTCTTGTTATGCCTCAGTCGATTGTAGAACTAGGATTGTTCGTTTTCAGTTTCCAGACGAACCAATCTTAGAATGGAAGGGTAGTAGCTTAGCGCCTATGGGTCGATTCATTTCTTACCTTAAGGACAGAAAAATGATCTCTAAGGGTTGTCTCTATCATCTAGTTTGGGTTAAGGATTCAAGCTCTGAAACCCCAACTCTTAAGTCAGTTCCAGTGGTTAATGAGTTTCCACAAGTGTTTCCAGAAAATCTTCCCAGAGTTCCTCTCGAAAAGAAAATCAACTTTGGGATTGATCTCCATCTAGATACCCAGCCTATATTTATCTCTCCTTACTGAATGGCTCCAGCTGATCTTAAGGAATTGAAAGAGCAGTTGAAAGACCTTCTAGAGAAAGGCTTCATCAGACCTAGTATTTCGCCATAGGGTGCACCAGTGTTGTTTGTGATGAAGAAAGATGGTTCACTCAGGATATGCATTGACTATAGGAAGTTGAACAAGGTCACAATCAAGAATAAGTATCCCATCCTCAGGATTGATGACTTGTTTGACCAACTTCAGGGTGCTAGTCATTTCTCAAAGATAGACCTCAGATCAAGTTATCATCAGCTTAAGGTCAAAGATAGTGACATTTCGAAGACAGCCTTTAGAACTCGGTATAGTCATTATGAATTTGTAGTTATGTCATTTGGACTAACCAATGCTCCTGCAGCTTTCATGGATTTGATGAACAGCGTGTTCAAACAGTAGTTGGACTTATTCGTTATTGTCTTTGTTGATGATATCCTCATTTACTCTAGGAATGTGGAAGAACATGCGAGTCATTTGAGTGTTGTTCTGCAAACTCTCAAAGATCGCCAGTTATTCGCAAAATTTAACAAGTGCAAGTTTTAGTTACAATCAGTTGCTTTCCATGGGCATATAGTATCCAACAAAGAAATGCAGGTGGATTCCCACAAAATAGAGGTAGTGAAACAATGGCGCAGACCTACCTCTTCTACAAATATTAGAAGTTTCTTAGGTCTAGCGGGTTATTACAGAAGGTTCGTGGAAGGATTTTCATCCATAACCTCACCATTGACTAGGTTGACTCAAAAGATGGTCAAATTTCAGTGGTTAGATAATTGTGAGAAAAGCTTCACAGAGTTGAAAACTAGGTTGACTACAGCTCCTGTTTTGACTCTACCAGAGGGTTCAGATGGATATATGGTTTATTGTGATGCATCCAGGGTCGGGCGAGGCTATGTGTTAATGCAGCGAGGTAAGGTTATAGCCTATGCTTCTAGACAACTTAAGGTGTGTGAGAAGAACTATCCAACTCATGTCCTCGAGCTTGTAACAGTGGTGTTTGTACTCAAAATTTGGAGACACTAATTGTATGGTGTTCATGTAGATGTGTTCACAGATCATAAAAGCCTTCAGTATGTGTTCACCCAGAAGGAGTTGAATTTTTTCCAAAGAATATGGCTTGTGTTCTTCAAGGATTATGACATGAGTGTGCATTACCATCCTGGTAAGTCAAATGTAGTAGCAGATGCCCTTAGCAGACTATCTATGGGTAGTGTAGCATATGTTGAAGAAGAAAGAAAAGAGATAGCAAAGTATGTTCACAGGCTTGCTCGTTTAGGAGTTCGTCTTATGAGCATATCAAATGATGGTGTGACAGTTCAAAATTGATCATAATCTTCATTGGCGGTGGAGGTTAAAGAAAAGAAAGACAATGATCCGATATTGCTCGAACTCAAGGGTGTAGTCCATTAACAGAGAGTTGAGGTTTTCTCCCAAGGAGGAGATGTTGTGTTTCGCTATCAGGGCTGATTATGTGTTCCTAATGTGGGTGAGTTGACGCAGCAGATTCTTGCAAAAGCCCATAAGTCGAGATACTCTATTCATCCAGGCGCCACCAAGATGTATCGCGATCTGCGGGAAGTCTATTGGTGGAATGGTATGAAAAGAGATATAGCAGATTTTGTGGCTAAGTGCCCTAATTACCAGCAAGTTAAGGTAGAACATTATAAACCAGAAGGTTTGAAAAAAGAGATTGACATTCCTACTTGAAAGTGGGAAGTGATCAACATGGACTTCATCAGAGGTTTACCTCGTACTTGCAGACAGCATGACTCTATTTGGATGATAGTTGACGGAGTTTCTAAGTCTTCTCGCTTTTTGGCGGTCAAGACTATAGATTCGACATAGGACTATGCCAAGCTTTACATTAATGAGATAGCCAAATTGCATGGGGTTCATTTGTCTATCATCTCAGATAGAGGTCCTCAGTTTACCTCTTATTTCTTGAAGTCGTTTCAGAAGGGTCTTGGTACTCAGGTTAACCTTAGCACAACATTCCACCGGCAGACGGATGGTCAGGCAGAGCGTACTATTCAGACCTTAGAGGATTGAGAGCTTGTGTGATCGACTTTAACGGTAGTTGGGATGATCACCTTTCTCTTATAGAGTTCGCCTACAATAATAGTTACCATTCCAGCATTGAGATGACCCCTTATGAGGCATTGTATGGGCGTAGATGCAGATCTCCTATTGGTTGGTTTGAAGTAGGTGAAGCAGCCTTGATAGGGCCAGATTCAATCCTTTATGCTATATGGGAAATATAGTGCCAGTGTGCTTTCGTGAAGTTAAAAAGTGAGGGAATGTGAAAGAGTTTGAAATTTTAAACCTTTGGCCTTTTAAAAACCATCCATTTCTAGCCCTTTCGGTGACATTATTTTTCTTCGCCGAACCACTTAGCGACACGCCGAGTGTGTTCTTAACTTGCCGAGTTTTAAAGGACCTCTAGTTAACTTGGTGTTCCAAACAACGCACTAAGCCGGGATCGCTGACCTGTTCAAGCGTCCGCCGACTAGTCCATGGGCCCGACTAATTTTACAGACTCGAATTTCAAAAAATTTTGAGTCCAACGGCAGACCAAGTTGGGCTCGCCGACTGGACATTTTGCTCACCAACCTGCACTTTTCAAACACATTCTACACTTCAACCTGCACAATCAATACATGATTATTCCAAAAACAAAATGAAAGCAATAAAACTTGGGTTGCCTCCCAAGAAACGCCTTACTCAACGTCATGGCTCAATGCAAGTCCTCACTCAAACTTCAGTCCTGGGTGGATATAAGACAACCCATGACCCATTTGGGTCTCCAGTAGCTAAATAGATATGGAATGGTAAGTAGTCATCTGATTCAGCAGTGAGACATTTTCTTTTATCACTTACAATACTCTGTCATGTTATTCGACTTTGTGGAGAATGGGTGAGAGTATCTCTTTTACTTGATCACCCTCATACTCCTTGGATTTTCTATGCTCATGAGGGGGAATGTACCTATCTTTCTTTTGGTACAGTACTTCTAATTCCATGATCTTTCTAGCCAAGAGATCCAGCTGAGTCAATAGTGTGGCCAAGACCTGGTCCTTCTCTGTCTCATTGTTGGTCTTGGCCATATGATCAATGAGTTGGGCTACTATTTCATAGGGTAGTCGTGTGAGACCACCTGGAGAAATTTTGTCAGCCACTCCTCTATTCTCAGGACCAAAACCTCTATAGAAGCAGTCCAGCAGTCCAGTAGCATCTTATTTGTGATTGCATGAGTTGGGTATTGCAGCAATAGTGTCTTAAATCTCAGCCACAACTCATGGATTGACTCACACTCTAACTGCCAAAAACTTAGGATGTTATCCCTAAGAATCATCATTTTCGAAGAAAGGTAGCTCACTTGGTTACCGTTGCTGCAAGAGATGCTCCTTTCTTCTATTTTAAATAGGCAACATGCAAACTGTCACGCCTCGAGCTACCCCCCAGACGCGGACACAGGACCTAAGATCACAAGTGACCCCAAGCTAACCCTGCTGGCATAATCATGAGCATACTAAAGATAAACTGAGAAATAAAATTGTTTCGAAAGCTAATAATAAGTAAATCTAAAATGATGGGGAATACCCATATACTAAAACTGAATATCAAATTTGAGAGTTTAATACTAAAGAAACATCAAATTCAAATACTAAGCTGAATCTGACTATGTCTGAATATTGCCTCTAACTGACTAAAAGTGTTGGGATATGCCCTAGCTAATTCTAGCAAAACTGAAACAAACATATGAAAAGTGAAAGATAACATGACTATTGTCCTCGAAGAATGAGGACTCACCACTGATACTGCTGAACTGGAGATCATGAACTGATCTAAGCATGATCTTAATGTTGAGAACCTGAACCTACATCACGAGAAGATGTAGCGCAGAGTATGTATATGTACTTGAAAGGTACTAAAAATTCTAACTTTGGTTTTCGAGGTGTTACAATATCTCCCCCTTGGGATCATTCATCCTCGAATGAAGACTAAACTAACTGAAATGGAGGGGATTAGCTACAACCCTACCACTAAACATTGGAAGCTGATTTTTGACTGAACTGAGTTCCAAGAACATGCAAATACGCTGAAAACGCAAGTACAAACTAAAGGAACATGATGCTAAACTGATTTTACGCATGAATGACTGAAAAACTGAAGAGGAACTATTACCTCAAGCTAGAATGGATTCGGAAAGGAAGAGGTGAGGATAGTTGGCTTTCATGGCTTCTTCTGCTACCCAAGTAGCTCTATCTACGGACTAACTCCTCCACCAAACCTTTACTGAAGCGAATTCTTTGTTTCTCAATCTTTTAACCTGACGATCAAGAATTTCCACTGGTTCATCCTCATAAGAAAGGCTATCTTTTACAGCCACACTCTCTAAATATACTACGGATGCTGGATCACCCACACACTTCTTCAATAGTAAAATGTGAAAGACTGGATGCACTACAACTGACAACTCTAACTCATAAGCCACTTTACCAATTCTTTTCAGAATCTTGTAATGGCCTACATATCTAGGGTTGAGCTTACCTTTCTTGACAAATCTCATCACCCCTTTCATAGGTAACACTTTCAAGAAAACCCAATCATCAACTTGGAACCCTAGTTCACTTCTCCTTACATTTGCATAAGACTTCTGGCGACTCTGGGCTGTCTTAAGTCTATCTCTAATGAGTTGCACTTTCTCCATGGCATAAATGACTGAATTTGTCTCTATCAAGGATTATTCACCTACTTCAAACCAACCAACATGAGATCTACATCTACGCCCATACAATGCCTCATAAGAGGCCATCTGAATGCTGGAATGGTAGCTATTATTGTAGGCGAAATCTATAAGAGAAAGGTGATCATCCCAACTACCCTTGAAGTTGATCACACAAGCTCTCAATATGTCCTCTAAGGTCTAAATGGTACGCTCTGCCTGACCATTTATCTGCGGGTGGAATGTTGTGATAAGGTTAACCTGAATACCTAGACCCTTCTAAAATGACTTCCAGAAATGAGAGGTAATCTGAGGACCTCTATCTAAGATGATAGACAAAGGAACCCCATGCAATCTGACTATCTCATTAATGTAAAGCTAGGTGTAGTCCTCTGCCGAATTTGTAGTCTTGACCGCCAAAAAGCAAAAAGACTTAGTAACTCTATCATCTATTACCCAAATGGAGTCATGCTGTTTGCGAGTACGAGGTAAACCTGTGATGAAGTCCATGTCAATCTCTTGAGTCATACCTCCTGGTTTATAATGTTCTACCTTAACTTGCTGGCAATTAGGGCACTTAACCACAAAATTTGCTATATCTCTTTTCATACCATTCCACCAATAGACTTCCCGCAAATCACCGTACATCTTAGTGGCGCCTTGATGAATAGAGTATCTGGAGTTATGGGCTTCTGCAAGAATCTGCTGCCTCAACTCGCCCAATTAGGAACACATAGTCATCCCTGACAGCGAAGCACACCATCTCCCCTTTGGGAGAAAAGTTCAACTCTCTGCTTATGGACTGCACCCTTGAGTTCGAACAATATCAGATCACTGTCTTGCTTTTCCTTAACCTCCACTACCAATAAAGATTCTGATCCATTTTGAACTGTCACACCACCATGTAATATGCTCATAAGACGATCTCCTAAACGAGCATGCCTGTGAACATCCTTAGCTAGCTCTTTTCTTTCTTCCTCAATATGTGCTACACTACCCATAGATAGTCTGTTAAGGGCGTCTGCTACTACATTTGTCTTACCAGGATGGTAATGCTCACTCATGTCATAATCCTTGAGGAACTCAAGCCATCTTCTCCGGTGAAGATTCAACTCCTTTCTGGGTGAACACATACAGGATACTCTTATGATCTGTGAACACATCTACATGAATACCATACAAGTAGTGTCTCCAAATCTTGAGTGCAAACACCACTGTTGCAAGCTCGAGATCATGAGTTGAATAGTTCTTCTCATGCACCTTAAGTTATCTGGAAGCATAGGCTATAACCTTGCCTCGCTGCATTAACACACAACCTAGGCTGACCCTGGATTCATCATAATAAATTACATATCCATTTGAACCCTCTGGTAGAGTCAAAACAGGAGTTGTAGTCAACCTAGTTTTCAATTCTGTGAAGCTTTTCTCACAATCATCTGACCACTGAAATTTGACCATCTTCTCAGTCAACCTAGTCAATGGATGAAAATCCTTCCACGAACCTTCAATAGTAACCCGCTAGACACAAGAAAATTTTGATATCTGCAAGAAAGGTAGGTCTGGGCCATTGTTTCACTGCCTCTTTTTTTTGGGAATCTACTCGGAGACCTTCGCTGGATACTATATGCACAAGGAAAGCAACTGATTGTAACCAAAACTCGCACTTGCTAAATTTTGCGAATAATGGCGATGTTTAAGAGTTTGCAGAACAACTCTCAAATGACTCGCACGTTCTTCCTTATTCCTAGAGTAAATGTGGATATTATCAATAAAGACGATAACAAACAAGTCCAAATACTGCTTGAACACTCTATTCATTAAATCCATAAAAGCTGCAAGAGCATTGGTTAGTCCAAATGACATAACTACAAATTCATAATGACCAACCGAGTTTTGAAGGCTGTTTTCAGAATGTCACTATCTCTGACCTTGAGCTGCTGATAACCTGATATGAGGTCTATCTTTTAGAAATGACTAGCACCCTGAAGTTGGTCAAACAAGTCATCAATCATGGGGATGGGATACTTATTCTTGATTGTGACCTTGTTCAACTGCCTATAGTCAATGCAAATCCCGAGTGAACCATCTTTCTTCTTCACGAACAACACCAGTGCACCCCATAGTGAAATACTAGGTTTGATGAAGCCCTTATCTAAAAGGTCTTTCAACTGCTCTTTTCAATTCCTTAAGCTCACCTGGAGCCATTCGGTAAGGAGGGATAGATATAGGCTGGGTATCTAGAAGTAGATCAATTCCATAGTCTATTTCCCTTTTGGGAGGAACTCCAGGAAGATCTTCTGGAAACACTTCTGAAAACTCATTAACCACTGGAACTGACTCAAGAGTTGGGGTTTCGGAGCTTGAATCCTTAACCCGAACTAGATGATAGAGATAACCCTTATAGGTCATCTTTCTGGCCTTAAGGTAAGAAATGAACTGACCCATAGGCGCTAAGTTACTACCCTTCCATTCTAAGATTTGTTCATCTGGAAATCGAAAATGAACAATCCTAGTTCTTCAATCGACTGAGGCATAACATGAATGTAACCAATCCATGCCTAGAATTTTATCAATGTCTACCATTTCTAACTCTACAAGATCTGCTGAGGTGACTTTCTGAGAGAATGTGACAGGGCAATTTCTGTATACCCATCTAGCTATAACTGGGTTACCGACTAGAGTAGAGACTAAGAAAGGTTCTGAGAGAGTTTCTAGACTAACATCAAACTTAACTGTTATAAAAGGAGTTACAAAGGACATAGTAGCCCATGGATCTAACAAAGCATAAACATCACGATCAAAGACTCATAATATACTAGTGACTACATCAGGAGAATCTTCCTGATCCTGGCAAGCCTGAAGAGTATATAGCATGTTTTAGTGTTGTCCGCCACCTGTACCAAAAGAGTTACCCTGCTGAGTCGGGTGAACTGTTGGTGCTGCTGAAGTTGTTGACTGAGCTCTACCATTATTACCTCATTGACCCTGTTTAAAAGGACAATCCCTCAACCTATGACCAGACTGACCACACCCAAAGCATCCTTCCTTCCCTGCAAGGCACTCGCCCAGATGGTTCCTACCACACTCAGGGCAAGTTGGGTAGGTTTTGGTACCTGTAATACTCCCCTGAGACTTAGAGCTTGAGGCCCTGCTTTTCTGATCTTGTCTGAACTTGGAGGATAGAATACTAGCTGATGAAAGTGCTGGAGTTGAAAATTTCTGTTGACCCTGCGAGTGATTTGCACCACCCGATTTCTACTGAGAATAGTCATAGTTTCCAGTCCTAGAGTTCTTGTTCTCCTTGGCATGTTCCCTAAACTTATCACCCTCAACCTGCTGAGCGTGAGTCATAAGCTTAGAGAGGCTTATATCTCCCAGCAACATAGCATTCCTACACTCGTTCTTCACCAAGTCTGACACTCCATATAGAAACTTATTCATTTGAGCCCTGGAATTAGCAACCATGTGAGGAGCATACTTGGAGAGTTGGGTAAACTTGAGCCCATACTCTTGGACTATCATGCTACCTTGCCTTAAGTTCATAAATTCCTGAGATTTTGCCTCCCTTAGCTCTCTTGGGAAAAACCTTTCCAGGAAGGTCTCACTAAAGTTATCCCAAGATATAGGAGTTGCATATGTACCCATGTTCTCCTTCCACTGAGTAAACCAGATATGAGATACATCCTTAAGTTGGTAAGATGCTAACTCAACCCGATCATTACCAGTTACCTGAATCACTTCAAAGATCTTATTTCCTCATCAATGAAGTTTTGGGGATCTTCTCTAACATGAGACCCTAAGAATTTTGGTGGATTCATCCTAACAAAGTCTCGAACTCTGGCTGCAGCTGACCTAACATTAGTATTTATCGGAACTAGAGACCGTTGATTATTCTGGTTGGCCACACTTTGAGCCAACATCTGAATGGCATTCCAGAATTATGCATTCGAAACTTCATAATCTGGGACTGGAAGAGCTGCGTTTACGTTCCTGGCATTTGCATTCCTGGAGTTAGCTCTACGAGGAGGCATGATCACTGAAACGTAGAACGTCGAGTTAGAATGGAATTAGATCATACCTTACGCATGATAAGAGTAACAAGAAAATGAAGATTTCCTAATACACTTCGTAGCCTCCCTCTCATTAGATGTGGTGCACTTCATACCCATGAAAAGGACTCTACTTAGTGCGGCTTTTCAGACATCCTAGGACATTTAAACCTAGTACTATGATACCAAGTTTATCACAGCCCGAGCTACGCCCGAGATGCGGACACGGGACCTAGGATCACAAGTGACCCCATGCTAACCCTGCTGGCATAATCATGAGCATACTAAAGATAAACTGAGAAATAAAACTGTTGCGGAAGCTAGTAATAAGTAAATCTGAAAAGGTGGGGAATACCCATATACTAAAACTGAATATCAAATCTGAGAGTTTAATACAAAAGAAACATCAAACTCAAATACTAAGTTGAATCTAACTTTGTCTGAATATAGCCTCTAACTAACTAGAAGTGCTGGGACATGCTCTAGCTAAGTCTAGAAAAATTGAAACTAAAACAATGAAAACTGAAAGATAACATGACTATTGTCCTCGAAGAATGAGGACTCACTACTGATGCTGCTGAACTGCAGGTTGGGAACCGATCTAAGCGTGATTTGGATGCTGAGAACCTGAACCTACATCACAAGAAGATGTAGCGCAGAGTATGTGTCAGTACTTGAAAGGTACTGAGCATGCAGGATAGAGTAAAGCTGAAATAAACACATAACTGAACAACCAATAAAACAAGAGCATACTTTGAACATGATAGAGATACCGAATACTGAGCTAACTGAAAGCAATAACTAAATTTATAACATGCTGAGACTGAATACTGACTGTACTGAAATATGGTCAATGCAATGGAGTCCGACTGGATTGTGGGAGCTACTAATAACCAATAATAAAACCACATGACATAAATGTGGAGTCCAATGTATACACCCCATCGAGAGAACCCAATACACCCGGCCAAAAATGTAGAGGCATGTTGGCGTGATCACTAAACTGGTGCCCACAAAGGGGACTTACAACCTACGTGGCTCATATTTCTGGGACTATATGGGTGACTGACCCTAGTCCAACTCGATATTATGCTATTCCCAATAGATGAACTGATTAACACATTATGATTGAATTTCTGTAATATACTGGATAGCTAAAAAATGACATGAAAGCTGAGCATGCACATTAATATACTGAAAGTAATGCGTTCAAAAACCGAGGAATGTATATCTGAAGTATTGAAATATCTGACCTAGTATATGTATTTCGAGAACTAAAGAACTACCAAGGTAGGGTTCTGAAATTCATGCAAGAATGAAATAATAACATGATAATCTGATTTGGAACATATAAATAACTAATTCATGATAATATGTTGGAGTTCTAGAAACCCTAGGTCTAGTTAATAATAGGGAATCAAGAATCTGACTAAATTTTGGGGACCTAATGGGAGAAAGGAAACCACTAGTGAAATCCCACATACCTGGTGACGAATTCCATGGAGAAATCCTTCGATTTCAAGGCTGGAACTGGAGGAAACTTGTTGCGCTCTTGAACTAGGGTTGCTCGACCTTTTTTCCTCTTTCACTTCTAATTTTCTAAGTTTTGATGAAAGATTTGAGTTAGGTAAGTTCTAGTTATGTTTTTAGGCTAAAACTAATCAAAACCACGTAGTTTAGGGTTAAAACGACGTAGTTTAGAGGTCCAACAAAATAGGAAAAAACCAAAAGACCCCTGACTTAAACAACTGAGGGGGCTGATCACGGTCACCTTCACGGACCGTGAAGGCCCTCATGGTCTTCACTTGGTCCCGTGGTTCTGAGGGTTAGGTCCACGAGCCCTACCACGGCCAGTGTGGAGGACCATGAACCATGAAGGTCCCTGTGGTCCTCACTTGGGTTGAGGTTTAGAGGCTCAGGTTTGAGGATTTTCTGGCTGGCCTTCACGAATGCTCCCACGGATCGTGTGGAGGACCACGGACCGTGAAGGTCCCTGTGGTCCTCACTTAGGTATGGGGGTTGAAGAGCCAGGCTAGGGGGGCTACTGCCTAAGTGAACACGTGTAGACACGTAATTTTTGACCGAACTTAAAATTTTACACCATATTTAGAGCTGATATATTTTTATAAATGTAAAGAAAATATTTTGACTTTTCTCTTATTTTTATTAAGTTTATTTTAAAAAATTTGAAAACAACAACATAGAATCACTTTTTAAGGTAAGTTTTATTGTCAATTATTTAAAAAGAAATGGAAGATTACAAAAAATCTATATTTGAAATTAAGTTTTTATAAATAAGCTAGTATTATTTAATTGTTTTTTTATATATATATAGCTAGTTGACTTTTTCTTAGATTTTTATTAATTTTAAATAATTAGTTTATATGTTATTCTAATTTATTATTTGTAGTTAGTTATTATTCTTTTAAAAGTAGAGTAAAACTAAAATTAAAATAAAAAATAACCTAAATAATCTAACAAACCTACCCCACTCCTATTCCTATCCAAAACATACTACACGTACAAAACCAAAAAGGGAAAAGGAGAACAAAATTTTTGACTTATCTTCCAAAAATTAAAAAATAAATAAGAAAAGAAAATAAAACCATCAACAAGTTATACTCCCACTTTCTCTCAACTTCCCCACACTCCCACTCCCTCACGTTTTCCTCCACATTCCACACCCCACACAATGCAACCCACTACCCCACACCTACACCTATCCTAACACCTATATACATACACCCACATACTACAAAAAAAGAGGACACACATAAAAGGCACACACAGAGATATAGGCATTAAAAAAAAAGCAATACATATTGTACTTTCTCACATTGTGATTGAAGATCTGGAAATCTATTTTCGCGGTTTCAAGTTCGTGGCTCCTGATTATTTATCTTTTTTTCTCATTAACTAATTTTCACAAGAGGTAACATTTATTTGTATTTTTATTTTTTGCATAATTTTATGTCATTATTGTGCAAGAATTAATTTCAATATATTGAAGTTGTTCAGACTTCGTATGTGTTTAATCTGTTAATATTATTAATGTTGTGTACTGAAATATATTCGAACATGCTATATGACATGTGAGTATTTCTTACATGCTTAAGAGTCCATTCCTCGCTCTTTTTCCTTAATTAATTATCAAAGTTTTTATGTTTGTATCTTACTAAGTTGAATGAATTCTTTGTTTGATAGTATTTAGAAAAGTATTAAGTCATGTTTTATGATATAATATGTGTGTTGTCTTGATATTTAGGATTCTAACAAAAAATAATAATAATAAACTTGTTAGGATAAGGAGAAGCTACGAAGACAAATTAAGTTAAAATAGATTAAAAAAGAAAAAAAGAAAATAAATGTACAGAATGTCAAAAGAAAAAATATTATAAAAATATATTAAAAAAAAGAACAACGAAAAATAATGAAACAAAAGAAAAAAAAGAAACAAAAACATAGCACAACAAAAATTAAAAATAAAAAGCAAAGAAGAAAAACAGAATGTAAAAAAAAATATACAGAACGTTAAAAAAAAACAAAAAAAAAACTTCCAAAGAACAAAAAAAAAAAAGAAAAAAAGAAGAGAGAAGTAGAATGAAAAAAAAAAAGTACAAAAGTCATCTAAAACAAAGTGTTCCTGTTATTCTATATGACATGTAGATAATATTAGTTTAAATTTAGTATAACTACTAAATATATATATATTTTTTTTTATCTTTTCTCTAAAAAGGGTCATTTATGTGTTCATTAATTATATTATTAGATTTGGTTTAATAACTTACAAAAAAATAAAAGTTTTATCTTAAGATTTTTTTTACTTTATTGTTAATAAAATAGGTCAACATGTGTCATTAATCATTAGTTTAAGCGTGATTTTAATTCATATGTTTGTCTTATTCAAAATTTATTATTTAGATTTAGAATAGTAAAAGTATATATATAAATTATCCATGCTCTGTTTTGTTAATATCTGGAAGCATAATTGCGTCAAAATGATAAGATTCAACATAATAAAATTTAGTAAGCCGAGTGGAGGTAATTGAAATATAGGAAATTTTGAACACTATAATATTTTGATGTCTCTATCTATTTTAGACAATTTTAATAAAATCATAGGTATTTATTAGGCTCTATTATACATTATATGAGTAATAATAATTAAATTTCATCTCAATTAAGAATGTGGTTCCACATTTTTTTGAGATACTTAACAAATTCAAGGATGCGGTTACACACCTTGACCAAATTATTTTGATAATTAATTTTGTTAATTCAAACCAAAAAGTGTAAATTGAGATTATGAGGTGTGATGAACTCGAGAGGGAAGACAGTTATGTCTCCAAATGTCAAGACCGAGAATACAGTTATGCATCCGGTTTAAGACTAATAAAAATTCAACAATTAAAAATAAGTAAATCATGACATATAGACACAAATTATCCAAAAAAATATATCAAGATAAGTATAAGTCAATAAAAGCGACCGTGCTAGAACCACAGGATTCGAGGGATGCCTAACTCCTTCCCCTCGGTCAACAAAATCCGTACCCGAATTTCTGATTCGCAGACCAAATAAAGAGTCATTTCCTTATTATTAGGGATTAAACAAAAAGGTGACTTGGAACACCATAACTCAATTCCAAGTGACGACTCTGAAAAATAAAATGATCACTTAATCAATAACGTCACTTAAAATGGAAAAACCCTTTTGCCACCGTGCGCAAAAAAGGGCGTGACATCTCTGGCGACTCCGCTGGAGACTAACCAGAATTCGTGCTTTGTATATTTGATTTTTACTTTATTTTTATTATCTTATTTCATTGGATATATTGTTTTGATGACCTAATGTGCTACTTGGTGCCCATTTATCGCTTTGATATTGTTGAATTGTAAATAAGTGTCTTCTCGCGCATTATCTGAGTCTCTAAAAAATAGGATAGTAGGGAATGCAGTTATGCATCTCATCTTCTTTTGAGATAAAGTTGGAGTGTCTAGGCACACAGTGAAGGATTTTAGTCACACATGTTAGGCAGAGTTGGATCAGCAATGAAGTCGGAATAGCGCTGCTACCAATAAGTTGCCCCTCCCTGGCTCGAGTTGTCCACCCGAGTAAGCCAGTCTAGATACCTATCTCCTTCAGGATCGAACCTAGTAAAATTGAAACATTTACCAGCCTATTCCTAGTAGGCTCCGCTTATTTGTATAATTTGCATTTAACTTAGTGGACTCGACATAGGGGGGTTGGGTCCGTCTAGGATAGGAGATCCTCTTCTTAACCAACATGTGCATTTTATATGTTATTTGTAAAAATTATATGAAAGACCTCGATTGTTGACCGGCTTTAGGTTCCCTCTAAAATAAATTTTTTAATATCCATATATATTATGATTATTTTTTAATAGTAAGTCAAAATGAAATGATATATATATACATAAATATAGTTATTTACTTCTCAAAATAAAAGTAGGATTTAATATATCAGTGTGCCTACCAATAATATGTTGGAATTTTCAATAATTTTAAGAAAAATCAATTTCGAGATTTTTTCCTCTCTTTTCCATTTGTACACAAAAAAAAAAATTCTTTATTAAACCATATATAGAACTCCTACATTGACTTAGAGTATTAATCATAGTCATATTAAAAGTATGTCGTCTCCAACATATCTTTGATCTATTTACAAGTACTTGAAATTAAAATTCGTAATAGTAACTCCTAATAATAGATTTAGTGAAGATTATTATTTAAACCTTGATTTTATAGATGCATTTACTAGAAATTATTTTGCAATTGGACTCATAGAATAAACACTTGTTTGAGAGAATATAAGTAGCTTACAAAAGAAATTTCCAAATAAATTAAATATTTATTGTCCATATTGTTCTAAATCTGATTTTTTCAAGTGACAAACATTTAAACTGTATTCACTTTATAAATACAAGTTGCTTATTTTTTTCCTTTTCTTAAAGTTTTTATTTGAAAAATACTTTGCGTCTGTTTATATAAGTTTAACACATCTTTTTTCCCTTTTCTAAATATAAGAGGTCCATAAATTAAACATTTCTTGACCCTGCATATTTTTCCATAGGCGCAACATGATTCATCCTGGTCGTGGAAAGTGTCAGAAAAGGAAAAGAGATTCGAATGTACCACTTTAGGTTGTAGATTGTACTCCCTTGCAGTTGTGGGCATGAAGACACAGAAAAAACGTCTTTTATCACACCATGGGGTACATATTGTTATCGAGTCATGTCATTTGGGTTAAAAAATACGGGAGCAACTTATATGAGGGCAATGACAGCCATGTTTCATGATATGATGCATAAAGAAATCGAAGTTTATGTGGATGATGTGATCATTAAATCAAAAAAACAGTCAAATCATGTGCAAGACTTAAGAAGATTCTTCAAAAGGCTTCGCAGGTATAATCTCAAGCTTAATCCTGCAAAATGTGTATTTGAAGTACCGTCAGAAAAGCTTTTGGGGTTTATAGTCAGTCGACGAGGTATCGAGTTAGATCTTTCAAAAATAAAAGTCATTCAGGAACTGTCACCTCCAAATAATAAAACTGAGGTTATGAGCCTTCTAGGAAGGTTAAATTACATCAGTAGATTCATTGTTCAACTCACAACAATTTGCGAGCCCATTTTTAAGTTGTTAAAAAAGAATGCCACAGTCGAATGAACCGAATAATGTCGAGAGGCTTTTGAAAGAATTAAGAATTACTTATCGAATCCCCCTGTGTTGGTTCCTCTCGAGCCGAGTAGACCATTGATATTATATATATCAGTACTGGATAATTCTTTTGGATGTGTATTGGGTCAGCATGATGGCACTGGGAAGAAAGAGCAGGCCATTTATTACCTCAGCAAGAAATTTACCGTTTATGAATCGAAGTACACCCTTCTCGAAAGAACGTGTTGTGCCCTAACTTGGGTAGCACAGAAGTTGGAGCACTATAATTTCATCTTCTACTACTTATCTCATTTCTCGTATGGATCCGTTAAAATATATTTTTCAAAAGCCCATGCCCACGGGCAGGCTTGCGAAATGGCAAATATTACTCATAGAATTTGACATTATCTATATGACGCGGACTGCAATGAAGGCTCAAGCCTTGACAGATCATTTGGCAGAGAACCCTATTGATGATGAATATGAACCACTTAAGACCTACTTTCCAGACGAAGAGGTATCATGTATCGATGAAGTTATTCATAATAAGGATCAAGGATGGAAATTGTTCTCTGACGGTGCTGCTAACAAGAAGGGAGTTGGGATAGGAGCAGTTCTTATGTCTGAATCAGAGGAATATTTCCCTATAACAGCCCAACTTAGATTCTATTGTACCAATAATATGTCAGAGTATGAGGCTTGCATCTTGGGTTTGAGGTTAGCTGCTGACATGGGCATCCAAAAGTTGCTAGTGCTAGGAGACTCAGACTTACTGGTCCATCAAATCTAAGGAGAATGGGAGACTCGTGACCCAAAGCTTATACCATATCAACATTGTTTACAAGATCTTTGTCGACAGTTTGTGTCAATAAAGTTTAGACATATTCCTACAGTTCATAATGAGATTGCTGATGCATTGACAACTTTATCTTCGATGCTTCAACATCCTGACGAAGCTCATATCGACCATTTGTACATACAGATTCGTGATCAGCATGCTTATTGCAACTTGGTGGAGGAAGAATTTGACGGTAAACCTTGATTCAATGATATTAAAACATATCTTTAGTCTGGAGAATGTCCTACTAATGCCACTAGTAATAAAAAAAGGACTATTCGGCGACTAGCTAGCGGTTTTTTCTTAAGCGAAGGCATATTGTACAAGAAAACACCCGATTTGGGTCTTCTAAGATGTGTAAATGCTAAAGAGGCTTCAACAATCATGATTGAAGTACACTCAGGAGTTTGTAGACCTCACATGAATGGATATGTTCTGGCAAAGAAGATACTTCGACCAGGTTATTATTGGCTCACCATGGAGCGGGGTTCCATACGATTTGTTCGTAAATGTCATGAATATCAAATACACGGTGATTTGATACATTTTGCTCCCTCCGAGTTGCATGCGATGTCTGCTCCATGGCCTTTCGTGGCATGGGGAATGGATGTGATTGGACCAATAGAACCAAAAGCATCGAATGGTCATAGGTTCATCCTGGTGGCCATTGATTACTTTACAAAGTGGGTGGAAGCAGTAACTTTCAAGTCAGTGACCAAGAAGGTCGTGGTGGATTTCATTCATTTCAACATCATCTGTCGATTTGGTATTCCAAAGGCAATTGTTACCGATAATGCTGCAAATCTCAACAGTCACTTAATGCAAGAGGTATGCCGTCAACTTAAGATTGAACATCAAAATTCGACTCCTTATCGCCCAAAAACAAATGAGGCTGTAGAAGCTGCCAACAAAAATATTAAAAAGATACCTCGTAAAATGATGCAAAGTTCTCGACAATGGCATGAAAAGTTGTCTTTTACTTTGTTGGGTTATCGCACTACAGTTCGTACGTCAGTGGGTGCCACCCCATATTCACTGGTATATGGGACTGAGGCAGTTATACCTGCAGAGGTTGAGATTCCATCCCTGCGGATTGTTGTAGAGGCTGAAATTGATGATGATGAATGAATCAGAACACGCTTGGAGCAATTAAGTTTGATTGATGAGAAGCGAATGACTTCAGTATGCCATGGACAATTGTACCAGAAAAGAATGGCACAAGCATACAACAAAAAGGTGCGTCCCAGACGTTTCGAAGAGGGTCAATTAGTGTTGGGACGTATTCTGCCACAGCAGGCTGAAGTCAAAGGCAATTTTTCTCCAAATTGGAAAAGACCATTCATTGTAAAAAAGGTATTATCCAATGGTGCTCTTTACTTAGCAGATATAAAAGGCAAAATAACAGAAATGGTCATTAATGCTGATGCTGTGAAGAGATATTTTATATGATGTGATTTTTTGGTTTAGAAACCTTTATGTTTAGACTTGACGTTTCAAAGGTTGATGTAATGGAAATTCTTAGTTCTGTGTCTAAGTATTAATTCATATGTTGTCACCCTTGTTGAGAGTTAATTTACTTCCTTGGTTCTTCTGTTTCCTCGGCTCTTCCATTAAAAAAAAAATTAAAAAAAAAAAAAGAAAAAAGAAAAAAAGAGAAGAAAATCAATCAACATGAACTACGTTTGACCTGATTCTTGTTTCGATAAGATACATAGGCAACCCTGGCATGGGGTTCGGTCTAACCAAATAAAAAATCCAAAATTCCATATTTGTAAAAAACTAGGGCTAAAGTCATTTTTTTTTAATTTTTTTTCCTATCACAAAGCTAAAGTCAATCCCATCATTTAAAGTCGTATTTGAGCCTTCATCTTGTCATTTCTTTCTAACCTTGTATAAAAGTTGTGTTTCAATCAAAGAAAGACCTTTGGATAAACCTTTGAAATGTCAAGAGTAAGTATGTTAAGGGTACAAATGATGAAACCATGAGAGAGTCTTATTGGTGAAAACACTAACTAGGCATCATAAGGCGAATGTGAGTTGATAGAAACAAAAATGAGAGAGTCTTATTGGTGAAAACACTAACTCGGCATCATAAGGCGAAAGTGAGCTGTGAAAAAAAGAAAGAAAAGAGAGAGTCTTATTGGTGAAAACCCTAACTCGGCATCATAAGGCGAAAGCGAGCCGTGAATAAAGAAAAAAAATATATAGAAAAGAGAGAGTTTTATTGGTGAAAACCCTAACTGGGTATCATAAGGTGAATGTGAGTTGAGAGAAATAAAAATGAGAGAGTTTTACTGGTGAAAACCCTAACGGGCACCATGAGACGAATGTGAGTTGAAGGATTCAAAGTGAATGAGTTTTAGTGGCAAAAACTCTCGTGGACATCCCAAGGCGAATAAGAGTTTGAAATTATTTATGTCTTCGTCAAATCGTTGGGGCTCCACATCAAGATTAGATGATCAATAATGGTTGAGGAATAAATTGGATGGACAAATCGGGTATCAATTCAAATTGCATGTCATGATCAGTAGAGTCGGCTACCACACTCAGATAAGTTTTTCTTTCTTACTCTCTCTAAAAGAGATTTTTCATCGAATCATTTTCTTTTATTCTTATGTAGTGTATATTTTTCTTCCCCTTTTCATCATTTGGTTTCACATGTCCTTGAGTCGAGTTTGTGTCAAAAAACCGAGAAATGATTTCAAGACTAGCTGCCAACTTTCTAGATTGTACAAGGCAAAGCATCATGCCAATGAGTTGTCATCTATTGATAAGTTCTGGATTTAGAAAAGTCCACAATTTAATGAAAGCTAAACACGGAGTATTGTGAAATGAAGGCGGATGTGGGATTTAAGTCTCTCGAAGAAAGTAAATTTGGGTGCATACATTCAATCAATAACGAGCATTGGCCAGTTGGAAATAAGTAAAACATGACAAGTGCTAGAAATCCTAGTCAAAATGCAAAACCACAAACCAACCACCACATTTTTAAACTCACAAATTTTCTTTGTTGAAGCAGGGGCACAAGTTATTTCGAGATCAAAGATCAAAAAATCTAGATGTTCAATTTAGTCTACGAAGAGCAAAATGGCAACATTGCACAAGAATTATAGTCCATATTGGGTAAGTGTCTGTTTGTCTTATTGGTATACGGAACATAGTGTAGCAAGGACCCTCTTGAATGATGGAATTTAGTGTAGCAAGGACCCTTCTGAACAATGGGACGTAGTATAGCATGGACCCTCATGAATAATGGGACGTAGTATAGCAAGGACCCTCCTGAATAATAGGACATAGTGTAGCAAGGACCCTCCTAAATAATGGGACGTAGTATAGCAAGGACCCTCCTGAATAATGGGACGTAGTGTAGCAAGGACCCTCTTGAAAAATGGGACGTAGTATATAGCAAGGACCCTCCTGAATAATGGGACGTAGTATAGCAAAGACCCTCCTGAACAATGGGACGTAGTATAGCAAGGACTCTCCTAAACAATGGGACGTAGTATAGCAAGGACCCTCCTGAATAATGGGACATAGTGTAGCAAGGACCCTCCTGAATAATGGGACGTAGTATAGCAAAGAACCTCCTAAATAATGGGACGTAGTGTAGCAAGGACCCTCCTGAACAATGGGACGTAGTATATAGCAAGGACCCTCCTGAACAATGGGACGTAGTATAGCAAGGACCCTCCTGAATAATAGGACATAGTGTAGCAAGGACCCTCCTGAATAATGGGATGCAGTATAGCAAGGATCCACATGAATAATGGGACGTAGTATAGCAAGGGCCCTCCTGGATAATAGGATTAGACTAACATAATTTTATTTAACTGGTTCATCATGAAGAATGGAGTTGGTGTAAACACGCATAAGCCCTCTAAAGAGTACATCGCGACAAAGCTCAAATCGTTCAAAGTCTCGATTTAAAGCTAAGCACCATTTTTTACTTTTCTCACAAAAATTTCTTATATTAAACTGGGGCAAAATTTTGTGTTATTATTATTATTATTATTTTGTTTGTTTTAATTCAGGAATCTAGTGATAGAATGGGGTCAATCCACATTTCCAGCTCAGGATCTTGGATGGAAAAAAAAGTGTAATTTTCAAGATCAATTTCGATTGAAGAAGCAGCAACTCATTCTAAAAAAAAAAAAAAAAAGTCAATAACCAAGTACCAGTAAAAGGAACCTACCTGGAGAAAGACGTTTACCTTTGAACTCATTTGAGATAAAAATCAATATCTCATAACTCAAGAAGCGCGAAGACTTAAGTCAAGGTTCAAGAGAAGCTACATAGATAGGGTCGTGTATTTGTATTTCCATTAAATTTTTCATCTTTTATATTCATGTAACAATAGGAGTCGCGAACTGGAGCCTCAAGGGGACCTCACTTGACTTCCAACTCATCATTTCATTTCCTTGAACTACACGTGACCTGATTCCCTTATAACTCGGGATATGTAGGATGTCCAAAACTAGGACTCGGTCGCATATTTTTCTTTTCGAATAAGAGTCCGTTCAAAACTTGTCACGTTGTCTACTTCTTTGTTTGAAAACTCTTCGTGTTTTCAGTCAAAGAGGGGAAAACTGTAGACACGTAATTTTTGACCGAACTTAAAATTTTACACCATTTTTAGAGCTAAAATATTTTTATAAATATAAAGAAAACATTTTGACTTTTCTCTTATTTTTATTAAGTTTATTTTAAAAGATTTGAAAACAACAACATAGAATCACTTTTTAAGGTAAGTTTTATTGTCAATTGTTTAAAAAGAAATGGAAGATTACAAAAAATCTATATTTGAAATTAAGTTTTTATAAATAAGCTAGTATTATTTAATTGTTTTTTTTATATATATAGCTAGTTGACTTTTTCTTAGATTTTTATTAATTTTAAAAAATTAGTTTATATGTTATTATAATTTATTATTTGTAGTTAGTTATTATTCTTTTAAAAGTAGAGTAAAACTAAAATTAAAATAAAAAATAACCTAAATAATCTAACAAACCTACCCCACACCTACTCCTATCCAAAACATACTACACGTACAAAACCAAAAAGGGAAAAGGAGAACAAATTTTTTGACTTATCTTCCAAAAATTAAAAAATAAATAAGAAAAGAAAATAAAACCATCAACAAGTTATACTCCACTTTCTCTCAACTTCCCCACTCTTCCATTCCCTCACGTTTTCCTCCACATTCTACACCCCACACAATACAACGCACTACCCCACACCTACACCTATCCTAACACCTATATACATACACCCACATACTACAAAAAAAGAGGACACACATAAAAGGCACACACAGAGATATAGGCATTAAGCAATACATATTGTACTTTCTCACATTGTGATTGAAGATCTGGAAATCTATTTTCGCGATTTCAAGTTCGTGGCTCCTGATTATTTGTCATTTTTTCTCGTTAACTAATTTTCACAAGAGGTAACATTTATTTGTATTTTTATTTTTTACATAATTTTATGTCATTATTGTGCAAGAATTAATTTCAATATATTGAAGTTGTTCAGACATCGTATGTGTTTAATCTGTTAATATTATTATTGTTGTGTACTGAAATATATTCGAACATGCTATATGACATGTGAGTATTTCTTACATGCTTAAGAGTCCATTCCCCGCTCTTTTTCCTTAATTAATTATCAAAGTTTTTATGTTTGTGTCTTACTAAGTTGACTGAATTCTTTGTTTGATAGTATTTAGAAAAGTATTAAGTCATGTTTTATGCTATAATATGTGTGCTGTCTTGATATTTAGGGTTCTAACAAAAAATAATAATAATAAACTTGTTAGGATGAGGAGAAGCTACGAAGACAAATTAAATTAAAATAGATTAAAAAGAAAAAAATAAAATAAATGTACAGAATGTCAAAAGAAAAAATATTATGAAATATATATAAAAAAAGAACAACGAAAAATAATGAAACATAAGAAAAAAAAGAAACAAAATCATAGCACAACAAAAATTAAAAATAAAAAGCAAAGAAGAAAAACAGAATGTAAAAAAAAAAATATACAGAACGTTAAAAAAAACAAAAACAAAACTTACAAAGAACAAAAAATAAAAAAAATAAGAAGAGAGAAGTAGAATGAAAAAAATTAATATAAAACTAATAAAACAAGACGTGCAAAAAAAAAAAGTACAAAAGTCATCTAAAACAAAGTGTTCCTGTTATTCTATATGACATGTAGATAATATTAGTTTAAATTTAGTATAACTACTAAAGATTTTTTTTTTTTTTATCTTTTCTCTAAAAAGGGCCTTTTATGGATTCATTAATTATATTATTAGATTTGGTTTAATAAATTACAGAAAAATAAAAGTTTTATCTTAAGATTTTTTTTACATTATTGTTAATAAAATAGGTCAACATGTGACTTTAATCATTAGTTTAAGCGTGATTTTAATTCATATGTTTGTCTTATTCAAAATTTATTATTTAGATTTAGAATAGTAAAAAGTATATATATAAATTAACCATGCTCTGTTTTGTTAATATCTGGAAGTATAATTGCGTCAAAATTATAAGATTCAACATAATAAAATTTAGTAAGTCGAGTGGGGGTAATTGAAATATAGGAAAATTTTGAACACTATAATATTTTGATGTCTCTATATATTTTAGACTATTTTAATATAATCATAGGTATTTATTAGGCTTTATTATACATTATATGAGTAATAATAATTAAATTTCATCTCAATTAAGAATGTGGTTCCACATCTTTTTGAGATACTTAAAAAATCCAAGGATGCGTTTACGCACCTTGACCAAATTATTTTGATAATTAATTTTGTTAATTCAAACCAAGAAGTGTAAATTGATATTATGAGGTGTGATGAACACGAGAGGGGAAGACAGTTAGGCCTCCAAATGTCAAGACCGAGAATACAGTTATGCATCCGGTTTAAGACTAATAAAAATTCAACAATTAAAAATAAGCAAACCATGGCATATAGACACAAATTATCCAAAAAAAATATATCAAGATAAGTATAAGTCAATAAAAGCTACCGTGCTAGAACCACGAGATTAGAGGGATGCCTAATACCTTTCTCTCAGTCAACAAAATTCTTTACCCGAATTTCTGATTCGCAGACAAAATAAAGAGTCATTTCCTTATGATTAGGGATTAAACAAAAAGGTGACTTGGAACACTATAACTCAATTCCAAGTGGCGACTCTGAAAAATAAAATGATCACTTAATCAATAACGTCACTTAAAATGAAAAACCCTTTCGCCGTCGTGCGCAAAAAGAGGTGTGACATCTCTGGCGATTCCGCTGGAGACTAACCAGAATTCAAACTTTGTATATTTGACTTTTACTTTATTTTTATTATATTATTTCATTGGATATATTGTTTTGATGAAATAATGTGCTACTTGGTGCTCATTTATCGCTTTGATATTGTTTAATTGTAAATAGGTGTCTTCTCGCGCATCATCTCAGTCTTTAAAAAATAGGATAGTAGGAAATGCAGTTATGCATCCCATCTTCTTTTGAGATAAAGCTGGAGTGTCTAGGCACACAGTGAAGGATTTTAGTCACACATGTTAGGTAGGGTTGGACCAGCAATGAAGTCGGAATAGCACTGCTACCGATAAGTTGCCCTTCCCTGGCTCGAGTTGTCCACTCGAGTAAGCCAATCTAGATAACTATCTCCTTCAGGTTTGAACCTAGTAAAATTGAAACATTTACCAGTGTATTCCTAGTAGGCTCCGCTTATTTGTATAATTTGCATTTGACTTAGTGGGACTCGGCACAGGGGTTGGGTCCGTCTAGGATAGGAGACCCTCTTCTTGACCAACATGTGCATTTTATGTGTTATTTGTAAAAATTATATGGAAGACCTCGATTGTTGACCGGCTTTAGGTTTTCTCTAAAATAAATTTTTTAATATCCATATATATTATGATTATTTTTTAATAGTAAAAAAGGGTCAAAATGAAATGATATATATATATACATAAATATAGTTATTTACTTCTCAAAATAAAAGTATGATTTAATATATAAGTGTGCCTACCAATAATATGTTGGAATTTTCAATAATTTTAAGAAAAAAATCAATTTCGAGATTTTTTTTCTCTCTTTTCCATTTGTACACAAAAAAAAAAAATCTTTATTAAACCATATATAGAACTCCTACATTGACTTAGAGTATTAATCATAGTCATATTAAAAGTATGTCGTCTCCAACATATCTTTGATCTATCTACAAGTACTTGAAATTAAAATTCGTAATAGTAACTCCTAATAATAGATTTAGTGAAGATTATTATTTAAACCTTGATTTTATAGATGCATTTACTAGAAATTATTTTGCAATTGGACTCATAGAATAAACACTTGTTTGAGAGAATATAAGTAGCTTATCAAAAGAAATTTCCAAATAAATTAAATATTTATTTTCCATATTGTTCTAAATCTGATTTTTTCAAGTGACAAACATTTAAACTGTATTCACTTTATAAATACAAGTTGCTTATTTTTTTCCTTTTCTTAAAGTCTTTATTTGAAAAATACTTTGCGTCCGTTTATATAAGTTTAACACATCTTTCTTCCCTTTCCCAAATATAAGAGGTCCATAAATTAAGCATTTCTTGACCCTGCATATTTTTCCATAGGCGCAACATGGTTCATCCCGATAGTGAAAAGTGTCAGAAAAGGAAAAGAGATTCAAATGTACCACTTCAGGTTGTAGATTATACTCCCTTGCAGTTGTGGGCATGGTGGAATGACATGGGGTTGATAGAACAAGGCATAACATTAAAAAATTTGGGTTTCTTGACTAGAATCATGCAAGTGGAACCTAAGAGAGATGTGATCGAAACACTGTTGTACTTTTGGGATCCCACCAACAATGTTTTTCGTTTCTCAAATTTTGAAATGACTCCAACCTTGAAGGAAATAGCTGGCTTTACTGGGTTTGGAGTGAGGTTACATCATCAGAGGCTTATAGCCCCAAGGGGCATATCCATTAACAAATTCTTTCAACACTTGAGCATTTGCAAAGTCAAGGAAAAATCATTAGACAAAGGTTGGATCTCATTACAGTTTTTGTATGATAGGTATGGAAGGGAGGACGGATTCAAGAAATTTGGAAGGACACTCAACAACAAGGGAAGTTTTGAAACATGGAAAGAGCATAGACGTTTTGCTTTTATGGTAGCTTTTTTAGGAACAATGGTTTTTCCAAGGAGAGGTGGAAAGATTAACATCCTTTTGACTGGGGTAATGAATGTATTAATTGAGAAAAAGAATTATACCATCGTCCCCATGATTTTGGCTGATATCTACTGTGCTCTGACTGTCTGCCAAAAAGGGAAGCGTTTCTTCGAGGAATGCAACATATTGCTTCAACTATGGATAGTAGAACATCTTTACCGACCTCCTACGGTGGCAAGGTTCATTCAGGATCGAAGCAATTACATTACAAGTCATGCCAAAAGGGTGGAGAAATACAAGTATCCGGAAGGGGTCAATGCATGGGTTGAACATTTTCGCTCGCTAACGGAAGATAAGATCACTTGGAATTATCCTTGGTTCCCCTGGGTAGAAGTCATACACATGTCGTCTGTTCTCCCTTTTTTATTGTTGATGGGTATTAGGGGTGTGCAACCATACGTACCGCTGCGGGTTTTACGTCAGTTAGGCAGACGTCAAATTCTACCTATCACAGAGGATATGAAAGACTTTGTGTCCGAAGTTGGACCAGAGGTTCCCCTTCCTGAAGGATTAGCCCAAAAAATTTGGGATGGTTGTTTAGTCATGGGAATTGGAACGATGGTTAAAGAACGACACACAGGAGAAACTCACCCGGAATACTCTAATTGCTTGAGCAACAACCTCGATTACAAGTTAGGCCGAAGAGATCTGTGAAAGAACCAATAGACCATGAGGCTGAGATCGAGTTGGCTATGCGTGATTACCTTGTTAAAAATCAGGAGTTAAGAGCAAATTTAAAGCTCGCTAGAGCCGCTCTAACCCAACAACAAGCAGAGTTCGAAGAGGAAAGAGCCAAGACAATTCAGAGAGAAACCTTACTCCGATAACAAGTTGATCTGGCAACAATTAGGGAAACACAAGTTGCAGAACTTGCGGTATCTCGACAGCAACAATTGAGGACATGTGATCAGAAAAATCAGACAGATTTTGATCAAGAGAGAGCTCAATGGATCCGTGAAAGGGGAAGACTTCGAGAGGAAATAGAGTCAGAGTGTATTTCTGGCTGAAGTACCTGAATTCGCTGAGTACCTTATGAATTCGGTGCAAGATATATGTCAGAGTGTAGGAGGTCATGTAAGACCACCATCTCCATGAGCAAATAGATGGGGATGCAAACATGACATTTATGTCTTTGGGATATGAGGGTTGATGCAAACATTTGTTTCCTTAGTGTCGTTTTCTTTAGTTTAAGTCCTGCTTTATTTCATTCTACTTTTCTACGCTTTGTTTAGGTTGTGTCTGTTTAAGATATTGACTTTTGTTTAGCGATTTTCTCATCGTTTTCCTACTTATGTTCCAAACATTGAAATGATATGTTAAGTTATGTTTATGTCTGGTTTCATTTTTTCATTAGTATAAATGAATAAATATATATAAATAGTAATATCTATATGTATATAACTATAACAACTATAAAAAAGAAAAAAAAGAAAGGGTTAATGTATATTTTCGAACTACGCAAAGATCTGATTCATGCACTAACATGATACGTAGGCAACCCAATGGGTTCGATCAAACGTTTTTAACAAGAATAACTAAATAGGAGAAAACACCTAGATAAGCCGGGATGAAACATAAGGTCTTCCATATTAGAAGTATATATGTGGATGCAATATGTACGATTCCTTAACACTAATATGTTTGCTACTTCATTCAGAGAGAGAGATAGAGAGAGAGAGAAATACCTATTAGCTTAAAGGTGATTGGTTTGTGGTTAAGCTGACATCACATCCCTACAATACAAGGTCGAAAGGGAAGAAGAAAATGGCCCATAAAGACGGGAACGACTCTGACCATGATGAGGTCTGAAACCAGATGACTTCACAAGAAACAGCATCAATAGAAGAGGTAAAGGCATTAAGACAACAAATGGCAGCTATGTACGAAGCTTGGACGAGTGGACAAGCTCCGCCTTCTTCAATACGCGACTATCTAAATACAAACATGCCACCCTCTATCCAAGTGTCGACAAATGATCCCATTTATCCACCTGGATTCGGCCCCTATGCTAACACATCCAACGTCGCTGGAACTTCTACGGTGCGCCCTTTGAGTACCCCTATGATGAGTAATCCACTTTTTATGCCGACTGCGCCGACTAATATCATTCCACAGCCAACAATGATGCCCAACAATGATCCTTCGTCCAAAGTTCCTCATGATCATGGTTATACCCTTGAAGAGGCAATTAAAATTCCAAGCTCGTATCCCCACATCCATCAATATAGTTCCCCTATCGAAGTTGAAAAGGCGGTTAAGAATGAGGAACATGAAGAGTTGGCTAAGAAAATGAAAAGTTTGGAACAGAGCATAAGAGATATGCAGGGACTAGGAAGCCACAAAGGCATCTCATTCAGCGATTTGTGCATGTTTCCCCACATCCATTTGCCTTAAAACTCTGAAGTTTGAGAAATACGATGGTCACGGAGACCCCATAGCTCATTTGAAGAGATATTGCAATCAACTGAGGGGTGCAGGGGGCAAAGAAGAGTTGCTTATGGCCTATTTTGGGGAAAGCCTAGCGGGAATTACATCCGAATGGTTCATAGATCAGAATATTGCCAACTGGCATACATGAGATGATTTGGCTCGATGTTTTGTGCAACAATTCCAATACAATATTGACATTGCTCCAGACCGCTCCTTATTAGCCAACACGAGGAAAAATACCACGAAAAATTTTCGTGAATATGCCGTTAGATGGAGGGAGCAAGCTGCTAGGGTTAAACCATCAATGAAGGAGTCGGAGATGATTGACGTTTTTCTCCAAGTGCAAGAACCTGATTACTTTCACTACTTGCTTTCTGTCGTCGGGAAGACATTCCCTGAAGTTATTAAGGTTGGAGAAATGGTGGAAAATGGCATAAAGTCTGGAAAGATTGTAAGCCAAGTTGCCTTAAAAGCCACAACACAAGTGCTTCAAAATGGTTCTGGAAATATTGGAGGGAAGAAGAGAAGGGAGGATGTAGCTACGGTTGTATCAGCACCTCAGACCTATGTCCAAGATAATCCCCCACAACATTATTTTCCTCCACAAACTCCACAATATCCCATCCCATACTCTCCATATCCCGTTTTCAGCGCACAGCCAATTGTCCCACCTTCTTATCCGCAATGACGCCCCCCAATTCCTCAAAATCATCCACCACCCCCACTAATTCACCAAAATACTGTTAGATTTCCTTTTCGTCCTAGAAAAGAATACAAGAAGGGAAATGGAGCTAAGGATGAATTCACCCCTATTGGAGAATCATATGGTAGCTTGTTTCAAAAATTAAGGATGTTGAATGTTTTGAGTCCTATTGAAAGAAAGATGCCAAATCCTCCCCCAAGAAATCTAGATTATTCTCAACACTGTGCTTATTGTTCTGATGCCCCAGGGCACAACATAGAGAGGTGTTGGTACTTGAAAAAGGCGATTCAAGATTTGATCGATACTCATCGAATTATCGTTGAAAACCCAAATGGACCAAACATCAATCAAAATCCACTACCCAGGCATACTGAAACAAACATGTTAGAAATGATGAAGGGTTGCGAAGAAGTTGCAGTCCCATACAAGCCAATCCTTAAGGTTGGAACTGGCATGGAAAATTCGGCGAATGTTGTTGACTTGACAAAAATGGTGCCTTCAGAGGCAGAAAAAACGTTGAAAAAGTTAAGCTCATCAAACACACCCATCCTAACTGTGAAAGGAGCACTTAAAGATGTTTGGGCAAGTCAGAGAGAGGCAAGATTGGTTGTTCCAAGAGGGCCAGACAAGCCTATCTTGATCGTGCAAGGTGCCTATATTCCACCTGTGATCATTAGGCCAGTGTCCCAACTTCCAATGACTAACCCCAAGGCTGTCCCTTGGAATTATGAGCCAACCGTCGTGACATACAAAGGGAAAGAAATCAATGAAGAAGTAGATGAAATAGGAGGAATGACTCGTTCGGGAAGATGCTATGCCCCAGCTGAATTAAGGAAGAATAAAAATGACCAAATGCAAGTTAAAAGTCCAGTCACTGAAGGGGAGGCAGAGCAGTTCTTAAGAAAGATGAAATTGTCAGACTACTCCATTGTGGAACAGTTAAGGAAAACTCCAGCCCAAATCTCTTTGTTGTCATTATTAATACATTCAGATGAACATCGTAAAGCTGTAATGAAGATTCTGAACGAAGCACATGTTCCTAATGAAGTTACAGTGAGTCAGTTAGAGAAGATTGCTAGGAGAATCTTTGAGGTAAATCACATCACCTTTTCAGATGATGAACTACCAGTGGAAGGTACGAGACATAACCAAGGCCTCCATATCACTATAAAGTGTGAGCTTTCATATGTCACTCGAGTTCTAATTGACGGAGGGTCAGGGGCAAATATTTGTCCCTTGTCAACTCTACAAAAATTGAATGTTAATGTTGAAAGGGTACGACCCAACAACGTATGTGTTAGGGCTTTTGATGGGTCCAAAACAGATGCCATTGGGGAGATAGAGCTCATACTAAAAATAGGGCCTGTCGATTTCACCATGAATTTTCAAGTGCTGAATATCAATGCATCCTACAATCTATTGTTGGGAAGACCATGGCTGCATAGAGCTTGGGCAGTCCCCTCTACGTTGCATTAAATGATTAAGTTTGAATACGATCGACAAGAAGTGATTGTTCATGGTGAGGGGGATCTGTCAATCTACAAAGACTCTTCCCTCCCTTTTATCAAGGCGAATAATGATAATGAGGCATTGGTTTATCAAGTTTTTGAGGTAGTGGTTGTTGAGCATATCCTCGAGGGGAATCTCATTTCAAAACCACAACTGCCCATGGCATCCATGATGATGGTAACTGAAATGCTGAAGCATGGTTTTGAACCAGGTAAAGGCTTGGGGATCTTCTTGCAGGGAGAGCTTATCCGGTGAGTCCACGAAAGAGTCTTGGTACTTTTGGCTTAGAATACAAGCCTAGAGTCGAGGACAAAATGAAACCCAAGAAGTAGAAGAGAGATGTATGGTCACTTACCAAGCCGATACCACCCATATACAAATCTTTCCTCAAAGCCCTCATAATAGAATCTTCTGAGTCACCACTCCCAGAACCAGTGCTGGAGGTTCACGAAGAATTGATCAACTATTTTTAAGATTTATTTATCGAGGCTAATATGATTGAACTCGGAGAAGGCACTAGTGACAGAGATGTGCAATTCATTGGTCCTGATGTCCAGCTGAACAATTGGGAGGCCGCTCCTCTCCCCATTAAGAATGAGTCTTGGTAGTCTGTCTTGTTTTTCTTTTTGTCATCCGATTAATTCAAGGGTTGTAAATCGGATTTTGTCTCATCGTTTTATTTCAAACCCTCTATTTTCCTTTTCAATAGGATGTAATTGTGTTTTTATTTCAGTCTAATATATTTATTTTGTTTTCTTCTATACAGTTCTTTCTATGCCGATTTTAGTGATATGACATGCATGCAGAATTTTTCACCGGATATTAAAATCCAATCTAATCTTCGACCTAATCCTGAAATAATAAGTCAAGAAATCGAATATGATGAAGACGAAGTATTTGAAGAAGTAAGCAGGGATTTCAAATCTTTTGAGAATAAATCAAACCCAAATATGAGTGAAACTGAGACGATAAATTTAAGGGATCATGAAAATATTAAAGACTAAGATAAGCGTACATGCTTGACATCAAAAGGAGGATATAATCCAGGCTCTGCTTGATTACAAGGATGTTTTTGCGTCATCTTATGATGACATGCCTGGATTAAGCACTGACATGGTGGTTCACAAGTTGCCGATTATCCTAAGTTCCCTCCAGTAAAGCAAAAGTTGAGAAAGCTTAAAACTGACATAAGTGTAATAATTAAAGAGGAAATCACAAAGCAACTTGAGGCCAAAGTCATTCGAGTCGCTCAATATCCTTCTTGGTAAGCCAACATCGTACCTGTCCCTAAGAAAGACGGCAAAGTTCGAATATGTGTTGATTATCATGATTTAAACAAAGAAAGTCCAGAAGATGACTTTCCTTTGACAAACATCCATATTTTGTTGGACAATTGTGCTAAACATGAGATTGCATCTTTTGTGGATTGCTATGCGGGTTATCATCAGATTATTATGGATGATGAAGACATAGAAAAAATGTCTTTTATCACACCATGGGGTACATATTGTTATCGAGTCATGCCATTTGGGTTAAAAAATGCAGGAGCAACTTATATGAGGGCAATGAAAACCATGTTTCATGATATGATGAATAAAGAAATCGAAGTTTATGTGGATGATGTGATCATTAAATCAAAAAAACAGTCAAATCATGTGCAAGACTTAAGAAGATTCTTCAAAAGGCTTCACAGGTATAATCTCAAGCTTAATCCTGCAAAATGTGTATTTGGAGTACCGTCAGGAAAGCTTTTGGGGTTTATAGTCAGTCGACGAGGTATCGAGTTAGATCCTTCAAAAATAAAAGTCATTCAGGAACTGCCACCTCCAAAGAATAAAACTGAGGTTATGAGCCTTCTAAGAAGGTTAAACTACATCAGTAGATTCATTGCTCAACTCACAACAACTTGCGAGCCCATTTTTAAGTTGTTAAAAAAGAATGCCACAGTCAAATGGACCGAAGAATATCGAGGGGCTTTTGAAAGAATTAAGAATTACTTATCAAATCCTCCAGTGTTGGTTCCTCCGGAGCCGGGCAGACCATTGATATTATATATGTCAGTACTGGATAATTCTTTTGGATGTGTATTGGGTCAGCATGATGGCACTGGGAAGAAAGAGCAGGCCATTTATTACCTCAGCAAGAAATCTACCGTTTATGAATCGAAGTACACCCTTCTCGAAAGAACGTGTTGTGCCCTAACTTGGGTAGCACAGAAGTTGAAGCACTATCTTTCATCTTATACTACTTATCTCATTTCTCGTATGGATCCGTTAAAATACATTTTTCAAAAGCCCATGCCCACGGGCAGGCTTGCGAAATGGCAAATATTACTCACAGAGTTTGACATTATCTATGTGACGCGGACCGCAATGAAGGCTTAAGCCTTGACAGATCATTTAGCAGAGAACCCTATTGATGATGAATATGAACCACTTAAGACCTACTTTCCAGACGATGAGGTATCATGTATCGATGAAGTTAAGCATAATAAGGATCAAGGATGGAAATTGTTCTTTGACGGTGCTGCTAACATGAAGGGAGTTGGGATATGAGCAATTCTTATGTCTGAATCAGGGGAATATTTCCCTATAACAGCCCAACTTAGATTCTATTGTACCAATAATATGTCAAAGTATGAGGCTTGCATCTTGGGTTTGAGGTTAGTTGCTGACATGGGCATCCAAGAGTTGCTAGTGCTAGGAGACTCAGACTCACTGGTCCATCAAATCCAAGGAGAATGGGAGACTCGTGACCCAAAGCTTATACCATATCAACATTGTTTACAAGATCTTTGTCGACAGTTTGTGTCAATAAAGTTTAGACATATTCCTACAGTTCATAATGAGATTGTTGATGCATTGACAACTTTATCTTCGATGCTTCAACATCCTGACGAAGCTCATATCGACCCTTTGTACATACAGATTCGTGATCAGCATGCTTATTGCAACTTGGTGGAGGAAGAATTTGACGGTAAACCTTGATTCAATGATATTAAAACATATCTTCAGTCCGAAAAATGTCCTACTAATGCCACTAGTAATCAAAAAAGGACTATTCGGCGACTAGCTAGCGGTTTTTTCTTAAGTGGAGGCATATTGTACAAGAAAACACCTGATTTGGGTCTTCTAAGATGTGTAAATGCTAAAGACGCTTCAACAATCATGATTGACGTACACTCAGGAGTTTGTGGACCTCACATGAATGGATATATTCTGGCAAAGAAGATACTTCGAGCAGGTTATTATTGGCTCACCATGGAGCGGGATTCCATACGGTTTGTTCGTAAATGTCATGAATATCAAATACACGGTGATTTGATACATTCTCCTCCCTCCGAGTTGCATGCGATGTCTGCTCCATGGCCTTTCGTGGCATGGGGAATGGATGTTATTGGACCAATAGAACCAAAAGCATCGAATGGTCATAGGTTCATCCTGGTGGCCATTGATTACTTTACAAAGTGGGTGGAAACAGTAACTTTCAAGTCAATGACCAAGAAGGTCGTGGTGGATTTCATTCATTTCAACATCATCTGTCGATTTGGTATTCCAAAGGCAATTGTTACCGATAATGCTGCAAATCTCAACAGTCACTTAATGCAAGAGGTATGCCGTCAATTTAAGATTGAACATCGAAATTCGACTCCTTATCGCCCAAAAGCAAATGGGGCTGTAGAAGCTGCCAATAAAAATATTAAAAAGATACTTCGTAAAATGGTGCAAAGTTCTCGACAATGGCATGAAAAGTTGCCTTTTGCTTTGTTGGGTTATCTCACTACAATTCGTACGTCAGTGGGTGCCACCCCATATTCGCTGGTATATGGGACTGAGGCAGTTATACCTGCAAAGGTTGAGATTCCATCCCTGTGGATTGTTGTAGAGGCTGAAATTGATGATGATGAGTGGATCAGAACACGCTTGGAGCAATTAAGTTTGATTGATGAGAAGCGAATGACTTCAGTATGCCATGGACAATTGTACCAGAAAAGAATGGCACGAGCATACAACAAAAAGGTGCGTCTCAGACGTTTCGAAGAGGGTCAATTAGTGTTGTGGCGTATTCTGCCACACCAGGTTGAAGTCAAAGGCAAATTTTCTCCAAATTGGAAAGGACCATTCATTGTAAAGAAGGTATTATTCAATGGTGCTCTTTACTTAGCAGATATAGAAGGCAAAATAACAGAAATGGTCATTAATGTTGATGCTGTGAAGAGATATCTTATATGATGTGATTTTTCGGTTTAGAAACCGTTATGTTTAGACTTGACGTTTCAAAGGTTGATGTAATGGAAATTCTTGGATCTGTGTCTAAGTATTAATTCATATGTTGTCACCCTTGTTGAGAGTTAATTTACTTCCTTGGTTCTACTGTTTCCTCGGCTCTTCCATTAAAAAAATAAATAAATAATAATAATAATAATAATAATGAAAAAAGAAAAAAAGAGAAAAAAATCAATCAACATGAACTACGTTTGACCTGATTCTTGTTTCGATAAGATACGTAGGCAACCCTGACATTGGGTTCGGTCTAACCAAATAAAAAATCCAAAATTCCATATTTGTAAAAAACTGGGGGCAAAAGTCCTTTTTTTATTTATTTTTATTTTTTTCCTATCCCAAAGCTAAAGTCAATTCCATCATTTAAAGTCGTATTTGAGCCTTCATCTTGTCATTTCTTTCTAACCTTGTATAAAAGTTGTGTTTCAATCAAAGAAAGACCTTTGGATCAACCTTTGAAATGTCAAGAGTTAGTATGTTAAGGGTACAAATGATGAAACCATGAGAGAGTCTTATTGGTGAAAACACTAACTAGGCATCATAAGGCGAATGTGAGTTGAGAGAAACAAAAATGAGAGAGTCTTATTGGTGAAAACCCTAACTCGGCATCAAAAGTCGAAAGTGAGCTGTGAAAAAAAGAAGAAGAGAGTCTTATTGGTGAAAACCCTAACTCGGCATCATAAGGCGAATGTGAATTAAGAGAAACAAAAATGATAGAGTCTTATTGGTGAAAACTCTAACTCGGCATCATAAGGCGAAAGTGAGCTGTGAATAAAGAAAAAAAAAATATAGAAATGAGAGAGTCTTATTGGTGAAAACCCTAACTGGGCATCATAAGGTGAATGTGAGTTGAGAGAAATAAAAATGAGAGAGTTTTACTGGTGAAAACCCTAACGGGCACCATGAGGCGAATGTGAGTTGAAGGATTCAAAGTGAATGAGTTTTAGTGGCAAAAACTCTCGTGGACATCCCAAGGCGAATAAGAGTTTGAAGTTATTTATGACTTCGTCAAATCGTTGGGGCTCCACATCAAGATTAGATGATCAATAATGGTTGAGGAATAGATTGGATGGACAAATCGGGTATCAATTCAAATTGCATGTCATGATCAGTAGAGTCGGCTACCACACTCAGATAAGTTTTTCTTTCTTACTCTCTCTAAAAGAGATTTTTCATCGAATCATTTTCTTTTATTCTTGTGTAGTGTATATTTTTTTTCCCCTTTTCATCACTTGGTTTCACATGTTCTTGAGTCGAGTTTGTGTCAAAAAACCGAGAAAGGATTTCAAGACTAGCTACCAACTTTCTGGATTGTACAAGGCAAAGCATCATGCCAATGAGTTGTCATCTATTAATAAGTTTTGGATTCAGAAAAGTCCACAATTTAATGAAAGCTAAACAAGGAGTATCGTGAAATGAAGGCGGATATGGGATTTAAGTCTATCGAAGAAAGCAAATTTGGGTGCATACATTCAATCAATAACGAGCATTGGCCGCTTGGGAATAAGTAAAACATGACAAGTGCTAGAAATACTCGTCAAAATGCAAAACCACAAACCAACCACCACGTTTTTAAACTCACAAATTTTCTTTGTTGAAGCAGGGGCACAAGTTATTTCGAGATCAAAGATCCAAAAATCTAGATGTTCAATTTAGTCTACGAAGAGCAAAATGACAACATTGCACAAGAATTATAGTCCATATTGGGTAAGTGTTTGTTTGTCTTATTAGTCTATGGAACATAGTGTAGCAAGGACCCTCCTGAATAATGGGATTCAGTGTAGCAAGGACCCTCCTGAACAATGGGACGTAGTATAGCAAGGACCCTCCTGAATAATGGGACGTAGTATAGCAAGGACCGTCCTAAATAATGGGACATAGTGTAGCAAGAACCCTCATGAATAATGGGACGTAGTATAACAATGACCCTCTTGAATAATGGGACGTAGTGTAGCAAGGACCCTTCTGAAAAATAGGACGTAGTATATAGCAAGGACCCTCATGAATAATGGGACGTAGTATAGCAAGGACCGTCCTGAACAATGGGACGTAGTATAGCAAGGACTATCCTGAACAATGGGACGTAGTATTGCAAGGACCCTCCTGAATAATGGGACATAGTGTAGCAAGGACCCTCCTGAATAATGGGACGTAGTTTAGCAAAGACCCTCATGAATAATGGGGCGTAGTGTAGCAAGGACCCTCCTGAACAATGGGACGTAGTATATAGCAAGGACCCTCCTGAACAATGGGACGTAGTATAGCAAGGACCCTCCTGAATAATGGGACATAGTGTAGTAAGGACCCTCCTGAAAAATGGGACGTAGTATAGCAAGGACCCTCATGAATAATGGGACGTAGTATAGCAAGGGCCCTCCTGGATAATAGGACTAGACTAACATAATTTTATTTAACTGGTTCATCATGAAGAATGGAGTTGGTGTAAACACGCATAAGCCCTCTAAAGAGTACATTGCGACAAAGCTCGAATCGTTCAAAGTCTCGATTTAAACCTAAGCGCCATCTTTTACTTTTCTCACAAAAATTTCTTGTATTAAACTGGGGCAAAATTTTGTGTTATTATTATTATTATTTTTTGGTTTGTTTTAATTCAGGAATCTAGTGATAGAATGGGGTCAATCCACATTTCCAGCTCAGGATCTTGGATGGAAAAAAAAGTGTAATTTTCAAGATCAATTTCGATTGAAGAAGCAGCAACTCATTCTAAAAAGAAAAAAAAAACAACTCAATAACCAAGTGCCAGTAAAAGGAACCTACCTGGAGAAAGACGTTTACCTTTGAACTCATTTGAGATAAAAATCAATAGCTCATAACTCAAGAAGCGCGAAGACTCAAGTCAAGGTTCAAGAGAAGCTACATAGATAGGGTCGTGTATTTGTATTTCCATTAAATTTTTCGTCTTTTATATTCATGTAACAATAGGAGTCGCGAACTGGAGCCTCAAGGGGACCTCACTTGACTTCCAACTCATCATTTCATCTCCTTGAACTACACGTGACCTGATTCCCTTATAACCCGGGATATGTAGAATATCCAAAACTAGGACTCGGTCTCATATTTTTCTTTTCGAATAAGAGCCCGTTCAAAACTTGTCACATTGTCTACTTCTTTGTCTGAAAACTCTTCGTGTTTTCAGTCAAAGAGGGGCAAACTGTAGACACGTAATTTTTGACCGAACTTAAAATTTTACACCATTTTTAGAGCTGAAATATTTTTATAAATATAAAGAAAATATTTTGACTTTTCTCTTATATCTATTAAGTTTCTTTTAAAAGATTTGAAAACAACAACATAGAATCACTTTTTAAGATAAGTTTTATTGTCAATTGTTTAAAAAGAAATGGAAGATTACAAAAAAACTATATTTGAAATGAAGTTTTTATAAATAAGCTAGTTTTATTTTTTTATTTTTATATATATATAGCTAGTTGACTTTTTCTTAGATTTTTATTAATTTTAAATAATTAGTTTATATGTTATTATAATTTATTATTTGTAGTTAGTTATTATTCTTTTAAAAGTAGAGTAAAACTAAAATTAAAATAAAAAATAACCTAAATAATCTAACAAACCTACCCCACACCTACTCCTATCCAAAACATACTACACGTACAAAACCAAAAGGGAAAAGGAGAACAAAATTTTTGACTTATCTTCCAAAAATTAAAAAATAAATAAGAAAAGAAAATAAAACCATCATCAAGTTATACTCCCACTTTCTCTCAACTTCCCCACACTCCCACTCCCTCACGTTTTCCTCCACATTCCACACCCCACACAATGCAACCCACTACCCCACACCTACACCTATCCTAACACCTATATACATACACCCACATACTACAAAAAAAGAGGACACACATAAAAGGCACACACAGAGATATAGGCATTAAAAAAAAAACAATACATATTGTACTTTCTCACATTGTGATTGAAGATCTGGAAATCTATTTTCGCGGTTTCAAGTTCGTGGCTCCTGATTATTTGTCATTTTTTCTCGTTAACTAATTTTCACAAGAGGTAACATTTATTTGTATTTTTATTTTTTGCATAATTTTATGTCATTATTGTGCAAGAATTAATTTCAATATATTGAAGTTGTTCAAACTTCGTATGTGTTTAATCTGTTAATATTATTAATGTTGTGTACTGAAATATATTCGAACATGCTATATGACATGTGAGTATTTCTTACATGCTTAAGAGTCCATTCCTCGCTCTTTTTCCTTAATTAATTATCAAAGTTTTTATGTTTGTGTCTTACTAAGTTGAATGAATTTTTTGTTTGATAGTATTTAGAAAAGTATTAAGTCATGTTTTATGCTATAATATGTGTGCTGTCTTGATATTTAGGGTTCTAACAAAAAATAATAATAATAAACTTGTTAGGATAAGGAGAAGCTATGAAGACAAATTAAATTAAAATAAATTAAAAAAGAAAAAAAGAAAATAAATGTACAGAATGTCAAAAGAAAAAATATTATAAAAATATATTAAAAAAAAGAACAACGAAAAATAATGAAACAAATGAAAAAAAAAGAAACAAAAGCATAGGACAACAAAAATTAAAAATAAAAAGCAAAGAAGAAAAACAGAATGTAAAAAAAATATATACAGAACGTTAAAAAAAAACAAAAAATAAATTTACAAAGAACAAAAAATAAAAAAAATAAGAACAGAGAAGTAGAATGAAAAAATAATAATATAAAACTAATAAAACAAGATGTGCAAAAAAAAAAAAGTACAAAAGTCATCTAAAACAAAGTGTTCCTGTTATTCTATATGACATGTAGATAATATTAGTTTAAATTTAGTATAACTACTAAAGATTTTTTTTTTTTTTTTTTTTAATCTTTTTTCTAAAAAGGGCCTTTTATGGGTTCATTAATTATATTATTAGATTTGGTTTAATAACTTACAAAAAAATAAAAGTTTTATCTTAAGATTTTTTTTACATTATTGTTAATAAAATAGGTCAACATGTGTCATTAATCATTAGTTTAAGCGTGATTTTAATTCATATGTTTGTCTTATTCAAAATTTATTATTTAGATTTAGAATAGTAAAAAGTATATATATAAATTAACCATGCTCTGTTTTGTTAATATCTGGAAGCATAATTGCGTCAAAATGATAAGATTCAACATAATAAAATTTAGTAAGCCGAGTGGGGATAATTGAAATATAGGAAAATTTTGAACACTATAATATTTTGATGTCTCTATCTATTTTAGACTATTTTAATATAATCATAGGTATTTATTAGGCTCTATTATACATTATATGAGTAATAATAATTAAATTTCATCTCAATTAAGAATGTGGTTCCACATCTTTTTGAGATACTTAATAAATTCAAGGACGCGGTTACGCACCTTGACCAAATTATTTTGATAATTAATTTTGTTAATTCAAACCAAGAAGTGTAAATTGAGATTATGAGGTGTGATGAACTCGAGAGGGGAAGACAATTATGTCTCCAAATGTCAAGATCGAGAATACAGTTATGCATCCGGTTTAAGACTAATAAAAATTCAACAATTAAAAATAAGCAAACCATGGCATATAGACACAAATTATCCAAAATAATATATCAAGATAAGTATAAGTCAATAAAAGCGACCATGCTAGAATCACGGGATTCGAGGGATGCCTAATACCTTCCCCTCGGTCAACAGAATTCCTTACCCAAATTTCTGATTCGCAGACCAAATAAAGAGTCATTTCCTTATGATTAGGGATTAAACAAAAAGGTGACTTGGAACACCATAACTCAATTCCAAGTGGCGACTCTGAAAAATAAAATGATCCCTTAATCAATAACGTCACTTAAAATGAAAAAATCATTTCGCCGCCGTGCGCAAAAAGGGGTGTGACAACACGGACACCCCCACGACCCATCATCAAGACCACGGCCCATGAAGGGTCCCGTGGTCTGATGTCTGGGCCTGGTGGGATCCAAGCCATGACCACGGGCAGGTCGACGAACCGTGGACCCTTTACGGTCCGTGAACCCTGTCGTGGTTCACTGCTTCAGGTAAGTTTCTTTAATTTTTTTCTAGGTCTGGTTTTCGAGATGTTACAAAAGTTGTGAAATAAAATTGTTAAAGTTGCAAAAGAAATAAGGTGTTCGGTATTCCATGAGAAGTGCATAATGGGTTGAATTTTGAGCATGAGTGAAAATGTTGAAGAAAAGGAAAGAAAGTGTTGTTCATACCACATTTCCTGAGGATAGCAGCCACTGAGCCTAAATGACCATACATTTACACTCAGCCCTATTACAAGCCTTGAAAAGACCTTTTTGATCTTGAGTGAGCTGAAGCGAATGTTGATTGAAAATAAAGGGCAAAACTATGGGGTGAAGTCATGCATGTGTTCATCTTTGTGAGTGTGAGAGTTGTATGTGATTCCGAAGCTATAAATTTTTGAACAATTGTGTGTGAATATGGAATCATCTTTGTGTGAGGGCATTTGCGTACCTTTGTTGAGCTTGAACTTGCATTTGAAGCAAGTATTGTGAACTTGAGAATCTTTGGTAATGGTGTGTCACAATTTGAACCTTTGAGTTCAGAATTGATCCTTGCATGAGTAAGTTGAGTCTTGTTGTGTGCATTCATGATTGAGTCTTGTGTAGCACTGTTTGAGAAATCCTTTTTTAACTGTTGAACTTGAGTTTTACTTGAGGTCAAGCAAGAGTTTAAGTTTGGGGTGTTGACGAGTCCAAGATTTGGACTCATTTAGGACTTTATTTATATAGATTTAGTGTCTTCAAATGCTTATTTTGTGCCAATAACTGATGTAAAACCCTTGATTTTTAGGTTTATGGATTGAGGAACAAAGCAAGGACACTGATTTGCAAAAAGGAACGAAGCAAGCTGAAAGAATGAAGAAAAGAAAGTCTGGTGATCGCCAAGTCCACTTGGCGAGTCACCGAGTGGCTACTTGACCGCCTAAAGTTCCAGTGTGCCAAGCCCTGAAGGAAAGAACCAAGTCGGCTAGAGAAAGAAGCAATTGGCAGATCTCCGAGTGGTTTCGCGATGCAATGTTGGATCGCCCAAAGTTACAGACCTTGAGGATGTTGAAAGCCAAGGCAGAGAGGCGATGGAAATGACCAAAGGGCTGATCGCCGAGTGGTTCGGCGAGCCTGATTTAGTTCACCAAGTGACTCTTTGCAGCACATTTTGGCGACTAATAAATACATTTTTGAACATTTATTTTAGAATCAATTACTCTTTAGAACAAATTTTTATCAAGTTTGGAACTGTGAGACAAGTTTTCTCTAGTTATCCTTAGCTTTGAAGAATTGAAGTTTTTCACTTTTGAGAAATTAAAAGTGAGTCTTTGAGATTCTTCAACTTGAACCGTTGTAAAGACGAAATCAATCTTACTCAGTTGATGGAAACTCAATTTGGTAATGATTTTTATCTTTTTTATAATGTCTAGCTAAAACCCCAATTCTTGGTATGTGATTATGTGATTATGGGCTAATTTAGTTATTGCTAATTGTTAGTTTAAATGCTATTTAGAAGTGATTTCAATCACTAATTGTGGTTTAATTTAAGAATTGTAGTTGCAAATACAGTTCTACCCTTGTGTTTTTGGCTTGCTCGAGAGAGAGGTTTTAAAACCAAGATTATTAATTGATAGTCTATGGGTATTGGGTTGTCATGGGTTCAGCGAGAGAGAGTGAATCCTAAACTCGTTTCCACACATTCAGCTCGAGAGAGTGAATGGACTAAAGTGTAGGTTGTTCTTATTTTGCATGCTTGTTGATGTTCGAGAAAAATTGACTTGATTTGGGGTAAACTGTTCGAGAGAGAGTTTACCTCCTCTATAGTCTAGCTTACTCACTAATAATTAGCTATTTTCCAATAGTTGCAATTACTCATTTGTCTATATTAGCCTATAATCGAATCACATCTCAAGAACTTGTCTCATTATTGTTATTTCGTATTGTTTATTACTGTTTGTAGTTGATAATTTCAAACCAAAACCCCCCATTTGACATTCGTGTCACCCTTGATTTGAATGATATTTTTATTCATACATTTTATTCCTATGACTGATTTGAACATGTTCGTACTTCCCTATTGAATCTTAAACACGTACCGCTCCCTGTGGGATTCGACCCTAACTCATTTAGTTGGGTTATATACTAATTAACGATCATTGACGCTTACAATTGGATGAAGTGTTTTTGAAACGTTATTAATCAAAATATTGAATTTTAGATTCAAATCTTCTTTTTGAAATTGGGGTTTGAATTGATTGACCCACTTTTCAAGAGAATTGATGTGGGTATTATTGTCCTGAAAAATGATTGTGAATACTTGTTTGTATATAGATTATGTGACTTTGGAAGTGATTTGAAAAGGGAAGACTCAACTCTTGGAGTGATATTTAATTGATTTAAGGCATGTGCTCTCCTAAACCTTGTATTCTAGTAGAATTTGTGTACTTTCTTCATTGCTTGTGTGTTGAGAGTAATGGGGATGAGGTGAATGGTTTAATTGTCAACTTGATACATCTAAATGAATAAAAAGGGGTTGAAATGAAAAATGTTATGTGATAATCATGATGATGTAATTTCGTTATCTTGACCCTTGTTGATTGATTGATGAAATGCTTAAAAGTATGAATGTGGACTTGAAATGTATGATTTGTTGTCTCTTATGTGTGGTGTGATATTGATTGTGTGCATTGATTGTGGAACAATGTGATGAATTATGATGTCAAGGTCTTTGCCGACGAGTGTGGTTATGCTGAGAACATTTCTGGCAAGTGTTTATAAAGCTGATGGAAAATATTTCGGCTAGTGATTTGATATAAAGCCGATAGAAAATGGCTCCGGCTAGTGATGTTGTGCTGATGAGAAATGGTTTTGGCAAGAGATTGATTATTGTGACTTGATGCCTTTGATGATTTTGCGTGATTTTGTTGCTAAGTGTGATTGATGTACTTGTAGCGTATGACCGAACTACTTGAATTTGAAATTGACTCACTTGATTCATTTGATTGATGATTTGTAACAATTGAACTGCAGATATTGGGCCTTGTGAGCCCGACATTGTAGAATTGCTAGGTTGGGCCAATATCTATGCAGATTATAGTTTGAGGAGGTTAGCGTATTCGATTTCTAGCTATATGCCTTGTTTATTAGGTTGCTTGTTGGGTACTGTGTTGTTGGTACGTCCCATTGCTTCTAAACTTGTGTAGGTTTTGAGCCCGGACCCATGTGATCTATTTCTTCTTCTTCTCATGACATTTGACGCTCCTTGAAGGACTTGAGAGGTAGTTGTTTGTCATCTCAGCGGGCCCACTCTTCCTTTTATTATTCTTTGTTTTGAGAAGCAAAGACATTTAAGATTTGCATTTTTCTTTCGAATTCTGTATTTTTCATTAGTGGCTTGTATATGTGACTACCAGGTTTTTGGGTATTATTTAGAATGAATAAGTTTTCCACATTTGTCTTGATCTAGTTGAGCTGAGGTTGACTTGTCTTGGTCGGAATAGACAAGTGATATATATATATATATATATATATATCAATCGAAAAAAATATGATACTTCAAGACCAATTGAATTCTACAAATTTCTTATTTTGGCTGATACATGTTGCTTTTGGAAATTCATCAAGAGTTCCAATTCGAGTTAACAACTTGCACTACAAAATAAAAGATTTTAATAAAAACATAAAGATAAATGGAGGCCTTCAGGGAGATTCACCATTAACATATTTTGCAACATTATTCAAGATGTTCCTATGTACGATGTGTATGTATTGCATTGACTTTTTATACCACAAATATAACATGCATATTCTTTGTTATTCTATATTCACAAAGTAAGTTGTAGTATATTTTCATTCACTTCCATATATTTGAATGTGCTTGACATACTACATTCATTACTTTCTTAAGCACAAGAAGACATTACTTCGAAATATTTCTTAAACATTTTTAGTGTTTTACTACTTTAGAAGTAAATTTATATTCTCACTACTTTAAATTTAAAGTTGAACCTCTCGGGAGTAAAGTGCTTAAGTTTACTACACGAGAGTATAAATTAAGATTTTACAACTTCTGCAGTAAATTTTAATATTTCTTGAAAGTAAAGTGACGAAAACTTTTAAAATTGAACTACTTGTGGAGTAAATTTTAATGTTATAACATTTCAATAGTAAATTTTATCGTTTTACCATTTTGAGAGTAAAAATTAAAATTTTACTACTTCATCAATAAAAGTTCAAGTTTTACTATTTTAGGAGTAAATTTTAAAATTCTACTACTTTGGAAGCAATGTATAAAGTTTTATCATCTTGGGAGTAAAAATCAATGTTTCACTACATCGTGAGTAAAAATTAAAATTTTAAACTTCAAGAGTAAAATCCAAAGTTTTACTACATCGGGAGTAACTTTCAAAGTCTTACTACTTAAGGAGTAAATTTTGGAGTCTTTACTACTTCAGAAGTAATTTTAAGAATAATAAGTTCAGCTTCATCAGGAGTAACTTTCAAAGTCTTACTATTTTCAAGGTAATTTTTGGAGGCTTACAACTTCAAAAGAAAATTTAAGAGTATTCATAATCTTGGGAGCAAGTTTCAGATTTACTACTTCAATAGTATATTTTATTGTATTTTCTACTTTGTAAGTAAATTTCAAAGTTAACTACTTTAGAAATAAAATATAGAATATTCAGAATATCCACCTCTTTTGGAGGTAAGTCATAATATTTTCACAACTAAGTGGACGTTTATATTTATAATTTTTATTAAATATTTCATATTCATTTCAAAGAATGACTCTATATTTATGACACTAATCAAATTCAATACCTTGAGCAATCACTTAGGTCAAAAGAACATTCTCAATTATAGATCTTAACTAAAATTTCTGTTTTTTTTTTTATAATTTCTTAGATTAATGTATTGATTATAGGTGCATAAATTTTGTTTGAATCTGCTATATTGTTGTACCATTGAGCATCATATAAATTATCAACTTTTGGGTATGCAACGATGTACTAATATGAGTGTGTTTTACTTTTCTCTTTCTCAAGTAATAAACCTTTACTTTAATTTTTCTAGCTTTATGATTTCAACAATCCATATCTAATAAAATTATAAAAATCTAAATTTAAGGACGTTAGTAACTAATGTACCACCACTTTATGTTTACACTCAAATTTATTGATGTTTCATTTATCTTTTAATTCTGAATTTATGATTGTATCGCCAAGAGTTTTTAATGGCATCATAATAAAGTTTAACAGGAATAACCGAAAGTTACATGTAGGCTTTGGAGAATTTGAAGAAATAGGGCCTATAAACGAAAAAAGATCTTTAGATGTTATGATTTTCTACAAAAAAAACATAGGATAATGAAATTGTTGATGGTGAAAAGTGGGATGAATTTATTCAAGAATAAAAAAGAAAAGCATGAGATAAGAAGAAGGGAGTTGTATGGTAAAAAAGTTCTTTAAAGTATTATCCTATTATAGTAAATAGATTCAGCTTCAACAAATTTGGGAGAAGAAGGGTTAATCTGCTTTAGAGTTTTTTTAGTTGATGATAATTAGGTTAGAAGCATGTGTATTATGAACAAAAAACAAAAATTGTTGTTAAAAGCTACTACTATGGATTATAAGGCTAGTACTTTCTCTGTTGCTTGAAGTTGTGTTGTGTCATTTCAAGACAATTAAACATCAATTTCAACCAAATTGTCGTCTTAGAGTCAAAAATAAAATTGCCGCCCCTTCATGGGATCTCTCATTTCTTCATCAACATCTTCATTGTTTCACAAATAAGGATGAGTTTTTCTGTTCTTGAGAAATTTCTCTGAGAGTTAATGACTTTGTATGCCCATATTTTATGGTTTTTAAATTATCCTTATAAAAGTGTTAGTCAATTATTTGAGGTATGTTATTTCAAAACATAGGTCCTATTCTGGTTAGAATAATTTATTATCTTCATTAGATATCTCATATTATACTCTCTTTAATGTATATTTTTTTCACTATTTTGTTGTCTCTTTAATATTGTATTTATTATTTTCATTTAACATATATATGATCTCACATGGACAAGACTTTTGTCCTTTTAATATTTTTTTCCTTCTCATTCTGCCATTATAAATATTTTTTTGGTGAGTTAAGACTATTTTTTGGAATGCTTAATTTGAAGAATATGAAACAAAACCTAAATTAATAATATAAGCTACAAAAGTTCGGTCTTTTAATATGGATATATTGTCCTTCTTGTCTCAAGTCATTTCTGAGCGTTTGAGTTATGAGGTTAGATTCATTTCCAATTTTTTATGTTCGAGAATATCTTTTTAACATAAGTCTTAAATTCAATATTTTGATCTATTTTATTGTTATAATGCAACAACTACATATTTTAGAAGAAGTTGTAAAGTTACACAGATGAAGAATCTAGAAGGGCCTTGAGAGCAACCGTATAATGAAGAATGAATTTCTAAAAAGGTTTTAAAATATTTTTTTGCTGTTATTTCAAATTTATCTTTCACCTTCTATAAATTATGTTTTAGTAACAAAGTATAATAACGAAAAGTGATGAAATTTGGGCTTGGACAAGTAGATTATGTCTCAATTTTTTTTAAAAAAATTGTTGTTGTGGTACAAATATTTTAACGGTTTTAACTTATTTTTAACTTATATTTATTTTTGAAAGCTTTCACATAATAAATTTTCAATAAAGGAGTATATTCTAACCATACTATTCTCATATTATATATTTTTCATGTAAAAGAAATAGAAAAAGTGATGCTTCATAGCTTCAAAAAAACATTAATCAATACTAATAAAATAATTATATCACCAAACATATATTATGATAAATTGTGTAAAATATAAAAGTTATTAGATATCAAGATATTTTTAATCATTCATTGTAGATTTACGATAATTGAAAATTACATGTAGGCTCTAGAAAAATTAAACAAATAGGGCGTTCAAACAGGAAAAGGATCTTATGATATATTTTTTTTTATTTTGTAGAGGAAAAAAAGACTAGGAAATAAATTTATTCAAGAACAAAAAAGAAACGCATGGGAGAAAAGGAAGGAAGTTGTCTGGTCAAAAGGTTTCTAAAGTATTTTCCTATTGTAGTAAACATGAAACATGTTAAACTTCAAAAAACATCAGAGAAGAAGGGTAAGTTTGCTTTAGTGCTATTTAAGTTGGTGTTATTTTGGTTAAAAGAATGTGTATTATGAAGAAAAAAATAACACAATTTCTTGTTGAAAACTACTAATATGGATTACAAGGTTGGTAATTTCTTCACTGTTTGAAGTCATGTTGTGTAACACCCTGCAACTAGAAAGAGCTAGAATTAGAAAGAGTCATTTTTGGAAAGAATGAAAATTCTGGAAATTTGACAAAATTAAGTTAAGTATGAGTTTTGGATCAACTTCAAATGATCATAACTCCTAGATCAAGATGAGATATGTGAGCTACAAGATACTGTATAAAATATCTTTGAATTATCTTTCCAACGCCGCTAAGTTTGCTCAATTTCGAGTTCATATGAGTGAGATATGTCCATTTGAATTTGTACTTCCTAAATAAGAAAAGTCAAAACTGAATTTTAGAAGGGTATTATGGTCTTTTCATTACCCCATTAAATTAATTCATTTTTGGAAATTACTTAGGGGTCTGAACTAAATTTGGTCAGTTTACGCACTCAAAGATTTCATGCTAGGGTTTTTAGAGAAAGAACACAAGAGGAGAAAAGAGGAGCAAGAGCCAAAGTTCATCATTCTTGAGGTTTTGCTTGTGGATTTCGTCAAGGGGTGATCCCTACGAGTTATGTGAGTTCACACAATGTTGGGTTCGTTCACCCATGCGCCAAAAATGTTTAATTCAGCTTGAATTCATCCTAAAATTTGAAAGTTTGAATATTCTTGATGTCTGTTCTTGAATTTACTTTCGTTCTTGAATTGAGATGAGATTGAGCAGTTTCTTGAGATTATAGTGTCGATTATTAGAGTTGTTTGAGTTAGATTTTGGTGTACATGTGTTGACTATCTGAATCTAAAGAGAATTTGAGAAAAGAAATCGAATTTAGGCGAATTGGGGTTAGAAAACGAAGAAGGAAAAAGTCGGGTAAATTTGGTGCCCTAGTCAGCGTCACAAACTTGCCCCACTATTTCACAGAATTTTCCTCCACGTCGCAAAGAGTTCATGGACCGTTCTGCCTCAAAATTTATTTCGCGACCAAATATTTAAATGCATCTCCGCATCACAGACTTGCTTCCAGATAGTGATTTCTTAATCGTTTCTTAAGTTTAACTATCTAAAAACACTCCTAAACATCACGAAATCTTTCCTATCACAAATCACCATCCTTGAATCCATAAATTCAAATTCAAGGAAAGTTAAGAGCCAAGTCAAGATGAGTTCATAGAGTTTTACAAAAGTCTTTTACAAATATTCTAACTTTGTTTTAAGACCTAAGTTTTGAGTTGAGTAAAGAGTAAAGATTGAAGTTTCATTTCTTCAAAAGAGTATATCGGGACTATATATTCCCAAAGAGTAAAATGTTTTCACATCTTAACAAGAAAGGAAACTGAGATTTCCAAAAGAACCTTTGAGCTAGTTTTCAGTAAAGAGTAAATGCTTTCACAATTAAGCAAGAGAGGAAATATTGATTTCCAAGAAAGCCTTCGGGCTAGTTTTTGAGTAATTATCTCAAACCACATAGTTATGTTTTTTTACATAAGAGCTAATATCATATATTGGGAGTAGTGTTGAGCACAGATATAGGGGAGAGTTCAGACAACTCCTAGCCCCCATAAACCATGTAGCCACAATGGGTAGAAAAAAAGTCATACTTTTTAGATGATTCCTTAGTGCATTTTAGCATAGACTAGCGGATCCACTTAGTAGTCAGGTTATATGCCCTTGGCAAGGTATAGGACGGCCCTGGCAACATGAGGCAAAACGTTGTATCATCACAACAGATCTTAAGTGATGGTTGTCAGTTAGAGAAACTCCCACATAAGTATTTTGTATTATTATGTACACATAGCTATTTGTATTTTTATATACATCCAGAGTTTGTATTATATATTTTCATACATACAGAGTTACTATTGTATGTCTAAATACACAGTGTTGATATCCATGTTTTAAAGCTTTTCTTTATAATGCACTTATTTATACTGCTTTATTTTGAAATTAGTTCAGTTCAGTTCAGTTGAGACCAGTTTTGTTCTTTCAGTTCCTTTCAAGCTTATGTCTTGTTTTAGTTTTCCCCTCGCATACTCGTACATTCAATGTACTGATGCCAGTTGGCCTGCATCTTTTTATGATGCAAATTCAGGTAACCATGATCCGCATCCAGCATATCGTTGATCCAGTTGAGCTTTAGTGTTGTTGGTGAGCCTTCTAACTTCCGGAGGATCCCCTTTTTCATTACTTTATCATTTTAGTTCATTAGGATGTCGTGGGTCTTGTCCCGACATCCATTTAAGTTGTTTAGAGGCTTCATAGACAGTCATATGTTAGTTCTTTAGTCTTTTCAACTTCATTCTATTATGTTGAGACTTGAGTTTGCCTTATTGGCCAGATGAATGTTCCTTTATAACATTCTAGCTTATTACATAGATTTATCTTTGTTGAGTAAAACTCTTCCGCTGAGTAAGTAAGTCAAGGCCAAGGGTTCACTTGGGGACAACATTGGTTCTCGAGTGCCAGTCCCTCCTAGGGTGTAGGCTCGGGGCATGACAAACTTGGTATCAGAGCACAGAGTTCAAGAGTCCTTAGGAGTCTATGAAGTCGTGTCTGTAGAGTCCTAGTTATCAGTGTGAAGCGTGCCACATCTATACTTAGGAGGTTGCAACACTTAGGAACTATCTCACTTCATTCATATTCATTTCGTGCGTTAGAGTTTTATCTCTAAAAAGTTTCCTCTAATTCGTGCTTGTGCGTGTCTTTTAGTTGATCATGCCTCCACGAAAAGTTGTCATCGTCCGGCTAGGAGAAATGTTGAACCACAGGAACAAGGGGTACCTAATGCACCAGAAGTGCAACCCTAAGGAGAGGTCACCAATGATGAATTCCGTGAGGCTATCCGGATGTTGAGCCAAGTTGTGACCAACCAAGATGGGAAACAGAGAGAGAATCGACAAGAAGTGGCTGATACTTCAAGGATCCGTGAGTTCTTAAGGATGAAACCTCCAAGATTCATTGGTTCAAGTGTAACAAAGGATCCAGAAAACTTTATTGAAGACAGAAGGTTTTTGAGATCATGCATGTTGTTGATGCTGAGAGGGTGGAACTAGTTGCATACCAAATGAAGGGTATCGCTAGGATATGGTTCGACCAATGGAAGAAGAACCTAGTTGATGGAGCACCACCTGCAAGTTGGGCTTGTTTTGAGGAGGCGTTCTTGGGGCGTTTCTTCCCCCGAGAACTAAGAGAAGCAAAGGTATGAGAGTTCCTCACTCTTAAGCAGGATTCTTTGAGTGTTCATCTGTATAATCTGAGGTCACACAACTTTACCGCTATGCTCCAGAGATGGTTGCTGACATGAGGAGCAAGATGAGCTTATTCGTTGCTAGGTTGTCTCACCTATCAAGCAAGGAAGGTAAGGCAACTATACTGATCGGGGATATGGACATAGCAAGGATAATGATCCATGTGCAACAAGTTGAGGAGGACAAGCTGAGGGATAGAGAAGAGTTTAAGAATAAGAGGGCTAAGACATCAAGGAATGAGTCCGGGCAGCAGAAGAGTAATGCCAACTGGTCATCCTTCCAACAGAAACAAAAGGGACCTGCTCCATCATCTGCTAGTGCACCTGCACCAAAGAACAAATGTGAGTACAATAGTCAGAATTTCAGAGCTAAACCTGCATATTCTCAGGGTAGTATGACACAAGGGGGTAGTAAGCCTCCTGCATGTGCTAAGTGTGCTAGGAACCACTCAGGGATGTGTCGTGATGGCTCCACTGGTTGCTTAAAGTGTGGCCAAAATGGTCAATTTATGCGAGAGTGTCCAAAGAACAAGCAAGGTAATGGTAATGGGGGCCGGGCAATAGAGCCCAGTCTTCTTCAATTGCTCCACCAGACAGAGCTGCATCTAGAGGAGCTACTTCAGGGGCAGGCGGAGGAGGAAACCGTCTGTATGCTATCACTAATCGCCAAGAGCAAGAGGATTCTCCAGATGTTTTCACTGGTATGATCCAAGTCTTTAACTTTATTTTTTATGCTCTGCTAGATCCAGGAGCGAGTTTATCCTTTGTAACTCCATATGTTGCGATGAATTTTGATATTCTTCCTGAGCAACTTCTTGAGCACTTCAGTATTTCTACACATGTTGGTGAGTCTATTCTAGCAAAGAGAGTCTATCGTGATTGTACCATTTTCGTCAATCACAAGAGTACTATGGCTGACCTAGTTGAGTTAGATATGGTAGATTTTGATGTCATTCTAAGTATGGACTAGCTTCATGTCTGTTATGCATAAATAGATTGTAGAACTTGAGTAGTCAAGAATGAGCTAGTTATAAAGTGGAAGAGCAGTTCAGCAGTGCCTAAGGGTCATTTTATTTCATATCTTAAGGCAAAAAAGTTAGTTTCCAAGGGGTATGTCTATCACTTAGTCTGAGTTAATGACTCTAGTGTTGAGATACCTCTTATTCAGTCAGTTCCAGTAGTAAAAGAGTTTCCAGAAGTCTCTTTAGACGATCTTTCCGGAGTCCCTCTTGAGAAAGAAATAGACTTCGGTATAGACCTTCTTCCAGATACTTATCCTATATCTATTCCGCGATATATGATGGCACCAACAGAGTTAAAGGAGCAGTTGAAAGATCTCCTTGAGAAAGGTTTTATTCGACCAAGTGTCTCACCTTGAGGCACTCCGATCTTGTTTGTGAGGAAGAATGATGGTTCCCTTAGGATGTGTATAGATTACCGTCAGTTGAATAAGCTTACCATCAAGAATAAGTATTCTCTTCCGAGAATTGATGATATTTTCGATCAACTTCAAGGTGCTAATTGTTTCTCTAAGATAGACCTCAGATCTGGCTACCATCAGTTAAGAGTAAAGGAATGTGATATTCCAAAGACAACATTCAGGACCCGTTATGGTCACTATGAGTTTCTGGTCATGTCATTCGGTTTAACTAATGCTCCTGCAACGTTCATGGACCTTATGATGAATAGAGTATTCAAGCCTTATTTAGATATGTTTGTTATCGTATTCATTGATAACATACTAATCTATTCGAGGAATGACGAAGATCATGCTAGCCATCTCAGAATAGTTCTCCAAACTCTAAAGGATAGAGAGTTGTATGCCAAGTTCTCTAATTGTGAGTTTTGGCTTGAGTCTGTGGCATTCTTAGGCCACATTGTTTCCGGTGATGAAATTAAAGTTGACACTCAGAAAATAGAGGCAGTACATAATTGGCCCAGACCAACATCTCCAATTAACATTAGGAGTTTCTTGGGATTGGCTGGATATTATAGAAGGTCCGTAGAAGGGTTCTCAACTATTTCGTCCCCTTTGACTAAGTTAACTCAGAAAACAGTTAAGTTTCAATGGTCTGAAACTTGTGAGAAAAGCTTTAAGGAATTGAAAAAGAGGTTGAATACTGCCCAGTATTGACCTTACCAGAAGGTACACAAGGCTTTGTTGTATATTGTGATGCATCCAGAGTTGGTTTGGGTAGTGTGTTAATGCAAAATGGCAAAGTTATAGCTTATGCCTCTAGACAGTTGAAAGTTCATGAGAAAAAACTACCCAACCCATGACTTAGAGTTGATTGTCGTAGTATTTGCTTTAAAAATATAGCGTCATTATTTGTATGGTGTTCATGTTGATGTATTCACTGATCATAAAAGCCTTCAGTATGTGTTTAGTCAGAAAGAGTTTAATCTCAGAAAGAGGAGGTGGTTAGAATTACTCAAGGATTATGACATGAGTATTCTATATCACCCATGTAAGGCTAATGTTGTTGTTGATGCCTTGAGAAGGTTGTCTATGGGTAGTACCGCCTATTTTGAGTAAGATAAGAAAGAATTAGCAAAAGATCTGCACAGACTTGCACGATTAGGAGTTCAATTAATGGATTCCACAGAAGGGGGAGTAGTGGTAATGAATGGGGCTGAATCATCATTGGTGTCAAAAGTGAAAGAGAAGCAAGAACAAGACCCTATTTTGCTTGAGTTGAAGGCAAATGTTCATAAGCAAAAAGTAATGGCTTTTGAACAAAGGGGAGATGGTGTATTGAGGTATCAAGGTAGGTTGTGTGTACTAAGGGTGGATGAACTCCAAGAGAGGATCACGGAGGAAGCTCATAGCTCTAGATATTCCATACATCCGGGTTCCACAAAGATGTATCGTGACTTGAAAGAGGTATATTGGTGGAATAGTATGAAGAATGGCATTGCAGAGTTTGTTGCTAAGTTCCCGAATTATCAACAAGTTAAAGTAGAGCACCAAAGACCCGGTGGTATAGCTCAGAATATAGAACTTCTGGAATGAAAGTGGAAGATGATCAATATGGATTTCATCACGGGTTTACCAAGGTCTCACATGCAACATGATTCTATTTGGGTGATTGTTGATAGAATGACCAAGTCAGACCACTTTTTGCTGGTAAAGACTACCCATTCAGCAGAAGATTATGCTAAGTTTTATATTCAGGAGGTAGTCAAACTTCATAGGGTTTCGGTATCGATTATTTCAAACAGAGGAGCATAATTTACTGCACAGTTCTGGAAATCTTTTTAGAAAGGCTTGGGTTCAAAAGGTGAACTTGAGTACTATTTTTCATCCTCAGGCGCACTATTCAGACTTTAGAAGATATGTTGAGGGCCTGTGTGATTGATTTCAAAGGTAACTGGATGATCACCTACCTCTCATTGAGTTTGCTTATAACAATAGTTACCACTCTAGCATCCAGATGGCTCCATATGAAGTTCTTTATGTGAGAAGATACAGATATCCTATTAGATGGTTTAAAGTTGGGGTGAAGCTGGGTTGATAGGACCAGACTTAGTTCATCAAGCTATGGAGAAGGTGAAAGTTATCAAGAGAGGTTGAAAACAGCACAGAGTTGTCAGAAATCCTACACAGATGTTAGAAGAAGGGACTTAGAGTTTGAAGTAGATGATTGGGTCTACTTGAAAGTTTAACCATGAAGGGTGTTATAAGATTTGGTAAGAAAGGGAATCTTAGTCCCCGGTATATTGGTCCTTACAGAATATCCAAGAGGATTGGCAATTTAGCTTATGAGTTAGAGCTACCATAAGAGTTAGCAGTAGTTCATCAGATGTTCCACATCTCCATATTGAAAAAGTGTATGGGTGATCCTTCATTGATCATACCAACTGAAGATATTGGAATCAAGGATAACTTATCTTATGGGGAGATTCCTGTTCAGATTCTAGATCGCCAAGTTCGCAAGTTGAGAACAAAAGAGGTAGCATCAGTTAAAGTTCTTTGGAGGAACCACTTTGTTGAGGAATCTACTCGGGAAGCTGAGGAAGATATGAATAAGAGATATCCACATCTCTTCGAATCCGAAGAAGTCCCAAATTAAGGTACTAATTCTTTTTTTAGTACTCTTTAATTTATATGCTTGATATATTAGATTTGCTTTTTGGGTGTTTGAGCTGAATGTTATATGTTACACCCTTAGCCGACTAAGAGTAATCTCATTCGAGGATGAATGTTCCCAAGGGAAAATATTGTAACACCCTGTAACTAGAAAGAGCTAGAATTAGAAAGAGTCATTTTTGGAAAGAATAAAAATCTGGAAAATTGACAAAATTAAGTTAAGTATGAGTTTTGGGTCAAATTAAAATGACTACAACTCCTATATATGGATGGTTTAGGTGTGTTACAAGATATGGTAGGAAATATCTTTGAATTATCTTTCCAACGCCACCAAGTTTGCTCAGTTTCGAGTTCGTATGAATGAGATATGTCCATTTGAAGTTGGAATGTCTAAATAAGGAAAGTCAAAATCAGATTTTAGAAGGGCATTATGGTCTTTTCATTACCCAATTAAATTAATTCGTTTTTGGTAATTACTTAGGGGTCTAAACTGAATTTGGTCAGTTTACACACTCAAAGATTTCACGCTAGGGTTTTTAGAGAAAGAATGCAAGAGGAGAAAAGAGGAGAAAGAGCCAAAGTTCATCGTTCTTGAGGTTTTGCTTGTGGATTTCGTCAAGGATTGATCCCTACGAGATATGTGAGTTAACACAACATTGGGTTCGTTCACCCACACGCCAAACATGTTTAATTCAGCGTGAATTTATCCTAAAAGTTGAAAGTTTGAATGTTATTGATGTGTGTTCTTGAATTTACTTTCGTTCTTGAATTAAGATGAGATTGAGGAGTTTCTTGAGATTATAGTGTCGATTATTAGAGTTGTTTGAGTTAAATTCTGGTGTCATGTGTTAGGTATCTGAATCTAAAGAGAATTTGAGAAAAGGAATCGAATTTAGGCGAATTGGGGTTAGAAAATAAAAAAGGAAAAAGTCAGGCAAATCTGATGCCCTAGTCCTCGTCGCGGACTTGCCCCACTATTTCACAGAATTTTCCTCCGCGTCGTGGAGCGGTCACAAACCGTTCTGCCTTAAAATTTATTTCGCGATCAACGGTTTAAATGCATCTCCGCGTCACAAACTTGCTTCCAGACAGTGATTTATTGATCGTTTCTCATGTTTAACTATCTAAAAACACTCCTAAACATCATGAGATCTTTCCTATCATAAATCACCATCCTTGAATCCATAAATTCAAATTCAAGGAAAGTTAAGAGCCAAGTCAAGATGGGTTCATAGAGTTTAAAAAAAGTCTTTTACAAATGTTTTAACTTTATTTTAAGACCTGAGTTTTGAGTTGAGTAAAGAGTAAAGATTGAGGTTTAATTTCTTCAAAAGAGTATATCGGGACTATGTATTCCCAAAGAGTAAAATGTTTTCACTTTTAAACAAGAAAGGGAACTGAGATTTCCAAAAGAGCCTTTGAGCTAGTTTTCAGTAAAGAGTAAATGCTTTCACAATTAAGCAAAAAAGGAAACACTGATTTCCAAGAGAGCCTTAGGGATATTTTTTGAGTAATTATCTCAAACCACAGAGTTACATTTTTAAACATAAGAGCTAGTACCATATTTTGGGAGTAGTATTGAGCATCGATATGAAGGAGAGTTCAAACAACTCCCAGCCCCCATAAACCATATACCCACCATGGGTAGAAAAAGGGTCATACTTTTTAGATGATTCCTTAGTGCTTTTTAGCATAGACTAGTGCATCCACTTAGTAGTCAGGTTCTATGCCCTTGGCAAGGTATAGACGGCCTTGGCAGCGTGAAGCAAAATGTTGTATCATCACAATAACTCTTAAGTGATGGTTGTCAGTTAGAGAAACTCCCACATAAGTATTTTGTATTATTATATACACAGAGTTACTTGTGTTTTTATATACATCCAGAATTTATATTGTATCTTTGCATACATAAAAAGTTACTATTGTATTTCTACATAGAGTTGATATCCATGTTTTAAAGCTTTTCTTTATAATGCACTTATTTATATTGCTTTATATTGAAATGAGTTCTGTTCAGTTGAGACCAGGTTTGTTCTTTCAGTTCTTTTCAAGCTGATGTCTTGTTTTAGTATTTCCCTCGCATGCTCGTACATTCAATATGTTGATGCCAGTTGGTCTGCATCTTTCTATGAGGCCTGCATCTTTCTATGATGCAGATTCAGGTAACCAGGATCAGCATCCAGCGCAGTGTTGATCCAGTTGAGCTTCAGACTTGTTGATGAGCCTCCCATTTCTTTCAAAGGATCCCTTTTTCCATTACTTTATTATTTTAGTTCATTAGGATGTCGTGGGTCTTGTCCCAACATCCATCTCAGTTATTTAGAGGCCTCATAGACTGTCAGATGTGAGTTCTTTAGTCTTTTCATTTTCATTCTATTATGTTGAGACTTGAGTTTGCCTTATTGGCTAAATTAATGTTCCTTTATAACATTCTAGCTTATTACATAGATTTATCTTTGTTGAGTAAAAGTCTTCTGCTGAGTAAGTAAGTCAGGCCAAGGTTCGCTTGGGGCCAACAATGGTTCTCGAGTGCCAGTCTCGCCCAGGGTGTAGGCTCGAGGTGTGACATGTTGTGTAATTTCAAGACTATTATACATCAACTCCAGCCCAAATATCATCATAGAGTCAAAAATATAATTGTAGCCCCTTCCTGGGATGTCTAATTTCTTCATCAACAATGTCACTCCTTCGCATACAAGGATGAGATTTTCTGTTCTTGAAAAAATTCCGCTAGAGTTAATGACTTTACATTCCCATATTTATTGTTTTTAAATTATTCTTATCTATTTTTACTAAATCTTAACACTAGATATTATAAGTACTTTAAAGATTAAAAGTTGATTGAAGTGTTGGTCAATTTTTTGAGGTATATTATCCCAAAATATACACTATACTGGTTTGAATAATTTGATATCATCATTGGATATCTCATAGTTATCTCCCTTTAATTTATGCTTTTTCACGCTATCTTGTTGTCTCCTCAAATTTTATTTATAATTTTTCGTCTAACATGTATATGATTTCACTTGGACAAGGCTTTCATCCTTTTGATATTTCTCCTTCTCATTCATCCCTTCCAAATATTTTTGGGGTGAGTTATGACCATTTTCGGCAAGCTTAATTTGAAGAATATCAAACAAAACCTACTCTAAACAAAAGTAATAACTTAAGCGACAAAAATTTTGTCTATTAACATAGATTTGTTGTCCTTCCTTTCCCAAGTTATTGATGTGCATTTGGGTTATCTAGGTTAGACTCATTTCCAATTTTATCACTTTGGAGAAATTTCTTTTACTTGAGTTTAGAATCCAACATTTTTATCTACTTCTACTTTCATAATGCAACAAGATACATATTTCTTGAAAAAGTTGTAAAGTTGCACAGATAATGCATCTAGAAGGAACTTGAGAGCAGTAATTTAATGAAGTATGAATTTCTAAAACGGGTCAACAATATTATTTTGCTGTTGTTTCAATTTATTTTTCTCCTTTTATAAATTTTGTTTGAGTAACGAAGTAACAACAATGAAAAATGGTGAACGTTTTACCTCCGACAAGTAGATTGTCTATAAAAATTATTATTTATGTTGTTGTGGTAAATTTTTAACGATCTTAACTTATTTTTAACTTATATTGACTTTCGAAAACTTTCACAACTTTTTTTTTCACAAAGAGTATATTCTAACCTTAAAATTACAAAATTCTATATTTTTCATGTATAAAAAAATAAAAATAAAAGTGAAGCTTCATCACTTCATAAAAATATCACCCAATATTAATAAGACAATTATATCACAAAAGATATATTATGATAAAGTATGTAAAAGATAAAAATGATTATATATCAATATATTTTTAATCATTCATTATATATTTGCAATTCTTGATTTACGTGATGATGTCAAATCATTTAATTTATGTTGAAATGTTCTCACAACACACTAAAATCTCCTTTCTGTTTTTCTTACAACAGTCGAATACTGGATAGAATGTTCAAAAGCTTAATGAGATTATTTATGCCCGCACGAAATCCGGATAAATTACCTAGCATAAATTAAATTAATACCTTAGGCAATCACTTAGGTCCAAAGAACATTCTCAGTTATAGTTCTTTATTCCTTTTATACATTCAATTTGATTCTCAAATTAAAGTTCAAACAAGAAAGTAAAGGGTTTAATAGGAATGATATTTTAAAACTAATATTTTGTTATGTGAAAATAATAAGTTTACCTTTATCCACATTAAGATGGAAGATATATTTGACCGTAGGTATTTCAAATTATTATTTTTGTATTTACATAAGATTATTTTATATAAGGGGTATAAAATCAAATCCAACTATTTCAACTATCAAGACCCGAGCTTATATCTTGGACGTGGTCGGCACTCGAGAACCATTGTTGTTCCCCAATCGAACCCTCATCCTGGCTGACTATAAGTGAAAGACTAACTCAAGCATATAAAAGCTTTAAAATTGGATTAAGTTCAATAACTCAAATACTCAATCTTTAAAAAGATCTAAAAACTAATCAAAAGATAAACTCAGAGTTTGAAAAAAATAACTCAAAGAAGATATATACTGAAAACTACTCAACTTTGTCTATCTTTGAAGCCTCTACTATTACAGAAGGATATCGGGACAAGACCTACGACATCTCAAAACTACTAACTGTAAGATAAAGGTGAAGTTCTCCGAAATAGGAAAAGGCTCACCAAAGCAGACTGAAATATCACATGACCTCAACGAAACGCCTGTTGATGATCGTGAATACATGTATCTGCATCATAAAATGATGCAGGTCAAATGGCTTAGTACATGGAATGTACGAGCATGTAAGGGGAATTCTAAAGAATAAACATAAGCTTGAACTTGATAAAAAGAAAACATACTTACCTCTTCACAACTCACTCAACTAAACTCAACTCAATAATAAGTTACTCAACTCAAAGATTAGATACTCAACTCAAAGATTAGATACTCAACTCAAAGGTATGATACTTAACTCAAAGGTACTCAAATCAAGATACTCAACTCAGGATACTCAAGTCAAGATAAAGCCACAATAAAAGGTGTGATACATGGAAAGTTTTTAAAACAATAGATAGGAACTCAATGTATTGAAGAATACAATAATAACTCAGTTTGTATAGTAAAATACAATATAACTCTATGGGATTTTCTTTAATCGACAACCATTACTATGAGCTATGTGATGATACAGCGTCTCGCCCACGCTGTCAGAACTGTCTTATACCTTGTCGGGATATAGAACCTCTCAACTAAGTGGATCCACTAGTCTATGCTAAAAAGCACTAAGGAATCATCTAAAAAGTATAATCCTTTCTACCCACATTGGCTACATGGTTTATGGGGGCTGTGAGTTGTCTGAACTCTCCCCCATATCGGTGCTCAATACTACTCCCAAAATATAACTAGCTCATATGTTTAAAAACATAACTCTTTCAGTGTTTTGAGATTATTACTCAAAAATATTTCTCTTAAAAGAAATGGTACTCAAACTGCTCAAAACTCTTTTGGAAATCTCAGTTTCCTCTCATATTAAATGTAAAAATATTCACTCTTGGGAATACTTAGTTCCCATATATCATTTTAAAGAAAATGAACTCAGCTCTACTCTTCCTCAACTCAGTGCTCAAGTCTTTAAAACAAGTTTTAAAACATTTTGTAGAAAGACTTTTTAAAATAGGGTTCATGTCGAATTATGGACGTGAACGACTCAATTCAAGGTTCTCAATAGCCATGCATAAAACTCAATACTTGGAACTCAACAACTCCAGAACTCAATGATACTGCTCATCTCAAGAATGCTCGACTCGGAGGGTTCATGTGGAATTATGGGCATGAACTACTTAACTCAAGGACTCAATGATACCTCTCATCTCAAGACTACTCGACTCATAGGGTTCATGCGGAATTATGAGCATGAAACTCAACTCAAGGACCTTCATGGGTAACATCTAGTAGCCCCATGATTAGGAATATAATCCCAAAATGATTAGGAACTCAATACTCAAGACTTAGAACTAGAAGATACTACCTCTCTCAAAGATACTCAATTGATAGAGTACATGCGGAATTTATGGGCATGAACAACTCGACTCAAGGGTCTAAATAACAATATGGAACTCATGTATATGACTATTCTCATTCTCATACTTACTTCCTAAAAACTCAGTTTAAAACTCAAGTGTTGGCTTTGAAAAACTTCTTAAGATTTATAACTCTAAATAGGGTTCATGCTGAATTATAGACATGAACAAATCAACTCAAGGATCTCAATAAAAATATAGAAACTCAATAATTAGGAGTAGAATTTTTAAAAGAACCACGAACTCAAGAACTCAAATCAATTTATCTCAAGAATACTTGAATCTAGGGGTAAAATCCTAGATTTCTCTTTTACTGATTTGAAAGTAGATGTAGGGCGTGAGGACGAACTAGTCCAACACTATGATAGCCTTACATACTTACATACATGAAAGAACAAAGTTCTTGAAGAATCTTGAAGAAGAACTTGATTAGAAACCTTGAAACCCTAGCTTGAAGGTAAACGATCAAGAAAACCATTCTTCAAATTCTTGAATTAGATTCTTGAAATCTCTATGGCCAAGAATTATGATTTTCATTAGTGATTCATAATTGTATGGAGGAATTTGACTTGAAAAGAATGGAATTCTTGGAGAAAGACTTACCTTGAAGGAGAATCTTGAAAAAGATTGAAAGAATCTTGAATGCAGTCTTCTACTTTGATTTTTCCTGAGGGTTTTACCCTAGGGTTTGAGAGAGAAGAGAATGGTGGATTAAAAAATGAAAATCTGATTGTTTTGATCTTTTTACTAGTCAAGAAATTCATTTACGATTTCTTGGAGGTAAAAATACAAAAACGACACTTTTTAATATTTTCCCGTCGCGGCTAATTTGTAACAAGACTGTATCAGGTTATTAAAATAGTCATAACTTTTTACTCAGAAATTGGATTGTCGCTATATTGGTGGTGTTGGAAAGTAGATTCAAATACCTTTAATTTTATAGGTTATGGGCCACGTAACTTTTTATATTCTAGGAGATATCGTCATTTGAAGTTGACCCAAGTAGAATCTTACATCAAAATTTAATCGATAAGAAAGCTTCAAGAACACTTATCAAGAACTCATCAAGAAATTAAATTGCTCAATATTTATGGATAGATTCGCAAAAGAAACTCATGATTGGCGTGTGGGTGAACAAACCCAACATTATGGAAGCTTACATACCTAAAAGAACTAGATTCTTGGCGAAATCTTGAATATCTTGAACGAATGCTTGAAACTTTGAACTTTTTCTCCTCTTGAATCTTCTCTCTAAACCTTAAATGCTTTGGGGATGAATGAAACTGATTCTAATCAGTTTAGACTCCTAAAACCTTACTAAAAACGTTTAAATCCGATTGGGTAAGGAAAAGACAAAAATACTCCTTACTATTTTTGGATAATTTTTCTTATTTAGACAGCCCGGCTTCAAACAGGCATATCTCCCTCATACGAGCTCGAAATTTAGAAATCTTTATGGCGTTGGAAAGATAATTCAAAGGCCTTTCATTTGATATCTTATGGGCCGCGTAACTCATCTTGTACTGAGAGTTATGGTCGTTTGAAGTTGGCCCAAAACTTAAAGGAACTTAGGAATGACTTGAATTAACTCTCTCTAGTTCTTTTTGGAACACAAGGTGCTACATCTACTGATCTTAACACTTAGGAAAAAAATTAAATTCCTCGGTAAAATCCTACTCACGGCGGAGGATGGTTCGAGTCTTAATTAAAAAAATTCTGGGGTGTTACATCAACTCTAATACCAGCTCATGCAAATTAAAATTCCAACGAACACTTGAAAGTATGTCATTCTAAATCTTAACAATTTAAAAGTTATAACTATATGCTTTCCTCCAAAATTTTAAAATTAACCCCTTACAATGAAAACTAAAATTGTTAGGGTGTTGGGTATCACCAAAATAGTTTTTACAAGAGAAAAGACATAAAGTGACACATGAACTTTTCTCGAATTTTCAAAAAGACACCTTAACTATGCGGGTGTCCTATTACCCCACGAAACAATTCAAAACTGATATTATTACATCATTTTTTGTCCACCTAACATAGAGAGTGAGAGAGTGAGAAACCTAAAATAACTAATATAATTTTATTTTTACAAGTATTTTATTATAAAATATATTTTTCTTATTATTTTAATTTTTTTTCCTTTTTATTTTTTCTCTTTCTTTGTCATCTCCATTGAAGCTTCTCACTTTCAATGTCACAATTTTACCACAACTTCACCTTTCTTGTTTGTACTACTATTAGTTTTACTCTCTTTAATTTTAAAACTGTATCTTAATATTTTCTTACATTTCGAACAATTTGATAAACCCATTAGATTTCAAGATGAATAGGAAATATCATATAGTTTTTTTTAATCCGATTTAAATCAAGTTCTTTCAATTTTTGGGGAATCATTGATTCTTTTAAAATTATCATTTCTAATTTTGAAGTTATATGAAAAGGAGTAGTTGATGATACCTTCAAAATTTTAAATTTTCTTAGAAAAATAATTAATTTTGTTATCAATAATTCAATAAAGTCTAGAAAATAGTATGATTTTTTTATATATAAAAATCACTGAAATAAAGAATTGGACTGGAGAATAAGAAAAAAAAAGAAAAAAATGGGAGAGAGGTTCAACTTGACGTGGGGGGTGGGAGGTGAAGAAAAAGAAAGAAAATGGAGGGATGGATCACTTGAAAGTGGGGGTGGAAGATCAAGTGGAATTTAGGATGAAATCAAAATTAAAATAAGAGAGAGAGAGAGAGAGAAAGAGAGAGAGAGAGAGAGAGAGAGAGAGAAATAAAGTAAAAAAAAAAAAGATAAAGAAAAAACTTAAAATGGAAAAAAATTACATTTTTAATAAAATTAATGCGTGTCATGTAATGATTAATGTGTGAACACACTTGCTTCTTAAAATCTAGGGTTGATCGAAAAATGATATAATAATATCTATTCAAAATTGTTTAGTGGGGTAATAGGACGGTTGCAAAGTTAAGGTGTCTTTTTGAAAATCCACGACAACTTTAGTGGTGACTTTATGTCTTTTCTCTTTTTACAAAATATTTTTTTCTCGTGTTCCTTTGGATAGTGAAAAATACTTTATTTGAAAAACATTTTAAATATTAAATATAATGTTGGCAAATATTACTTGGTTCGTATATTGACATATAAAAGTTAATTCTAATAATAGCTCTTATTTGACTGAATTTATGATTTTGTGTTTAAATAAATCAAATTTGTATTTCATCTGTGAAGAAAAAACTAGAATAATTAAATTGAAAGAAAATCAAACCAAACAACTGATTTGATTAATCTGTTTTAGTTTGTATGTTTAAATCTATTTCATTTCATTTTGAAAGTGAAAATCAAAATAAACAGAATCGCTAACACATTTAACCCCTTAATAGAAACAAATTAACATATTTTTAGATGAATTCTATTTAGTTAATTTACAAAAATGACTCACTATTCACAAGCCAACTTTTAAGATTAATTATTTTGTGTGCACTAGGTCATATCTAAATTAATAAAATGTGTTTATCTAGCATAGTGGTTCTATACTTTCGTTTGAATTCGTGGTAATTTAAGTATAAGAAAGTGAGATTTAATGTTATTTTCCATTGATAAAAAATTAATAATAATCTATAATAGGTTACATTTGTGCAGAATAATAATAATAATAATAATAATAATAATAATAATAGCAATAATAATAATAATAGCAATAATAATAATAATAATAATAACAATAATAATAATAATAATAATAATAGCAAAAATAATAATAATAATAATAATAATAATAGCAAAAAAAAAATAATACTAATAATAATAATAATCAATGAGAAGTAAATAAAAAATCTTATTTGAGAGTGAAAAAATTTGTTTGAGTTTTATAAGCGAAATAGATAAAAAAGAAGACGAAGCGGGAAAACATTGTATTTAGGGTTTATAAAATCAAGAACAGGTCATCACTGAGTTGTATTTTTTAAGAAATACCTTAAATTACCCTTTGACTATAATCAATACATTAAACTTTTTTCCTTATTTGTACAAGCATTGTTACCATATTTTGAAAGTTTTGATCCTATATATTTCAATGAGCATTTCTTATATCCTCACCAACTCATTATCAAATTCACCAAAAGAAAAAAAAAAAAAATCATTTAGGAAAAAGGCATCAAGAACAATCAACAAGCAAAATGGCTAATGAAGACCTCGCAACGAATCCTGCAGGTATTTGGTATTTTCAATGCAGGTACTGCGATGAGGTGTTTACTTCAAGTCAAGGGCTTGGTGGGCACCAACGTAAGCACATGCCTCAAGGAACATGTGTCACGACCCGATTTATCAAGTCATGATGGCACCTACTATAACCCACCAGTAGGTAAGCCAACCCGTAACCCGGANAAAAAAATATTTTGTCCTTCTAATGAAATCCCTAACCTTTATCGTAGGTTAGGCAAACGTAAATCCACACCCACCGTGTTACCCGGTGAGGGACGCTTTTACCGTTCCCGTTCAAAGAGACATCTTGTCCATCCACCATCTACTTTTGACAAATCACAACAAGCCACAGGTTTCTCACCTACACCTACACCTGATCCCTTTCTTATTGAGGCAAACTGTTTTATCCATTTTGTGGAATCAAATGGAGTCAACATGGATATGAATGTTGGATTGGCTGCAACAGATGATACATCATCTAGCAAGAGTTCTAGTAGTGTTACTAAAGATTTGATGCGTCAGAAGGACAATGAAGATCAAGAGGTCGAGTAACTTACCTAAGAGATTCGATTTTGGATTTATGAGTGACCATAGGACGTTGGGGCTTTATTTGTTTGTTTAGTTTTGTTATCGTCTTCATCTAATGTTTATTGCAATACTTGTTTTTCATTTAAGTTTATGTTTTGAGTCCTTTTTGTGGTTTCAGTATTCATGGTTGTTATCCTTTATTTTTGTGTCAAATGTAATGGATGGTGTTTTTATTTCATTTCTTTTTTCGACAAAAAGAGTAATCTATAATTACTTGTATCTTTTTTTAGCAAGTTGATTTGAACTATATTTAGTTTGACATTTATATAATTACTCATTTAAACTACTGATATCTACATGACTAGCTGCCAAAAAAGATAACCAAGAGACAAATTAATTTTATCTTCTCTTTTTAAAAAAAAAAAAAAAACCTTGGGATGATGGTAAACAGAAAAAAGATAACTGTTGAATAAAGTTTTCATATAAAATGCTAATGTAGCTATCAAAAAATATTCATTAATTAGTCAAAAATTAATTAGACAAGCTTTAATAAATTGTTTTGCCATTACTAAGGCACTAAAATATATCTTTATGTGTTTACTACTGATACATTTAAAACATCTTAAGTGAAAATCTATGATATCCCAATGAATATTTAGATTGTTACATGGTAGTATATGTAATCTCTTAATTCATATTAACATAGCAAAAATTATGTTGTCTTTCTTTATATTTTTACCTTCTGAAAACAATTAAAATGTATCACCAGGTGTTTGTATTTCTCATTGTGGCTTCTTCTCATACAAAAATAAAAAGAATGAAAACATTTATAAGTTTTGTCCAAATCTATTGTGGTTTTATATGCAAAAAGTGTTAGAAATCTGATACTAATATCTCAAAAGAATTATTGTGTAGATTCTTTCCTTGATATCTTGTTAATGCCTTTTGATATCTTTATTGTGATTAGATACAACTTGATTAAGACCCATTAATCAATCTATTCTCCTCATAATAACGTAACCTTAAATGGTTTTGCTTAATTCTTTGAAGTGACAATTGATTCTACTTAAATATTGTCATTACGGTTTGTTGACCTTTGAACGTTCTAAATTGTTAGCCCTATGTCCATTTTCATGGCATATATATATATATCATTCTTCAACTTATCTTTGAGAGGCAGAAAAACAAAAAAAGTTAGTTCCTATTTCCTTTTGTGCTAGGTTTTCCTCGTCAAATCTTTTCTAGTTTTAAACTTCTAATTTTATACTAAAAGAGCTTGTTGAATCATGGGGATATACCTATACCGAGTGAAATATCCTTAAGGATAGTTTCTGACATGCCTCAAGCTTTGATGAATTCCGTACAAGTGTTCATGAAGAAGATATTTTCCATAAGATTTCCAACAATCTTAAAGATATTTACATATTATGGTCTTATGAAGAATACCAATTACAAAGACTCTCTCATGAAAACATTAGAATCAAATTTTATTGGGCATTGAAGATGGATGGTATCAATATTCTTTCACTTCATATGTTTTGTGTAAGAACTGTATCTAAATTTCAATGCTTTAATACCTATTCTTTAATAATATGAGCTTGTATGTTAAAAATGTATGTCATCTTATTTTGTGCAAGACTATTAATTTTGGTGATGGAAAAGAAATCACTTAATTGAATAGCTAAAGCATAGGAAAGTTAGATCTTCATATACTCTACCTTATTTGATAATAGTGTTTATCAATATTTAGTGAGGTCTTTGGTTCTGGAGTTGTCTGACCCTTATTGGGTACAGTAAAAGGGACAATGGGGGAAATATTTTTGGCAACTATAATTATTATTTTGTGTGTGGAAAATTAAGTCATTATACACCTCAATGTAGTAGAAGATTCGAAGAAATTATAATTTCGCTAAGTAAAATTAAATTTGATTAAGTGGATGATAAAATATTGTGGCCATTTCTCAAGCGAATTTTATGGCCACTGTGAAAAATTGAGTGTTTGCCTTTAATGTTGTTGGACACACTTGTGATAACTAAAATTATTTTGTGTTCTACACCCAAATTGAAGAAGAATATTTTTTATATATGTTGGAGATTCTAAAACTAGCTACCCAAGTTCTTAGAAACAAAAAGTTCTTCTTATTAAGCTCACATATAAAAATATTGACTTTATCTGAGGTGGTACATGATATTACCATTCGTGCAATTTGATCCTTGTGAAATTATGAGAAAAAGTTGAATGGAGGTTCTATTTGAATTTGATAGATGTCAACAAATATTATTATGGGTGTTGAGTATTTTAAGCATAAATTATTTGTGACTAATATTTTTAAAGATGAAAATGTTAATGCTTATATTTACTTGAGTGATTCATTTGATTTGTGACATATTAGACTTGTACAATTTAATTAATTTAAAGTGTACACAAGGTATTATTATTATCAATTCTCAAGTAGTTTTCAAGTGTGAAATTTGTGTTAAAACTAAACATATGAAGAAATTTATTCTTGTGTTTTTAGAGTATTTATATTGTTAGAAGTAGCTCTTATTATTTTTGTGTGACTTGTATAAATAATGATTAAAGATGACAAATGTTGTTAAATCACATTTATGGATATTTTTTCTAGACATACAAAAGATTTTTTGTTCAGAATAAATATGAAGGTTTTGAAATTTTAATGTATAGATTTTATGTGCCATACAAAATTGAATTTTTTATGAACATTGAAAATGTTATACCTCTATTATGAAATATTTGAAAGTGTAGGGATTTTTTGTCACGATCCAAAAACTGAGATCATGATGGCACACACCTCGAGAACCCCCAAATGGAGTGTAAGCTGAAAGAAAAATTCATATGAGTCTCCTAAAGGGAAGTCAGGCCACAAACGATAAGAAAACAACAAAGAAGTTCCCAAAACATAGTAGCTTCTGTATAAAGAGAATCTAATACATTTCTAGATTCAAAAATACATCTAAAGTTTTTGAAAGGAAATTAAAGATTGTAATGATAAACGGAGACCAATGACAATCTGAAAAGCAGGATCTTACCACAACACCGGAAGAAAAGAAATCCCTAGATCTAATCAGCCGCTACGAAGATCACCCTTACTAGGTTATGCATCAAAAGGATAACAGAAGTAGGGGGTGAGTACAATCCAAATGTACTCAGTAGGTTAGACTGACTGAGTATAAGCAACTAAGCAGACTTAAGAAATAAACTATGAAATGCTTTCATATGCACGCAGAAAAGTCTCATTCCGACATCGATGTTGCCCATTTATATTATAACAATGCTAATAAAGTAAACACAAAAGGGTATATATATTACTCAAATTAACATATAAACAAGTTATACAACACATCACAACAAAACTAGCCAATGTGATGGAATGTGATTATGAAATGACTGAATGATGTGAAGGAACCAAGGTCGACGCACAACCTATCGTATACACCTTTCCGAGCATTAGGTTCCAAACAAGGAACCATGGGGGACTCGCACTTCATATACCAATCTCATAATTTCAATATCGTATCAACTTGCGACCTAGCTCGTGATCAAATTCATAAGTAAGGTGTCACATTAAAAAGAGAGTATACCTCTACTTTATCACATTTCCATGAACAATCATATGTTGCATGAGGATGAATGAATCACAACACGTACATCATAAATGCATAATAAGTTCATCAAGAATTTCAAATAGTATCAAGTTCCCAAACTCATCAAGTCAGGGAACACATCCTCAAATAATAGGTATAGTGGAGGAATGCATTTGAAATCAGTCTTTACCACTTAGAAACAATTTATTTCATTTTAAAGTATTGAGAAAACAACTCAAGCCCCTAACTCGGACATCTCAATGAAAAAAATAAGGATAGGTCAAACGGCCCCTTACTCGGGTAATTTCTCAAATATCACAAATTAACAACAAAAATTAAAGGTATCACACAAGCCTCCACACAAGCTAAGCATCACAAATAGGCATCATACGAACTGAACAAAGAGGTGAACACTTAGCAACTCCTCAGATTCATACTACTACTCATTTCATATTTAACTTCCTAAAAAGGGTTAATTACTCATCATAGTCTAAAAGAAGGATAGCCAAACCTACCTCAAAGGCAGAAACATCACTGAAAACCCAAAAATGAGCACTTCCTCAACCACACAATCATTGAAACGGTCTCTAACTATCAAGAATGGATAAAATTCATCAAAAAGAGTCCAATAATACCCATATTGATACAATTAGAAACTGGGGGTAAAATAGTCCAAAAATCACTTCGAAAACTGAAAGAGTAAAAGAATATATTTTAGTTGAAAAACATGTTCTACAAGTTTAGAGAGATTCATGGTTGAAAAACCCATTATAATCGATCAATAAACGAGCTCCAAATCAAGAAAATGTCAATTTTCTAACTCAGGGGAAAACCCCCAAAAGCCACATTGAAATTAAGATTTAGAAGTGTTTTGGATGATAAAAATTGATGGAATCGACAAGAAATTGATAAAGAAAGCTTACCCACACAAATTTACACAAAAATGTTGCCAAGAATCGCATCCCCAAAGCTCTCTAAGATTGAAACTGGTGGAAATGAGAAATTGGAAAGAATCCCAAATTTAGGTTCTATCCAGGTGAAAAATGGTCATCCCGATCGCGAGCCACTAACTCTTGCAATCGCGAAGGCTAAGGAAAAAGGGTTCATTGCGATTGTAAACCTATGTGCCACGATCGCAAAGGTCATGGAGAAGAGACATCCCGCTCACAAGGCTAAGTGTCACAATCGCGAAGGTTTAAATGACGTGCACTAGAAACTGAAAACCAACAACTCAACACAAGGAAAAATGCCCCCGAATGAACACTGAGAAATCATTCGAAGTTTCATAAAAACAAAAGTGACATGCTACCCACTAAATTTGACATTCTAAAACTCAATGGAAAAATTAGATTTCAAAAAATAGGTCAAATGAAGGAATTACCCTTCCAGAACACTCTTAAGGCTTAAAACTCAACTTCTCGCCCAAATGTAAAAAAAAACCTAAGGACTCGAAAACCTTACTAGCTTAAACTCGACATTCCGAACGCGATGAAACTGATGAAATTATCCGACACTCAGAACTCAAAATATTGACCAAAGTCAACCCTATCATGAATTCTTAACTCAAGAGAGGTCAAATCACAAAAAGAAATACATGATCAGATCGAGGACCACACCAACCATTCCCAAAACACAAAATAAGCATGAAAACGCTAAGAGAAATGGCAAAATGATCAATTCAAATTTCAAAGTAAATTAACAAGACATGGAACATTACACTATCAACCACTAAACATTTGTTCGTCCTCGAACGTAAAGCAAAATAAGATACTTGAAGGGGAAAGGGGGAAACCTAAGGGTATTTCCGATGCATGTCAGACGCCACTTCCCACGTTTCCTCCTCAATAGGTTTGGGTCTCCATTACACCTTCACTGAGTCAATATGATTGGATCTCAAATTTCTAGTCTACCAATATAAGATAGCAATCAGATCCTCCTCAAAGGATAAAGTTTGATCCAAAGAAATTGGGTCCCACTGAATCACATGAGGATCATCATGGCGATATCTCTTAAACAACGAGACATGAAACACAGGGTGGACAACTGAAAGGCTCAGAGGCAAGGCCAACCCATACGTTACCTATCCACACTTCTTCAAAATCTCAAAAGGTCCAATGAACCACGGACTGAGCTTTTCTTTCTTTACAAACCTCATCATACCCTTGGTGGGTGACACCTTAAGCAAAATCCGCTCACCAATAGAAAAGGACACATCCTAGACATGCATATCTGTATTGCTCTTCTACCTACAATATGTGGTCACAAGGCGCTGCTGAATCAATTTACCCTATCCATAGAGTCTCTTAACAAATCAGTGCCCCAAGGTACAACTCTAAATGAATCGAACAATCCAATGGAATATATACACATTTTCCCATACAAAGACTCAAATGGTTCCATCTGAATGCTAGAATGGTAACTGTTGTTATAAGTAAACTCCGCAAGAGGTAGGGTTGATCCCAATGACCACCAAAGTCGATGACAAAAGCCCATAACATATCCTCAAGCAATTGAATAGTTCGCTCAGACTAACCATTGGTCTGAAGATGGAAAACGGTACTCAACTAAAGCTTGGTACCCGTTTGCTCATGCATAGAACTTTAAAAATAAGAGGTGAATTATGCCACTCTATCAAACACAATAGAAATGGGCACCCCATGTAATCGAACAATATAACACCTCAGAATTTGGAAAATAAAAAAAGGAAGTTTTTAGGTTGCAGGTTGTATCTACAGGTCCCATCTATGGAACATAGAAGCTTCTACGGGTTGTAGATGGAAACCGTAGGAAGGGGAAAAATAATTTTCTAAAACAAAGTCACAGTTCCCTTTCTACGGTTCACAAGGATGGCCCGTCATCCAATGTACGAGTCGCAAATAGGTCTCGTTAGTGTGTCCCAGACTTGGTGAAATTTTGAAGTTAAAGTTAGTTTCTACGGTGGGTGTCTATGGACCATAGGAAGACTTACGAGTCGTAGGAATTTTATGTCAAAATATAGGTGATTTCATGGTCCCAATACTTGGTCTACGGTATACCAGTACGGATCGTAGAAAGTCCTACGGTCCATAGGTCGGAACCGTAGGTCGAGTTTGGCAGTTATTTTAAAAGGGCCTTTTGGGTCTTTTTCTAATTGTTTAATCCTATACTACTATGTTGTTTTGATTTCTACCCTAATCCCTATTTAATGTTTTCAAGCCCCAAATAATAATTTTCGATTTATTCTCCCAAATTCTCTCAAGACTAAGGAAGAAGAAGAGGAGCAAAGGTTCATCCAAGTCTCCAATCCTCCATTATTTTTGGGATTCTACCATCAAAGTATGTAGGTATTAACCCATGGAATCCATGAGGTCCCCAAGGTTTCCAATTCTCAATCTCAAACTCAATTGTTTAAGTTAGGGTTTCTATACAATCTTTATAGGTTTCATCCAATTTTGATTGATTATTGTTAATTAAATCTTCTGATGCTTTATTCAATGTTAATACATGATATTTAAATAAAATTATGTTGACCCCTGCCTAAATTATGATTTTTCAACTATGAACCTATGATGAACTCGTGAATTTATGAATTATGAACTTATGAAGATATGCATTTTTTATGAAGTTATTGTAAATGAATTGGGGATGCTTTGAAAATAAAGTGTCAATGTTATTGTGAAACGTTTTCTCACAAATTATTATAATCATGATTGTGAAAGGTATATCTCACATATGGATGCACATTGATGAAGTATTTTCTAATCTATGTTGAATTGTGTTAAATAGTCTATTATATACTTTAATCTTAAAATACGTGGATTGGTATTGATCATTGTCTTTTCTATGCTAAAACTATATTTGACTTTTATCTATTCTGTTGGAATTTAGACTTGGCACCGAGAGGGCTTTAAGGTGGAGGCTCAATTAGGATAGTCTCTAGTAGCAACCTCTAGTCCCAAACTACGTGCCCCCATAGGATTGTCTTAAATGACCTAGCTAGTGGATCCACATTATCAAAAGATGATATGTACGGATTCTACCTTGGCAAGTAGATTCCCCTTCTTTTGGTATGAGGGATATACCAGATTCCATGACATAGCTCTATGGTCTTATTGTAGGTTAAAGCTAATGTCCCACAAAATTACTATGATTTTTTCAATCTTTTCTTATGCCTCTATTTCAAATGAATTGACTATATCTTATGGCTTTCATGTTTTGCCTCCTTAAGTTATAATTGTTCAAAGAATGATCATGTCTACATGCTTTAAACCATTCTTGTTATCATTTCTATTTTACGCATATTTCCCAATACAGAATACATTCCATGTACTAATGCTTACTTGTGCCTACATTATCTCATAAATGTAGGGTCTGACGTTCCTACCTCGCACACTGGTGGCTACACATCTATTGGGTGTTTTAAGTGATTGGTGAGTCCTTATGTTCCAAGGACTGAGACACTTTGTAGCTTTATGTCATTTTCGTTTTCAGACTTTATATGTGATGTATAGATTACGTCTTAATCACTTTCCTTATGATGTATTAGATGGCTTTTGAGACTTATGTTAGACTTTCGCTTGTCCAACTCTTTCAATGTATAAAATGCTATCTTTTAAAGTCTTTATTTCTATTATCTTGTATGATGTATGCTAAGTTGATTGTGTAGTGCCTCTCGACATGTTACGCCTAGGGTATACTTTAGGTCGTGACAAACTTGTTATTCAGAGCACATGGTTCAAAAGGTCCTAGAATGTCTCATAAGCCACGTCGAGTATAGTCTTGTTCATGAGTGTGAAACGCGACACATTTATGAATAGGAATGTATAAAACGTTTAGGAAATTCCACTTCTTTTATCATTCTATATTTGTGCTATAGAGTTTTACTCTATATGTCTCTCTCATAATCCTTATCTAATCATTTTCATGATATAACCCCTCGAAGAGCATTCGTTAGGAGGAATATGAATGAGAATGTAGAACAATAAGCTCCTTAAGCTCCTCACTTTATCAACCAATCTCTGAGCTCTAATGAAGGAGATAACTTTGCTAGGGTAAGAACCACTAGCACCCGTCCACTCAACTCTCAGGACTCCCGACATCGTTAAGGTCACAGTCCCAGTGTAACTATTCAGAATCGCATGATACGGAGAGAGCCAATCCATACCCAAAATAATATTGAAGTCTACCATCCTCAAAATGATCAAGTCTACCCAAGTATCATACCTGGCCAAACAAAAAACACAAGATCGATACAATCGATCCACCAGTAGGGTTTCACCTATTGGTGTAGAAACATTAATAGGCATATGCATGCAATCAGACAACATATCAAACCCAACATCAAAATAGATTGACACATATGAGAAAGTAGATCCTGAATCAAACAATACATATGCATGTCGATAACAAACTGGATGATACATGTGATCACAGCATCAGAAATCTCAGCCTTAAACATCCCTTGAAAAGCATAACACTGGTAATCTCGGCCGCCTACCATCTCAGTAGAACCTCTACCTCTACCCTACGAAGTTTGAGTACCTCTACCAGTAGTCCTGCCACCTCTATCGGACTGAACTCTATCGCTACCCTTGGCTGGAGGTGCTAAATCACTAGCTGGAGCAGCTGAATAAAAATGTTGACACTGTCACATTATATTACTTGGATCCCCGCAAGTATAACAAGATCTCGGCACAGATAGTTGTTGTTGGGAACTAGATGAACTACCATGGACACCTCGGCCAGAACCGTAAGATCCTCGGATGGACTGCCCACACTTAGCTATTGGAATATAAGCATGAACCAATTCATGGCGCTCGAAGGAGCTACTACCTCTATGTGAACCTCTGCCTCCTGATGAGGCACTAAAAATTGACCAGAAGAACAAGCCCTCTTGGGCTCCCCAAACTCTTCTAAAACCATCAACTCTGCCTCTTTGGCGGTGCTCACAATGTACAGGAAGGAAGCCCTCTCTGTGGCTTCCCTAAAAACATAAGACCTAACGGAGAAAGTCAACCCTCTCACAAACCGGCAAACTCTCTCTACCTCATCCGGAACAATAGTCATATCATGCATAAAAACTCACAAAAACAAGTCTCATACTTGGTCACAAACAAACTACCCTGAGTCAAACTCTCAAACCTCAGACGACTATCCTCCCTTACGCTCCAAGAAATGAAACGTTTTTGGAAAGCACTAGAGAACACATCCCACTCTACTGGAGGATATCCAACTGGTTAGACCTCACAAAAGTCCTCCAACACTTTCAGGCGCCACAACGAAGTTGAAGTGCAACAAACCAGACACCACAAACATCCAAAATACCTACAACCTCAAACATCTCAGGGCATAAATTCAAGAATTCATGAGCATCTTCACTCTTACCACCCTGAAACTGGGTGGTTTCATCTTCTGAAACCTCTCATTGAACTGCTTCCCAACTGTCGTTAGAATAACCTCAAAAGCAATCTAAATACCCATTTGATAGAACCACTGGTGGCTGATCCACTCGATCTTGAATACCCTGAGTCTGCTACTGACTTGGAGTCTGCGCTCCAAGCCCAATCAAAGAACCATGTAGTGTACCTGTAGCACCACTATGAGAAAAGTTCTCTAACACACTTATCATCATCAACAAAGTTTCTTGAATAAAAGGGCTCCAAACTCGGGAGGAACCTGATACTCAGCAACATCAACCTGTAGATCAAAAACTTCTCAAGTTTTACCTCTGGCTGGTGTCGTTCCACGGGCACGACCTCTACCTAGTGCTACTTAAGGAGCACGACCTCTAGCTCAGACCCTACCTCTACACCTAGATGGGGTCTCAACAATGAGCTTAGGAACTACCTCCCATCTACCACTGAAAAAAGAAGCTCTTGTCCTCGATATTTGCCAAAACAACACACGACAACTTAGCACCAGCGAAGGTAACCACATACGATAAAAAATGATGAATAAAAATAAGTTCCCCAAAAATCTTTATAGCCTCTTGAAGATAAGTACAGACATCTCTGTACTGATACTCAAGACTCTACTTACACTTGGTTGGTACACGCGTGAGACCTATGAACCTGGGGCTTTGATACCATTTGTTATGACCCAAAAATAGACGTGATGGCACTTGTTTTTTCGCACCAAGACAAGTCAGTCTCAACCCAACAAAAATTTAAAAAATGTGGAAAATATAAAGAAGAAGAACAAGACAAGGCGGAAAACTTCTTCATTCTAAACAATACCCCAAAATGTGGTTGTCATGTGTACAAGACACTAAATACATAAAGTGTGGAATACGAAATAAGTACAAGTCTCGATTTTTGTTTCTTAACTAGAACAAAGTAAAAGAAAAATGATGATAGAGGGCCCACCAAAGTGACAAACAAATGCCTTTTCAATTACTCAACAAGCCTCGAACTCAGAAGAAAGAGAAAGAGATCACGCGGGTCCAGGGTCGGAACCTACACAAGTGTAGAAACAAGGGGTGAGTACCATGTCCGAAACCTACACAAGTGTAGAAACAAGGGGTGAGTACCAATAACATGGTACCCAGCAGGCAACCTACTAAACAAAGCAACTAGGTAGAAAACAAATACCCCTTACACTCCAACTGAACCTCCTCAACTATAATCTTCACAGAAATCAGCCCAACCTAGCAATTCTACAATACACGGATCACGAGACCTAATTTTCACGGTTCAATTATCACATGTTCAACAATCAAAAATCAAGTAAGTCAATCACAAAGTCAAATAGTTTAGTCACACACAACAAGAACATCAATCTCAGTTATCAAGAAAGTCACGCATATGCATCAAATGCATCAAGTCACAATAATTAATTTGTTACCGAAACCATGTCTCGTCGGCACAATATCACCAATCGGAACCATTTCCTATCAGTTTTATATCACTAGTCGGAATCATTTCCTATCATCTTTATATCACTAGCCGAAATCATTTCTCACCGACTTTATAAATACTTGCCAGATATGACCTCGGCATCATAAATCATCACATGTATCATCACAGTATTCACAAACAATGCATACAAGCAATATCACACCACATAAAAGAGACAACAATTTACACAATTCAAGTCCAAATTCATGCTTTCAAGCATTTCATCAATCAATCAACAAGGATCATAATAAGTCAATTCTTATCATCATGTTCATCACATAGACTTTTTCATTTCAACCCCTTTTTATTCATTTAGATACTACAACTGGACAATTTAAACCCTTCACCTCATCCCCATTACTCCCAGCACACAAGTAACGAAAGAAGTACATGAATTCTACTAGAATACAAAGTTGAGGAAGCCACTTGCCTTAAATCAATCAACAGTCGCTCCAATTGTTGCGTCTTCCCCTTCCGAATCACTTCCAAAGCCACATATTCTATAAACGAGCAAGTTTTCACAGTCATCTTTCGAAAACAATACCCACATCGATTACTCTTGAAAAGTGAGTCAATGAGCACAAAGGCAATTCCAAAAATAAGGTTTGAATCCGGAATTAATACTTGAAAACATTGCTTTAGACTTCAAGAACTCATTAGGGAAAATCATTTTGAAAAAAGACTTAAAATCAGTTCACAAACTTCATTTTAGTTAAGAACTTGGGTTCTTGAAAAACTTCATCATTCACCAATCAAAATCTCAAATTTTGATGTTAGAACGCATAATTAATCAATGGAAAAATGAAGGTTAAGGATCAACCCAACTTACCCAACTTGATCTAGCATAGAAAATCCATTCAAATTCGCCACCAAGGGTTCCCCAAGTTCATAAATTGTGAAATAGGGATTAAACTCCAAAATTTCCACAAAAAAACCCTCTCAGTTATCGCACAAGCAACAAGGGGTTTTCTTAAGTGAACCCCGCAAAAAAACACAGGGTCTGGCTTAAGAGAACGAGTATTCACTTCTGCAAAGCTCGTGATTGCGAACAAGTTCTTTGCAATCGCAAAGGTCGAGGAAAGTTGACCCTTCGCGAAAGTGAAAAATATGTCGCAAAAGCAAGCCTCGCGAAAGAGATCTCCTCCTCGTGATCGCGAGAGACACTAGATTTAGGCACCATAAATACATCAACCAACTCTCAAAACATCAAAAGGACCCTCGGTATTTGTTCGGAACTCCGTACACATGAGCTAAATATGCAAATCAACTATACTCGATTTTTTGGACTCAATGGAACCATCAAAACACATATACGAGGTCTCCTTGACCCGACATCCACGAAAATCACAAGAAACTAACTCGGTCCTTAAAAGGCTAAATCAAGCTCGGAACCTCTCAAAAATCAACCAAGACCGCACCTAGGCGTAAAATTATCCCCAAATCCAATGGAAATCTCAAAATTCTGATCCAGGCATTTGAACCCCGAATATTGACCTAAGTCAACCCAAAGGCTAAAATTCTATAATTTCACAACTTAGGACCTCAAATCCTAAAAAAATACTAGGAATCTGAAACCGGCAACTTCCCCAGATCATATTTTACATTTCGGGACTGATGGAATCGACGGAATTTCATTCTAACACTCAAAACTCCAAAAGACATAGAAAACCACTGTCTTAATAACTTAGCCTTTCAAACTGAAAACTTGCTAAATTCTCAACTTTTAACTCAAAGTTCAAAGAACAACTTTTCAAACTCAATCAAAGAATACTCGGGGTCAAAATCTAAAGGACAAAAGGTAAATTCACAAAACTTCTAAAAATGACCGACAAGGTCATTACATTCAGAAAGTTCAAACATGAGAGTACAGGATTCAATAGGAATGATATTTCAAAACTAATGTTTTGTTACGTGAAAATGATTAGTTTACCTCTATTCCACATTAGGATGGAAGATTAATTTGACCATAACTATTTCAAATTATTATTGTTTAATTTACATAAGATTCTTTTAAATAAAGCATATAAAATATCTAACTATTTCAACTCTAATACCAGCACGTACAAATTAAAATTCCAACAAACACTTGAAAGTATGTCATTTGAATTCTTAACCATTTAAAAGTTATAACTCTATGCTTTCCTCCAAAATTTTAAATTTAACCCCTTACAATGAAAACTAAAATTATTAGGGTGTTGGGTATCACCAAAATAGTTTTTACAAAATATTTTTTTCTCATGTTCCTTTGGATAGTGAAAATTATTTTATTTGAAAACAATTTTAAATATTAAATATACCGTTGGAAAATATTACTTAGTTCATATATTGACATGTAAAAGTTAATTGTAGTAGTAGCTCTTATTTGGCTGAATTAATGAATTTGTGCTTGAATAAATCAAATTTGTATTTCATCTGCCAAAGAAAAACTATAATAATTAAATTGAAACTAAATCAAACCAAACAACTTATTTGATTAATCTTTTTAGTTTGTATGTTTAAACCTACTTCATTTACTTTTTTGAAGGGAAAATCAAAATGAACAGAATCGCTAACACTCTTAATCCCTTAGTAGAAACAAAATAACATATTTTTAGGTGAATTCTATTTAGTAAATTTACAAAAATGACTAACTATTCACAAGTCAACCTTTAAGATTAATTATTTTGGGCGACCCTGGTCATATCTAAATTTAAAATGTGTTTATCTAGCATTAGTCGTTCTATAGTTTCATTTCAATTCGTGGTAATATTTGAGGATAAGTATAAGAAAGTGAGTTTTAATGTTATTTTTCATTGTTAAAAAAATGATAATATTCTATAATAGGTTAGATTTGTTCATCATCATAATAATAATAATAATAATAACAATAATAATAATCAATAAGAAGTAAATAAAAAATCTTATTTGAGATTCAAAAACTTTTTTTAGTTTTATAAGCAAAATAGATAAAAGAAGACGAAGCAGGAAAAACATTGAATGTGGGGTTTATAAAATCTAAAACAGGTCATCACTAAGTTGTTCATTTAAGAAATATCTTGAATTACCCTTTGACTATACTCAATACATTATACTTGTTTCCTTACTTGTGCAAGCATTGTTACCATTTTTTGAAAATTCGGATCCTGTATATTTCCATGGACATTTCTTCAATCGTCACCAACTCATTATCAAATTCACCAAAGAAAATCCTGTAGGAAAAATGCATTAGCAACAATCAACAAGCAAAATGGCTCATCAAGGCGTCACAACGAGGCCTGCAGGTATTTGATATTTTCAATGCAGGTACTGCACGCGATGAGGTGTTCACCTCAAGCCAAGGGGTTGGTGGGCACCAACGTAAGTACATGTATGTCTGAAGGAACATGGAAAAGATGTGAGTCCCATAAAAAAAATATATATTTTGTCCCTCCGCTCCGCTGAAATCCCTGCCCTTTATACGTAAAATCCACATCAACCATGTTATCCGGTCAGGGACGCTTTTACTGTTCCCGTTCGAAGAGACATCTTGGCCATCCACGATCTATTTTTGACAAATCACAACTAGCCACAGTGTTGCAATCCCTTTCATATTGAGGCAGAGACACATCACATTTTGTTAAAAATGTGGTTCCACAAGGATATGAATGTTGGATTGGCCGCAAGATAGATATGATACATCACTTACATCATCCAGCGGGAGTTCTTAGTTGTGATTAGATACCTAAACTTGATTAATACCCATTTATAAGCTTTTCCAAACCTATTGTGGTTTTATATGAAAAAAATGTGGGAAAAAATGATTCTAATATCTCAAAAGAATTATTGTCTAGATTCATTCCTTGATATCTTGTTAATGCCTTTTGATATCTTTATTGTGATTAGATACCTAAACTTGATTAATACCCATTAATCAATCTATTCTCCTCATAATAACCTTAAATGGTTGTGCTAAATTGTTTAGTACCTACTCAATTCTATTTATTTTAATTAACGTACGTCTGCCATTAATGTCAATATATATATTCTTCAACTTATCTTTGAGAGGCAGAAAAACAAAAAACAAAAATTATTTCCTATATCCGTTTGTGCTAGGTTTTTCTAGTAAGATCCTTGTTAGTTTCTAACTCCTAGCTTTATACTAGAAGAGTTTGTTGAATCCTTGGGATATACCTATACTGAATGAAATATTCTTAAGGACAATATCTGACACGCCTCAAGCTTTGATGAGTTCCGTACAAGTTTTCGTGAAGAAGGTATTTTCCATAAGACTTGCAACAATCTTAATGATATTTACATATTATGGTCTTATGGAGAATACAAATTACAAAGAAGCTCTCACGAAAACATTAGAATCAATTTTACTGTACATTGAAGGTGGACGGTATCAATATTCTTTCACTTGATATATTTTGTGTAACAACTGTATCTAAAGTACCAGGTACACGTAATTGAACTGATATCTTCTCAATTTCAATGATTTAATACCTATTCTCATGAGAATATAATCGATGAACTTTGGCCTCAAGGTGATATATATAATCTCCATTCAATTTTCAAATTATTAATGATTGTATATTTTTTACTGATATGAGCTTGTTTGTTAAACATTATTTATTTTTCTGAAGGGAAGTTAGATCTTCCTAGGTGGATGTGGGATTAGAAATGAGTTGCTTCATATACTCTTACCTTTTTTGATAGAATTTTGTATCAAGATTTATTGAGGTATTTGGTTATGTATTTATCTTACCCTTATAATTATTGGGTACAGTAAAAGGGACAATGGTGGAAATATTTTTGGTAAATATGATTATTATTTTCTGTATGACAAATTAAATCATTATACACCTCAATGTGGTAGGAGATTCAGAGAAATGATAATTTCGCTAAGTAAAATAAAATTTGACTAAGTGAATGATAAAATTATTGTGGTCATTTCTTAAGCGAATATTTTGATCAATGTGAGAAATAGAGTGTTAGACTTTGATGTTGTTGGACACACTTCTAACTAAAATTATTGTGTTCTACACCCAAATTGAAGAAGAATTTCTTTTAATATATGTTAGAGATTCTAAAACTAGCTACCCAAGTTCTTTAGAATGAAAAAGTTCTTATTAAGCTCACATACAAAATATTGGCATTATCTGAGGCTACATGATATTACCATTCGTGCAATTTGATCCTTGTAGAATTATGACAAAACTTGAATGGAGGTTCTATTTGAATTTGATTATGATGTTAACAAATGCTATTATGGGTGATAAGTATTTTAAGCATAAATTATTTGTGACTAATATTTTTCAAGATGAAAATGTTAATGCTTATATTTACTTGAGTGATTCATTTGATTGTGACATATTAGACTTGTACAATTTTATTAGTTTATCTTATTTTAGGTGTACACAAGGTATTATTTTTATAAATTGTCAAGTAGTTTTCAAGTGTAAGATTTGTGTTAAACTGAGCATATGAAGAAATTTATGCTTGTGCTTTCAGAGTATCTACATCGTTAGATGTAGCTCTAATTATTTTTCTGAGACGTGTATAAATAATGATTAAAGATGACAAATGTTGTTACTATCACATTTATGGATTATTTTTCTAGACATACAAAAGTTTTGTGCTTCAGAATAAAGATGAAGTGTCACGACCTGATTTCTCAAGTCATGATGGTACCTACTATAACCCACCAGTAGGTAAGCCACCCTGTAACCCGGAACAACAAGTAATGGGTCTGAGGATAAAAACTAAATAAGAGTAGGCAAATAACAATATAAACAGGCAGAAGCAAACCAAAAACATATATACAAATAAAGATCCCTCCCAGAACCTGGAAGTCACTAGTACAGAGCTACTAACAAAATGAGTACAAGTCCCAAAAGTGGACAACAGAGACTGAACTGTCTCGAAAGGTAAAAGACAAGTCTATATATACAGATGGAGACTGAAATAGTACAAAATGTCGTGTGCTCACCCCCGTCTCCGGATCAGACTGCTCCAAGCTCAATCAACGCTGACTACTAGTGCCCGGACCTGCATCACGAAATAGATGCAGAGCGTAGCATGAGTACCAAAACAACAGGTACCCAGTAGGCATCATAGGCCGACTGAACTTGAAAAGTAAAGGCAATATGAAAAGAAGGAATAATATAAACCGAGGGTCAAAAGCGGAAATCTAAGTAACAATGGAATGCACACGAGTGTACAAAGAACTAACTAAAGTAATCTATAAGCTAACTACACCTAACGAGACCCCCATAAGCCCAGAAGGTACACTCGTGCGCAAGTTAAATAAAAACCCGAACGGACCCCCATAAGCCCGACGAGTACACAGAATAACTATAACTAAAGAGAATTGCATAAAAGAACCCAAAAACGAAGAACATCGAACCAGAACCTCAACCCTAATTAGTAGAATCTGACAGTATGGAGGTCGGACCTCGAATCGGATGCTCACCAGAAGTACCTAAGTAACCAATCACAAGTATCAAGTATATGAGGTCGAAACTCTAATCGGATGCTCTGTATAAATATCTGGGCAATAGAGGCCGGACCTTAAACCGGATGCTCTATATAAGTATCTGGGCAATAGAGGCCGGACCTTAAATCGGATGCTCTATATAAGTATCTGGGCAATAGAGGCCGGACCTTAAACGGGATGCTCTATATAAGTATCTGGGCAATAGAGGTCGGACCTTAAACCGGATGCTCTATAAAGGTGCCAATGCAGCTGCTGAAAGAGTCCCAATCGATCCATACTCATAAATGTTCGTGAAACGTCGTCCACACATAGCCAATCAATGTAAGTCCTTGGAATTAAATCGAAAACCAAATTCAAATCGCGAAGTAGAATTAGTGTCGCCGACGTAACTCGTGAAGCCGTAACATCGGGGAAAAATAAGGATAACTATAGTCGAAGAAAGAGTATCGCCTACACCAGTCTACTGGGATCTAAGCCGGTCGAGCGACGTCAGGGCAAAACTAAGGCCTATTGGATCCGAATAATGTATTTCTAAGGCAAGCCCTAGGCAAACCTAAACTAAGGCCCAACATGCTTCAAATAAACAATAATTAAGTATGCAAGTACTCCACATAGTGAGGAGGGTCCGTTAATAATACAAAGAATGCTCACAGTTATCCGATAATTCCCGAAATAGGCCGAAAACATGATTTCTTAACACCTATGCAAGATTCAATGACTACCCAACCCAAATCCCAACTAATCAACATGCATTCACATTCTCGAGCTCAATCTAACAGAGGGAAACCGTAGCCTACCTGTAGGCAGATCACACGCGCTCCAAAATCACTCCATCGGAGCTTTCCCTTTTCGAACGGTCTCGAAACGCTGCCCCGCTATCAAAAATAGAGTCACAACATTAATACGATCGTTTAGACACTAAAATCACAACAAACAGAAACGGGTCAATTTTGGAGTCAAAACGGGAATCGTGGGACCCGTGCAGGAAATTCTGAAATTAACCCCAAAAGTGGATCCTAACCAGTTCCCCCAGCTCATGTCCCAAAATGGGACACAATTCGAGGCTCGGGAACAACACAATATCAACATACAACCAAAACCCAAATTTTCTCAAAAATTAGAAATGGGACAGCAGTTGAATCAGCGTATTTACCAAAAACGAGCGGTCTACAGTAAAATCTGACAACACCACAATGTTCTCCTCGAAAAACCACTCAAGGTAGCCTCAAAAATCACCAAAATCGGATCTAAAATGGCTAAGAAAACAAGTCTCAAAAATTCCCAAAATCAAGCTCACAAAAAGGGTGAGGCAGCAGGTATTTCACGAAATTTACCTCAAACGGAGACTCCAAATCACTATCCGAGCTCACCAACGCGTTTTCCTTGAAAAATCTCACAACTTTGCCTTTTGAATCACCCAAATCGATTGAGAGATGAGAGAGTTATGAGGGTTTGAAGTTTGGGAAAGTTGGCTTATTTTCTGCAATTTATTGCAGAAAATCTGCAATAATTCCAAAATTTAAAACTCCGACGGGGTGCTCCGAACTCGTTCGGAACCCCGTGCACTCAAACGAGATATGCAACCATATCAAATTCGATATTCCAGACTCAATGGCGCAGTCAAAATTTCCATCAAAGGTCATTTCGATAAAAAGTGGGTCCCACTTCCAATAGCCAATTTAAGTCAAAACCCACAAAAAGGTTCGGATAGATATCGAAAACCTTCAGACACAAAAGAAGGGTCAATCTAGACCAAACTCGACATTTCAAAGCTAACCACACTGACGGAATTCTCATTCAAGCGCGTTTACTCGGAATGTTGACCAAAGTCAAACTTAGGCTTAAACTTAAAGTTAAAACGCCTAATCGCACCGACTCACACTGAAAACCTCGGGAGTTATGACGACCATGCTACTAGCCTAAAATGACCATTCTGGAGCTGATGGAATCGTCAGAATTGGATTCCGATGTCATCTTCTTGAACTTTTGATCGAAAATGATCGTTCAAGGTTCATAAGCTCCAAAACACAAAAACTCGCACCAAGACCAAACGAACGACCAGGTGACCGAACTGTCAATCCCAGCAAGTCATAAATGACTTGGGGTCGCTATAGGAACGCTCTAAACGACACACAGAAGGCAATACATAGAAATGACCATGAGGGTCATTACAATATCCACTACTAAAAAGGACTTTCGTCCACGAAAGAAAGGATCAAGAAGTACCTGAAGGCTCAAACAAGCTGGGAAACTGCTCTCGCATCTCCTGCTCGGTCTCCCAGGTAGCCTCCTCGACTGGACGATGCCTCCAACGGACCTTAACAACAGGAATGGCTCTTGAGCGCAATCTCCTCACATCTCTGGCTAGAATGACAACTGGCTCCTCTACAAATGTCAAACGATCATCCAACTCGACTGCATCATGCTGGAGCACATGGGACTCATCAGGAATATTCCGCCGCAGCATCGAAACATGAAACACAAATATTGGAGGTAGGGCCAACTCATAAGCAATATCCCCAACTGTCCGGAGTATCTCAAAAGGCCCAATATACCTGGGGCTAAGCTTGCCCCGCCTCCCAAGCCTCATCACGCCCTTTATGGGCGACACACGGAGGAATACCCGATCACCAACAGAGAATCTTAAAGGTCGACGCCTCTGATCAGCATAACTCTGGTGCCTACTCTGAGCCGTCCTGAGCCTATCCTGA
>NC_064291.1:31508087-31536854 GCF_019186545.1 Solanum stenotomum
TCGCCACCAGGCCTCAAATGCTCGGCCTTTACCTGCTGGCAGCACAAGCAACGGGAAACAAAGTCAGCAATATCTCTCCTCATGCCACTCCACCAGTAATGCTGCCTCAAATCACGATACATCTTCGCTGTGCCCGGATGGATAGAGTATCTAGACTCATGGGCCTCAGAAAGTATCAACTGTATCAAATCTCCAACTCTCGGAACACAGATGCGGCTGGCAAATTTCAACACTTCATCAGGATCTAAGGTAGTCTGACCACCATCACCCGCTAACACTCGATCTCTAAGGGCCACCAAGGTATCATCCTCAAACTGGCAACCACGGATCCTATCAAGCAAAGAAGACTGAACTCCCATAAAGGCCAAGACGCGTCTAGAATCTGAGATATCCAACCGAACCATGCTATTAGCTAAGGACTGAATGTCCAAAGCTAAGGGTCGCTCCTCAATAGATAAGAAGGCTAGACTACCCATACTCACCACTTTCCGGCTCAAGGCGTCCGCTACCATATTCGCCTTGCCCGGATGATAGAGAATAGAGAGGTTGTAGTCCTTCAGGAGCTCAATCCAACGACGCTGCCTCGAATTAAGGTCCCTCTGGCTCATAATGTACTGAAGACTCCTATGATCAGTATAGATCTCACATCGAACTCCATACAGGTAGTGCCTCCAAATCTTAAGCGCGAAAACTACCGCCGCCAACTCCAAGTCATGGGTGGGGTAGTTGCGCTCATGGATCTTAAGTTACCTCGACGCATAAGCAATAACCCGGCCCTGCTGCATCAATACACAACCCAAACCAACGCCGGATGCGTCACAATAAACTGTGAAGCCCTCGCCCTCAACTGGAAGAGTTAATATAGGAGCAGTGGTCAATAACTCCTTGAGCCTCAAAAAGCTCGCCTCACACTCTTTTGACCAAACAAAGGGAACATCAACACGAGTCAATCGAGTCAACGGGGCTGCAATAGTAGAAAAGCCCTCAACAAAGCGTCTGTAGTAGCCTGCTAGTCCGACGAAGCTCCGAATCTCAGTAACTGAGGTAGGCCTAGCCCAATCACGAATAGCCTCAATCTTCGCCGAATCTACCATAATACCCTCCTTGGACACCATGTACCCCAAGAAGGCTACAGACTCAAGCCAAAACTCGCACTTTGAGAACTTGGCATAAAGCCGCTGATCTCTCAAAGTCTGGAGCACTATCCTCAAATGCTGCTCATGCTCACTCCAGCTCCGTGAGTATACCAGTATGTCATCAATGAAGACAATGACAAATAAATCAAGGTATGGCCTGAACACACGTGTCATCAAATCCATGAAGGCAGCAGGGGCATTAGTCAACCCAAACGACATCACAAGGAACTCATAGTGGCCGTAACGAGTCCTAAATGCGGTCTTAGGTATGTCCGCTGCCCTAATCCTCAGCTGATGGTACCCGAACCTCAAATCAATCTTAGAAAACACGGCAGCACCCTGAAGCTAATCAAACAAATCATCAATACGAGGCATGGGGTAACGGTTCTTCACCGTCACCTTGTTCAGCTGCTTATAGTCAATACACATCCTCATAGTCCCGTCCTTCTTCTTCACAAACAGAACAGGAGCACCCCAAGGCGACACACTCGGACGGATAAACCCCTTACCTAAGAGATCCTTTAACTGAACACTGAGCTCCCTGAGCTCTGCAAGAGCCATCCGGTAAGGAGGAATAGAAATAGGACGGGTGTCGGGCTCCAAATCTATGGCAAAATCAATGTCACGATCTGGAGGTAGGCCAGGTAGGTCTGTAGGGAACACATCTGCAAACTCTCTAACCACAGGAACTGAGTCAACTGAAGAGCCTTCCTTACTCACATCTCGCACATAAGCCAAATAAGCTAAACACCCAGAAGCAACCAACCGTCTAGCCCACATAAAAGAGATGATCCCTGTTGGTGTGTGACTATAAGCACCCTGCCACAACACTGGGGAAATGCCAGACATGGCTAAACTAACGGTCTTGGCGTAGCAATCCAAGACCGCATGGTAGGGGGATAACCAGTCCATGCCCAAAATCACATCAAAATCAATCATATCTAGCAGAATAAGATCAACTCTAGTATCACAACCTTGGATAGTCACTAAGCAAGATCGCAATATCTGATCCACTACTAAGGACTCACCCACCGGGGTCGAAACATAAACTGGCTCTGCCAAAGACTCAGACCTCATACCTAATCGAGGAGCAAAATAAACAGATACATACGAGAATGTGGACCCGGGATCAAATAATACTGTAGCAGGCTGATGGCATAATAAAAGCGTACCTGTGATAACATCGTCAGATGCCTCAGCCGTCGCCCTCGCCGGGGCTGCGTAGAAATGGCCCTGAGCACCTCTGCCCGATGCATCTGATCTACCACCTAGCCTGCCTCCTCGAGCTCCGCCTCTGGTACCCTGTCGGCTGTCCCGACGACCCTGGTCCTGACCACCACCTCTAGCTAGAGGGGGCACTGCTGAAACTGGTCTAGGTGCAACGGGAGCTGGTACAATCGCTCATCGCCCTCGCCGGGGGCACTCTCTAGACCAATGGTTAAGAACACCGCAATCAAAACACCCCGAAGCTGAACGCCCTGAAGTAACCCGATTGCGGTAGGAAGGGAGGGAATCTGATCCCCTCGAACTCTGGCCCGTACTAGGACCACCCTGGTGATACTGGCCTCCCTCAGAAGCAGGTAATGCTGCCTGAACAGGCCGACTGGACTGACCCTGCTGGAACCTCTGGCGGAGCCTATCATAGGAGTCTCTCCCTCTAGTCTGGGACCCGCTGTAGCTGCCCTGGTAGCGTGCCCTCTTATCGCTGCCCCCTTGAGCCTCGCGATGAATATGCTCTATGGATCGGGCATGGTCAACTACATCAAGAAATGAACGGTCGGCAGAAACTAAATGCTCTGTGTCGACCCTCAGACGGTACCGCAACCCACGTACAAAACAACGAACTCTCTCCTCTTCCGTGGGTAGGATCATGGTAGCATGTCGAGATAACTCATGGAACCTCGTCTCGTACTCTAAGACGGTCATAGGGCCCTGCTCCAATCTGGAGAACTAATCACGAAACCTATCCCTGACGCTCCGTGGCATGAACTGGGCCAAGAAAGCCTCTGAGAACTCACTCCAAGATACAGGAGGCGATCCAGCTGGCCTGGACTCTCGATACGAGCGCCACCACTGCCTGGCCGGACAACGAAACTGATGAGCGGTGAAGTCGACTCCTCTCGACTCCAAGAGGCCTAATGACTGTAGCTGCTCCTGACAAGTGAGCTGGAACTTGTAGGCATCCTCCCCAATCACCCCTGAGAATATCGGTGGTGCCAACCTCTGGAATACCCCGAGCATCTTCTGCTCGCGCAGTGGCATCTCCCCATCCATTAAGTCTGACACGATTGCCATATGAACTGGTGGCGACTGAACCTCTGGTGCCGTTGCGGCAGGCTGACCGTGCGGCGCTGGAACTGGTGCTGCTGCTGCTGGGGCTGGTGCTGGTGCTGGTGCTGCTGGGGCTGGTGCCTGTCGCATCTCCGCAATAGCTGCTAGTATCTGAGTTAGTAGAGCATGAAGATCAGGAGCTGTAGCTGGTGCAGGTGGTGGCTGGGCTGGCCCCGGCCCCACCGGCTGTAAAGGTACATATGCTGCCTGAGGCTCCTCTTCCCTATTTCGGGCTGGTGCTACGGCCCTGCCTCGACCTTGGGGTCGGCATCTACCCCAAGCTAAGGCTCTGCCTGCAGACCCGGGTGCGCCACCCCTGGCCGCGCCACCTCGTGAGCGAGCCATCTTGCGAAAGAGTGAAACAAGTGAGATTTCCAGAAACCAATAAGACACACTGCACGAACGCGAAACAAAAGAGGAAATTTTCCTAAGGACATCCTGTAGCCTCCCGAAGATAAGTTACGGGCGTCTCCACACCGATCCGCAGGACTCTACTAGACGTTAGATCTGTACAGGTGAGACCGATAAACCTGGGGCTCTGATACCAACTTGTCGCGACCTGATTTCTCAAGTCATGATGACACCTACTATAACCCACCAGTAGGTAAGCCACCCCGTAACCCGGAACAACAAGTAATGGGTCTGAGGATAGAAACTAAACAAGAGTAGGCAAATAACAATATAAACAGGCGGAAGCAAACCAAAAACATATATACAAATAAAGATCCCTCCCAGAACCTGGAAGTCACTAGTACAGAGCTACTAACAAAATGAGTACAAGTCCCAAAAGTGGACAACAGAGACTGAACTATCTCGAAAGGTAAAAGACAAGTCTATATATACAGATGGAGACTGAAATAGTACAAAATGTCGTGTGCTCACCCCCGTCTCCGATCAGACTGCTCCAAGCTCGATCAACGCTGGCTACTAGTGCCCGGACCTGCATCACGAAATAGATGCAGAGCGTAGCATGAGTACCAAAACAATATGTACCCAGTAGGCATCATAGGCCGACTGAACTTGAAAAGTAAAGGCAATATGAAAAGAAGGAATAATATAAACCGAGGGTCAAAAGCGGAAATCTAAGTAACAATGGAATGCACACGAGTGTACAAAGAACTAACTAAAGTAATCTATAAGCTAACTACACCTAACGAGACCCCCATAAGCCCAGAAGGTACACTCGTGCGCAAGTTAAATAAAAACCCGAACGAACCCCCATAAGCCCGACGAGTACACAGAATAACTATAACTAAAGAGAATTGCATAAAAGAACCCAAAAACGAAGAACATCAAACCAGAACCTCAACCCTAATTAGTAGAATCTGACAGTACGGAGGTCGGACCTCGAATCGGATGCTCACCAGAAGTACCTAAGTAACCAATCACAAGTATCAAGTATATGAGGCCGAAACTCTAACCGGATGCTCTGTATAAATATCTGGGCAATAGAGGCCGGACCTTAAACCGGATGCTCTATATAAGTATCTGGGCAATAGAGGTCGGACCTTAAACCGGATGCTCTATAAAGGTGCCAATGTAGCTGCTGAAAGAGTCCCAATCGATCCATACTCATAAATGTCCGTGAAACGTCATCCACACATAGCCAATCAATGTAAATCCTTGGAACCAAATTGAAAACCAAATTCAAATCGCGAAGTAGAATTAGTGTCGCCGACGTAACTCGTGAAGCCGTAACATCGGGGAAAAATAAGGATAACTATAGTCGGAGAAAGAGTATCGCCTAACTAAGGCCCAAACTATCAGACTCAAGTCTGCTACACAAGTCTACAGGGATCTAAGCCGGCCGAGCGACATCAGGGCAAAACTAAGGCCTATTGGATCCGAATAATGTATTTCTAAGGCAAGCCCTAGTCAAACCTAAACTAAGGCTCAACATGCTTCAAATAAACAATAATTAAGTATGCAAGTACTCCACATAGTGAGGAGGGTCCGTTAATAATACAAAGCATACTCACAGTTACCCGATAATTCCCGAAATAGGCCGAAAACATGATTTCTTAACACCTACTCAAGATTCAATGACTACCCAACCCAAATCCCAACTAATCAACATGCATTCACATTCTCGAGCTCAATCTAACAGAGGGAAACCGTAGCCTACCTGTAGGCCGATCACACGCGCTCCAAAATCACTCCTTCGAAGCTTTCCCTTTCCGAACGGTCTCGAAACGCTGCCCCGCTATCAAAAATAGAGTCACAACGTTAATACGATCGTTTAGACACTAAAATCACAACAAACGGAGATGGGTCAATTTTGGAGTAAAAAGGGGAATCGTGGGACCCGCGCCGGAAATTCCAAAATTAACCCCAAAAGTGGATCCTAACCAGTACCCCCAGCTCATGTCCCAAAATGGGACACAATTCGGGGCTCGGGAACAACACAATATCAACATACAACCAAAACCCAAATTTTCTCAAAAATTAGAAATGGGACAGCAGTTGAATCAGCGTATTTACCAAAAACGAGCGGTCTACAGTAAAAACTGACAACACCACAATGTTCTCCTCGAAAAATCACTCAGGGTAGTCTCAAAAATCCAAAATTGGATCTAAAATGGCTAAGAAAACAAGTCTCAAAAATTCCCAAAATCAAGCTCACAAAAAGGGTGAGGCAGCAGGTATTTCACAAAATTTACCTCAAACGGAGACTCCAAATCACTATCCGAGCTCACCAACGCGTTGTCCTCGAAAAATCTCACAACTTTGCCTTTTGAATCACCCAAATCGGTTGAGAGATGAGAGAGTTATGAGGGTTTGAAGTTTGGGAAAGTTGGCTGATTTTGCTGCAATTTATTGCAGAAAATCTGCAATAATTCCAAAATTTAAAACTCCGACGGGGTGCTCCGAACTCGTTCGGAACCCCGTGCACTCAAACGAGATATGCAACCATACCAAATTTGGTATTCCATACTCAACGGCGCAGTCAAAATTTCCATCAGAGGTCATTTCGATAAAAAGTGGGTCTCACTTCCAATAGCCAATTTATGTCAAAACCCACAAAAGGGCTCGGATAGATATCGAAAACCTTCAGACACAAAAGAAGGGTCAATCTAGACCAAACTCGACATTCTGGAGCTAACCACACTAACGGAATTCTCATCCAAGCGCGTTTACTCAGAATGTTGACTAAAGTCAAACTTAGGCTTAAACTTAAAGTTAAAACGCCTAATCGCACCGACTCACACTGAAAACCTCGGGAGTCATGTCGACCATCCTACTAGCCTAAAATGACCCTTCCGGAGCTGATGGAATCGTCAGAATTGGATTCTAATGACATCTTCTTGAACTTTTGATCGAAAATGATCGTTGAAGGTTCATAAGCTCCAAAACACAAAAACTCGCACCAAGACCAAACGAACGACCAGGTGACCGAACTGTCAGTCCCAGCAAGTCATAAATGACTTGGGGTCGCTATAGGAACGCTCTAAATGACACACAGAAGGCAAGACATAGAAATGACCATGAGGGTCATTACATGAAGGGTTTGATATTTTCATCTATAGATTTTATGCGTCATACAAAATTGAAAACTTTATCAACATTGAAAATGCTATACCTCTATTATGAAATATTTGAAAGTATAGGGGTTTCTTGTCATGACCTAAAAATCGAGGTGATGATGGCACACACCCCGAGAACTTCCAAATGGAGTGTAAGCTGAAAGAAAAATACATACGAGACTCTCAAAGGGAAGTCAGAGCACAAACAATATGAAAACAACAAAGAAATTCTCAAAACCTAGTAGCATAAGTATGAAGAGAATCAAATACATTTCTAGATTTTGAAATACATCTCAAGTCGTCAAAAGGAAATTAAAGACTGTAATGATAGATGGAGACCAATGGCGATTTGGAAAGTCGAATCTTACTACAACACCGAAAGAGAAGAAACCCTTAGATTTGATCAGCCGCAACGAAGATTACCCTAACTAGGATATGCATCAAAAGGATAACAGAAGTATGGGGTTAGACTGACTGAGTATAAGCAACTAAGCAGACTTAAGAAATAAAGTATGAAATGTTTTCACATATACGCATAAAAGACTCATTTCGGCAATAGTGGGGCAAATTTATATTATAGCGGCGCTAATAAAGTAAACCCAAAAGGATATAGATAATACTCAAATCAACATATAAGCAAGTTACACAACACAACAAAACTGGCCAATATGATGCAATGAGATGATGAAATGGTTGAATGATGTGAAGGAACAAATGTCACCGCACAACCTATCATATTCACCTTTCCGAGCTTTAGCTTTCAGAAAAGGAACAATGGGGGACTCGGAGTCCATATATGTCACTCCCCGAGCCTACACCCTGAGCGGGACTGGCACTCGAGAACCATTGCTGGCCCCAAGCGAGCCCTTGGCTTGGCTTACTTATTCAGCAAAAGACTTAAACATAAGAAAGAGAATCCAAATACAAGATAACTCAACAGTCTCAAAACTAAACTCAAAATGTTTCAGAAATCAACATTTAACTTAGCCAAAGTGGCAACTCTAAACATAAGCCAATAACAAGATAATGACAAATGAACTAACATCTAAATGTCTATCTATGAAGCCTCTAAACAACTCAGATGGACCCCGACATCCTAATGAACTATCTAATACTGAAAGCAATAAAAATGGATCCTTCAGAAAGCAAGGAAGCTCACCACAAGACTCTGAGTGCTCAACTGAATCAACGATGGCTGGATGCTGATCCTGGTTACATGTGTCATCATCATAAGAAGATACAGGACAAATGGCATCAGTACATTGAATGTACGAGTATGCGAGGGGAATTCTAAAACAAGAGATAAGCGTGAAAGGAACTGAAGAACTTACATGACTCAACTGAACTCATTTCAATATAAAGTAGTAATGTAAATGCAATATAAAGAAAAGCTTTTAAAACATGGATGTCAACTCTGTGTATTTAGAAATACAATAATACTCTCTGTGTATGAAAAGATACAATATAACTCTGAAATGTATATATAAAAATACATATAAACTGTGTATATAAGAATACAATTACTTCTGTGGGAGTTTCTCTAACCAACAACCATCACTTAAGAGATATTGTGATGATACAGTGTTTTGCCTCATGCTGCCAGGGCCGTCCTATACATTGTTGAGGATATAGAACCTGAACTACTAAGTGGATCCACTAGCCTATGCTAAAAAGCACTAAAGGAATCATCTAAAAAGTATGACCCTTTTCTACCCATAATGGCTACATGGTATATGGAGACTGTGAGTTATCTAAACTCTCCCTCATATCGGTGCTCAATACTACTCCCAAAATATGATACTATCTGTTATGTTTAAAAACATACTTCTTTCTATGATTTGAGATAATTGCTCAAAAACTTAGCTCAAAGGTTATCTTGGAAATCAAAGTTTCCTCTTTTGCTTAATTGTGAAAGCGTTTACTCTTTTCTGTAAACTAGCTCAAAGGTTCTTTGGTAATCAAGGTTTCAAATGTGAAACATTTTAAACTCTTTGGGAATACATAGTCCCCATATACTTTTGAAGAAATGAACTTCAATCTTTACTCCTTACTCTTTACTCAACTTGAACTTTAAGTCTTAAAACAAAGTTAAAAGCATTTGCAAAAGACTTCTTGAAAGGACTCTAAGAACTTCCTAGACTTGGCTCTTAACTTTCCTTGAATTTGAATTTATTCAAGGTTATGATTCATGTTTCTGGATGATTTCTAGATGTTTATAAGTCATTTAGAGTAGTTAGAATCAATAGGAAGTGTTAGTACACTTTAGAGGGACTTAAACGGGCTAAACGATGAAAAAAATGGGTCCGGGTGCACTGCGCTAGCCCCTAATTTACTGGGGCTCCAAAATGGCGCACTACTGGCGCGCCGCCCCAGGCTTCCTGGCGCTATGGGGGAGCGTCGCGCCAGCCCCTTCCCAGACAAACCTGATGAACTTTTCAACTCGTTTTCTGACCTTAATTCGATTCTTTTTCTCAATATCTCTTTAGATTTAGGTACCCAAAATATATACACAAGAACTAACTCAAAGCAACTCCAATAATCGACATTAAACTCTCAAGAACTCCTTAATCTCATCCCAAATTCAAGAACGAAAGTAATTCAAGAATACAACTCAAGAACATCAAATTCTCAATCTTTTTAGGACGAAAATCACGTTGAATTAAACATATTTGGCGCGTCGGTGAACTAACCCAACGTTATGCTATCTCACATACCTCGTAGGATTGAATCCTTGGCGAAATCCACAATCAAACTTGAACGTTCTTGACGAATCTTGCCTTTTCTCCTTCTTTCTCCTCTTTTCTCCTTTCTCCAAGCCCTAGCGTAGATTTCCAATTTTTTAAACTGACCAAATTCTGATTTGACCCCAATTAAACTCCTAAAAATGGATTAAAATAATTGGGTAAGGAAAAGACTAAAATACCCTTCCGAAATCCGGTTTTAGACTTTCTTTATTTGAACAACCCAACTTCAAATGGTCATATTTCACTCATACAAACTTGGAATCGTGCAAACTTGGCGGCGTTGGAAAGATTATTCCAAGATATTTCCTACGATATCTGGAAACAAACCTAAGTCATCCTGAGCTAGGAGTTATGATCGTTTGAAGTTGACCAAAAATCCAACTTAACATACTTAACAAATTTTCCAGTTTTTATATTCTTAAAAATGGCTATTTTCACTTTTTAACTTCTTTCTAGTTACGGGGTGTTACAATATACCAATCTCATAATCTCAATATCTCTTCAACTTCTCACCTAGATCGTGGTCATATATAAGTAAGATGTCACATTTTCTTTCTAAAAAAGATAGTATTCCTCCACTATTTCTATGAACAATCATATGTTGCATGAGAATGAATGCATCACAATACATACACAACAAAATCATAATCAGTTCATTAAGAATTTCAAATAGTATCAAGTTCCTAAACTTAGTAAGTCATGAAACACATCCTCAAATGACAAGGATAGTAGAGGAATCCATATGAAATTAGTCTTTACCACTTGGAAATCATTTCTTTCATTTTAAAGTGTTTAGAAAACAACTCAAGCTCCTAACTCGGACATCTCAATGAAAAAATAAATATAGGTCACACATCCCCTTGCTCGGGGAATTTCCCAAATATCACAAGTTTTCAGCAACAATTAAAGGTATCACACAAGCTTCCACACAGGCTAAGCATCACAAATAGGCATCATACAAACTAAACAAGGAGGTCAACACTTACCAACTTCTAAGGCTCATACTACTACCACTCATTTAACAGTTAACTTCATAAAAAATTAAATACTCATATCAGTCTAAAAGAAGGATAGCCAAACCTACCTCGAAGGCCAAAACTTCACTCGAACAACCCTAAATGAGCCCTTCCTCAACCACACTATCATTGAAACGGTCTCCAACTATCTAGAAAAAATAAAGTTAATCAAAAGAGTCCAATAATACCCATATTGATACGATTAGCTATTCAAATCCTGGATTTTTGAATGAGAGAAACCGGGGGTAAAATAGTCCAAAATCACTTTGAAAATTAAAAAGGTAAAAAATCATATTTCTAGTTGAAAAAACATGTTCTACAAGTCAAGAGAGATTCATGGTTGAAAACCCATTATAAACGATCAATAAATGAGCTCCAAATCAAGAAAATACCAATTTTCTAACTAAGTGGAAATGTCACGCCATGAGCCTACACCCTGGACGTGGCCGGCACTCAATAACCATTGTTGGTCTCCAACCGAACCCTTGGCCTGGCTCAATACTCAGCGAAAGACTTACTCTATAATATAGGAACTCAATTGCAAAACTCAACTCATAATGATCTCATTACTATGATAGTTTAACTCAATATAGTCAGAAATACTCAGTAAAACATAAGTGTCCAACTCAAAGTCTTTAAAACATCAACAAGGGAAATGGGAAAAAGACTCATCATACTACTATTTTCTATGAAGCCTCTAATAACTATGATAGATATCGGGACAAGACCCACAACATCTTAACAAAACAAAACCATCGTGTGAAGCCCTCCAGAAAGCAAGAAGGCTCACCAAGCTAGCTGGAATGTGATGGGATCAACAAAGCGTTGGTTGGTGATTCGGAATACCTCTATCTACATCATGAAATTATAGAGGTCAAATGACATCAGTACATTGAATGTACGGGCATGTAAGGGAAAAACTGAACATAGGTATACATAGTTGAACTGATGGAAAGGGACATCATACTCACCTCAACTCAACATGAAAGCAACTATAAAAGGTGCAAGATGTATAAAGCTTTTAAAACAGTAGTCAGTAGATAATACTCAAATGTATATGAAAATACAATAATAAACTCTTTACTTTTATTTGGGAGATTCTCTAACCGACAACCATCACTATGAGCTACGCGATGATACATCGTCTCACCCACACTACTAGAATTGTCCTATACTCTGCGGGGAATAGAACATTCTCAACTAAGTGGATTCACCAATCTATACTTAAAATTAATAAGGAATCATCTAAAAAGTATGATCTTTTACCCATGTTGGCATACATGGTTTATGAGGATTTTGAGTTGTCTGAACTCATCCCCATATCGGTGCTCAATACTACTCCCAATAATATATAACTCATGCTCATATGTTTTAAAACATAACTCTTCCTCAATTTGAGATAATTACCCAAAAGATCCTCTTAAAAGAGGTAATACTCTGAAACTTTTCTAAATTTGTAAACTCATTTAGAAATCAGTGTTTCTCTCTTTTATACATGTAAAAGTATTACTTAGTTGGGAATACTTAGTTTCCTTATACTTAATTTGAAACAAGAAACTTAACTCTCCTCATTGTCATACTCTACTCAAGTCTTTAAACAAGTTATTGATAATTGCAAAAGACTTCTCAAAATGACTCGAAAGGACGTTCTTGAACTTTCCTCTTAACTTTACTTTAATTTGAAATGTATTTTAAGAGATGTATTTAAGATATGCATGATATCTCAAGGATTTATGAAGATTTTAAGTGTGGATATCAGGGAGAGAACATNCAAGTCTTTAAACAAGTAATTGATAATTGCAAAAGACTTCTCAAAATAACTCGAAAGGACGTTCTTGAACTTTCCTCTTAACTTTACTTTAATTTGAAATGTAATTTAAGAGATGTATTTAAGATATGCATGATATCTCAAGGATTTATGAAGATTTTAAGTGTGGATATCAGGGAGAGAACATAGGTACGATTCGAAGAAACACACACAGAAAGAAGATAAGAATGGTAAGGGACCTGACGACCTTGGTACACTAAGTGGCGCGCCGCGCTAGGCCTCAAATTACTGGGCAGTAGTTCTGGCGCAGTGGTGGCGCGCAGCCCACACCCATCCCCAGATTTTTGACAAATTTTTATTGCTTAATTCAAGGCCTAACTTATCTAGAATCGAATGATCTCCTCCCAAACCATTTTGATTCATAAACCCAACAAAATTAATTAAAAATCCACTCAAATTCCATCAAGAACAACACTCATTCGCAAAACTCTCACCTCAAGAACTCAGCAAGACTCCATTATTAAATAATGAAGCTAAAACCTCAATAATTTCTCAATAATTCAAATTAACCAACCTCAAGAATGAATTTATGGCTGAAAATCAGATGTTTGGCGTGAGGTTGAACAAACCCAATACTATGAGAGCTTACATACCTCGAAAGAACTAAGTTCTTGGCGAAAATCCTCAAAGCTTGGAAGAACTTCTTCATTCTTCTTTTTCTCCTCCTAAACTTCTCTCTAAAACCCTTAAGCTCTTCTAGAATGAATAAAACTGATCTCAATCAGTTTAGACCCCAAAAAGGGTAAAAAAGAAACGTGCTAGGCTAGTGGGGTAAGGAAAAGACCAAAATACCCCTCCTTAAAATGGATGAATTACCTTAACTAGACATGCTACACTCAAACGGGCATATCTCATTCATCCGAACTCAGAATTTAGCAAACCCAACGGCGTTAGCAAGAGGACTCAACAACCTTCGATTTAATACTTCATGGGCCACCTAACTCATCATGTACTGAAAGTTATGGCCGTTTGACGTTGACCTAAAACTCACAATTGAAGAGTAACTTGTACGAATCTCAATTTAGCTCTTTCAAAGTCTGAGGTGTTACAATATCTCCCCCTTGGGAATATTCCTCCTCGAATGAGATCACTCTAAGTAGAGCAGGATGTGGGAAAACATCTGACACCCAACTCAAACACCCAATATGCAATTCATATAACTTAGCATATCAATTTAAAGAGTACCAAGAAAAGAGATAGTACCTTAGTTTGGAATTTCTCTAAAAGTAAAGAGATGTGAGTATCTCTTCTTCATATCTTCCTCAGCCTCCCAAGCAGCTTCCTCAACAAACTGATTCCTCCATAAGACCTTGACTGATGCAACCTCCTTGGTTTTTAACTTGTGAACCTGATGATCAAGAATCTGAACTGGTATCTCCTCATAAAATAGGTTGTCCTTAATACCAATATTCTTGGTAGGTATAATAAGTGAAGGATCGCCCATACATTTCTTAAACATAGAAATGTGGAATACCAGATGGACTACTCTCAACTCTGGTGGTAGCTCCAACTCATAAGCTACATTGTCAATTCTCTTAGATATTTTGTAAGGACCAATATACCAGGGACTGAGTTTCCCTTTTTTTCCAAATCTCATAACACCCTTCATGGGTGAAACCTTCAAGTAAACCCAATCATCTACCTCAAACTCCAAGTCTCTTCTTTTAACATCTCTATAGGATTTCAGATGGCTTTGCACTGTCTTTAACCTTTCCTAAATAATCTACACCTTCTCCATGGCTTGATGAACTAAGTCTGGTCATATCAATTCAGCTTTACCAACTTCAATCCAATCAATAGGCGATCTACATTTTCGCCCATAAAGAATCTCATGAGAGCCATCTGGATGCTACAGTGATAGCTATTATTGTAAGCAAACTCTATGAGAGGTAGGTGATCATCCCAATTATCTTTGAAATTGATCCCACATACCCTTAACATATCCTCTAAGGCCTGAATCATGCACTCTACTTGACCATCAGTCTGGGATGGAAAGCAGTACTTAAATTTACCTTCGAACCTAAACCTTTCTGAAAAGACTTCCAAAACTTAATCTAGTTGAATACATTTTGAGAAATAATTACTATCTCAATAAATATATAAAGTTATAAATATTAGAACATAATCAAAAGGCGAAAACACATTGTACAACACAAAATATATATTTTCTCTATCCAAAATTATATGGTACTCTTTTTAAAAAAAATTCAAATTTCTTAATTTTGACCGTACATTTTGACATAAAATCTTTTGATTTTCGATAAATATTTTTTTCATTTTTAAAACTATGGGACTGTTTGGCCATGCGATATGAAATAATGATTTGAAATCACGATATGAAATCATGTTATGAAATTATGAGATAAAGTTGAAGTTTTGTTTGGACACGCAATTTGAACTTTTTATGTTATATGTTTTCTCATAAACATAAGAACCTCATAAGTTTTAAACTATTAAAATTGTTTCAATTCTTTATACAATCTTACAAAATAAGCAAAAGCTCATAAAATTACACAATATACTATCACAAAACTATTCTAAAAAAAAACACAACATTTTATTGATCATAATTTAATTCAATAAAAAATAATTGAACATAAGTTGTCGTGTCTAGTCTTTACGCATAGTACGGACAATTTTCTCACGTTAAACATGCATTTCTTGATCATATGACCAAGAAGACGAACCAACATTAGTTGTTACTTTGAGCCATTTATTGGTCAATTTGATTAATAAATAAATTTGATAAAAAAAATAATGAATTTTGTGAATATGAATGGTAAAGTAGGAATTGATTTGAAGTAATAATAAATTTTATGTTGGTGAGAATAATCATTATATGAGATATAAATATTTTTAAAAGTAATGATATGAATTATAAATTTTATTCATACATAAAATAAATGGTTAGTAGATATAAATGTGAGATTGTTTTTACAAAATATAAACTTGTGGTTAGGTTTTGTATTCGAAAAAATTCTAAATCATGATGTTTGAAGAATTTGAGATTTCATCTCATAATGGAGAAAATGATCAAAATAGTCTTGAATGTATGGACTAAGATTGATTTGGTCCCTCATATATGAAGCTTATGGAAAAGGTCCTTTATCTATGTTAAAAACTTATCAATTTAGTCTTTCACCCTAAAACCCTAACAACACAAAAAAATTGTGTCAAATTAAACAGAGATGTGCAACTCACGGACATTGAGAAGACGATTGATATACTTCATATTGAAAAGACGATTGATCGATCGAAGGAGAAGAATCGTCAAAAACAATCGGAAGACTCCATCACCAAAGCTTAGAAAATGGGAAACGCCGAGAAATTGAGGAATTAGATAATGGAGCTCAAGTTCACATTGAAAAGCCTCCAACGCCAAGCCCAAAAATGCAAGAAGGATGACAAGTCTGAGAAGCTCAGGGTGAAGAAGGCCATCGAGAAAGGTAACATGGATAGCGCTAGAATTTACGTCGAGAACGCCATCCGCAAGCGCAACGAACAGATGAACTATCTCCGTCTCTCCTCTCGCCTTGACGTCGTTGTGGCTCACCTAGATACTCAGGCGAAGATGACGACGATCAACAAGTCAATATCCTCAATTGTAAAATCACTTGAGTCTTCACTCAACATAGGGAAACTACAGAAAATGTCGGGGACGATGGATTCATTCGAGCGTCAGTTTGTGAATATTGAGGTTCAAGCTAAATTCATGGAGAGTTCTATGGCTAGAAGTACTTCCTTATTGACTCCAGAGGATTAGATCAGCAGTGGCTGATGACTATGGACTCGAGGTGTCTGTCGGGATTCCACAAGTAGTCGGCCATGCTATATCTTCTAAGAATGAGGAGAAGGTCAGTGAGGATGATCTATCCAGGCGTTTTGCTGAGCTGAAGACCCGTGGGTGATTGAGAAACTAAAGATTCTTCTATTAATATAGAACCTTTGGTATTGGTGTAATGTGATACAGTATGTGGAGTTTTATCTTAAGATTGAACAAAAATCTTAAACAAAACTTATGTCGTCTTGGATCAGTTCCAAAGGATGAAAACTCCTGTCTTTCCAAAAAAAATCATTTTCTTGTAAATCAATCGACCCAAAATTTTCCATTGTTGATGGTGTTTGGGTAGGTTCTGATGAAGGTAAAGAAGACGGCTACTGACACACTCATCAAATTGTTATTTATCAAACACACAAGAGTAGAACAACAAAAACTATAAATTGGCAGATTGGAGAAACTGAAATCATGCACCAGATGCATTCCGATAAGATGATGAGAATCCAATTTGACATTTCAATGTTATTGAGTAGAATTGTCGCACATGAAGAAAATGTGGAAACATATGAAGCTGTCGAGAATCAATGAAGCGAAAAAATGATTGACTCGAAGAAACTATGATATGATTTATTTTTATTTGTACTTGTATTGTTGTAGTATTAGTCGATAACATTTAAGGTGGTCATTTGAAGGCCAATATACTGTGGAAAACTGCTGATGATAACCTTAAATTTCATTTAGCAACGTTATAAATAAGGCATATTGTGTCTTTATAATGTTTTAGCTATATAGTCTCAATGATCCTATCAAAATTCGCTCTAAGATCCATTTCTAGTTTGAACTCGCGATCTAATATTTTGATGACCACCATCTTAGGATCTGATGCATCATTTTCTCCAACTCTTTGCGCAATATTAAGCTTCCATGGTGTGAAAAGTAGATTCGTCCAATTAATAAATAAGGGACATTGGACGGATAGGATTGTCGGCCTCTCTCTATATTACTATGTCTCGTCTAACCAATTTATATTTTATGCACTGGTGTAGTGTGGAGAGGAAAATCCTACTAGATAAATACAAGGTTGATCCATCGATATGTTGTATATGAAGTTGATGCATTCATCATGTGAAATAGGATCGAAAATCCTATTGATCCAATTTATAGCACCAGATAGACTTTTCCTAGTATGTTCATTTCGATCACGTCAAATGTCACAACTTGAACATTGCTTCTTGTCACATATGTCATTTCGATCTCAACCTTTTTTAAGCGTACCCAATGATAAAGTTGATTGCATGATTGTGTATGATTTCCTACGACAGTAATGTCGCGCCCCATTTTTCGCAAAACGGGTTTTGGTGCACAACCTAACAACTCTTTTGGACTTTGGAAAAAAATTAAGAGTCGCCACCTAACGAATTAAGGCACGTTAGGGCACCTATCTAACCAAACTAAATCAAGCTAAGGTCAACGAACCAGAGATCGGGTAAGGGTTCAAATTACCTCGAGAGGAAGGTGTTAGGCATCCCTCAAGGTCCACAAATGTGGGTCCCGGCCGTGTCTCATGCAATTTATGTGGGGGTTACAAGTAGCAATTAAGGTCACTTCATTTATTATTTATTTAATTAGCATGGTTACTAAGTGATAAATAATATTAAACAATTAACACCATTTCAATTATTTATTTAATTAATTAAGCATGTGAAGACTAGGTGATAACAATATTAAGCAATTAAGGGCACCTTAGTTATTTTTATTTGATTGGTTAAGCATGCAAGACTATGTAATAATATAATAACAAATAAATATAAACAATTAATAAAGAGATAAACGAGGAGACAGAAGTTGCACCGAAAATAAGCAAACAAGAATTTTATTTTATTTAAGCTACCCCAAATAATTATAATTATAAACACATAAAGGGACAAAAGAAAAGGGAGACTCTAAAGGATTTTACGGATCAACACTCGACTTTCTATGTTTCAGTCAGCTTCTCGTAGGGATAGACAAAACCAAGGTTTGTCATTAAGCCCGAGTTCATGTCATCATCTCCGTAGGGCCTAAACTATCCCTACCCCACCACCGCATGTTTTTCGTCTCTAAAAGGTGTCTAACGACCCCACTTAAGGTCCAAGAGGCATTAGACTACTATTAGGATGGATTTAGACTAAAATAAAATAAAAGCTTTCTAATAGGCCCACCTAGACACCAAGTCAAACAAATAGAACAACACTTAGCACGTAAATCTCATGTTGGCCTCTAAGTTTTTTTCAACATGCTTGCAAACAACACATAATTAGTGAAGGTCTCATGCTTGAGTGTGTGGCATACAAACATTAATAATTATGATTACTGAATTTAAAGGGCAGAAAATTATTACAAGTGCAGGATTTATTTTTTTGATGAATTTTAAGTGGCCAGACAATTGTTTATAATACATAAACTATAATATTTTTGACATAATTTAATTAGGACAATAATTTTAAAGTAGCAGACTATGCAGAAAATAGCATATTAATGTAGAAGCAGAAAGACTATTAAGTGAGATTTATTTTAAGTAGCAATAAGTTTAATAGAGACGGAAATTTAATCAGCAGCTGATTTTAATCGGGACAAACACATAGTAAATGCAGAAAGCAGTAGCAGATTCAATATTGATGCAGAAATTATTATTTTTTAAAAAAAAGTAGCCAGCTTAGTAAATGCAACCAATTATTAATGCAGAATATTTATTTTAAGCATATTTGAATTAGGGAAGTATTTTAAAATAGCAAATTCCGCAGAAAAGATTGATTAATTATTTCTTTAAATAAGATGTCATGGAATAGTGGCAGAAAAATACATAAAAGATTATTTCAGTTTTTTAACATGCGGGAAATTATTTGATAACGCTCGTGAACATGACTTCTATGATTTCTAATATTATATTAATTGAAATCCTATAGGCATGAATTCTATTATATGACAAGATTATCAAAAACGCTGAAATTCTTAATATATCAAACTTAATTATTGAATCCTATAGGCGTGGTTTCTAAGTGATAAAACATGCTAAAAGTTATTAACCTATAAGGACTTATTAACATCTGACTAATTTATTAACACCAAAATTATTAGAATCTGAATTTAAAATACAAAAGTTATTATAGTCTAATTATTTAAAACTAACAAACATACATAAAACTACTAAAAATGATTAGTAGAGCATCCTAAAAATATAACAAATTATAGGCATAGATCTCACACATAATAGCATGAATATTGTCCCATAAGCGCATTTCTCGATTTTAGCATGGAGGCAAATCTTAATTTTTCACATATTGATTTATTTCAGATTAAACACAAAAACAAAAAAAAAAAATCAGTCTCACAAAGGCTTATTTTAGGTCGGTTGTTATAACTCATTTACTAGTTTTTATGGCTAAGCGAATATAAACAGATTTTTATAACAATCACACGTAAAGAAAATAAAAAATAAAGAAAAACAGTTAGCACGTATGTCCCCCTCCCCTTTTAGACGATCCCCCAAGATATCATATATATAGCTTTAGAGTTTACAAGTTATTACAAAACCGAATAAATGATCTATAAATACAAAGCATAAATTCAAAATATAAGCAAGGTCGTCATGTCTGGAACCCCATTCCATGGCAACTCTTAAACACTTGAACTTATATGACCTTCTAAGCAATANGTATATCCCCCTCCCCTTTTAGACGATCCCCCAAGATATCATATATATAGATTTAGAGTTTACAAGTTATTACAAAACCGAATAAATGATATATAAATACAAAGCATAAATTCAAAATATAAGCAAGGTCGTCATGTCTGGAACCCCATTCCATGGCAACTCTTCAACACTTGAACTTATATGACCTTCTAAGCAATAGACATAATACTACATAACATTTACACATTACAAAGTTGTCACATCTAAACCAAAGTGTGAAAAAATTATAAACAAAATCCCGCATATAGAAACTCGATCAATCAATGGGAGCAATAATATAACATCGCGTATTAAGAGGGAAAAGAAGACTGACATGTACGCTTTCCCTCTTTAATTATTTTAAACATGCCATAACAATTGAAGCACTGCAAAACGGAAACTAAACTAATAGAGAAACAACTAACCGGTTAAGCAGAGTATATATTTAACAGCAATAAAGACAAACTTGATCCACTATTCGACACGAACACAGCAAAAATTGAGTAGAGAGGAACCTTAAGAGTTTTTCCAGAATCTTAATTTATTATTTTTTTAAAAAAAAAAGAGTAGAGAGCAATATGTAATTTCAAAGTATTCAAGTGTCAGCCAAGTGTAAGAGTTGTGTTCGACCGTCTCAATAATGAAAAGAGGAGTCTCTTTATATAGTGAGTAAGACGGCATACAATAAAGGAAAGGAATAAATTAATAATCAATTTAAAATATGATTTCCTTAATCAATGGGAGAACTAAATCAATCAAAAATCCCAAAAATAAGACAAAAGAAATCCTAAAATACACATGCTTGCTGATTTTATTTCAGGCAAAAAAAATCAATTAAGGAGTCACTACATTACCAATATATAGAAGATCGGGAATATATTGGGAAAAGGGTCAATTAATATCAGTCACCATCTTTTGCCAAATATAATCAAGTAAGAATTTTTTTTTCCAACTTAATTAAGGTAAGACAAATCAATTAATATTAGTTAAATAAACAAGTAAGATCAGTCCCAAAAAGGCAACTATTTTAAAGGAAAAACAACAGTCACGCGGCTCAAGAATCTTTCCACGCTATACTAATTTTACCATATTTTAATCACAATTAAGAGAAGACCATCTTGACTAAAAAAAAGAAAGAAACAATTAGTCACGATTATAACATCTTGGAATGTTTGCAAATTCAAATACCCACATCAAAGGTGTACTAATGACTATAGATTTCTCAAAATTAAAATTTCCAAATTAACCAATCAAATCATGACAAACCAGTAAAATTGGTAGTAGCTACAAACATTCCCAAAAACTAAGCTTTCAATCAATAACTAAAAAAAAATTTAAACATGCTAAGTACACAAATCAATCCAATATTACCGATCAATCAAGGTGTATATTGATCTACAATTACCATAAGTAAATTCAGTATTTCACTTGGTCAAACCAATTTAGATCATAATCAAGTTGTAACTCCGAAATGATAGACAAGATCAATTATTGTTATGCCATACGACGGGTAAAATCATATTATTTTTGGAGTTGTCAAATTCATCAGAACTCAAGGATGTGCTAACACTCATTTAGCAAGAAGCATATTATAATCAGGCACTGATATTTTAATCAATGGCATTACACCAGAGGTTCAAAAGAACATCAAAGAAATCATGCTAAAGGGAATTTTCAACATCATTAATGGACTCCACATAAAGCAAATATGTAAAGAATAAGATCAAACTAAGAGACAAAACACTAAATTGAGCAAGAGAATGAACCTGGATGGATCTATTAAGTTCCATCTTTAGCACACTAAAACTCGAAACTTCATGCCGACCAAAACCCGTAAATGAAGCTCGTCTTCTCAGTCGCCTTTCAGAGTTAGTTCAGAGGAGACCTGACCGGAGCTGCTGCTCGTCGGCGTTGCTGTCCGGTGCTGCTGGCAGCTGCTTGGTGTTGTGCGCCTCGCCAGGCACTACTGTCACTGCTGCTTCGCCGGGCTGCTGCCTGATGGCTCGCCGGTGGCTGGTTGCTGTTGCATCTCTCTAGACTATTGTCCTTGTGGTGGTTCTCTGCTTGGAGGTGCTGCGCTGCTGCTGGGAAAGAGGAACGGAGGTTTCGCCGGAGAGGACGATGGTTTCTCTCTGTCTCGCTGGTGTCGTCGAAGAAAAAGAGAGAGGAAGGTTGTGGCTAGAGAGAGGAGAGGAGAAAAAAATGAATTAGTTTAGGGTTTTTCTAAGTTAAATTAGGTAACTTAGAGGACTTGATCTCAGCCGTTGAGATAAAGTGAGATAGAGGGCCATGATTATTTCGAAATTGGATGAACGGATGAGATTAAATGGAATTGGAACTCTGAAAATTGGAATGAATTGGTTAAAATTGAAATAGAATGGCCAGAATTAAAATGAAAGGTTACTATAATTGAAATAAAATTTGAATTGGAGTGGCTAGAATTGAAAGAAATTAGAAGAAAATAGGCTACAATTTAAATGATTTTGAGGAAAATTAAAGAAATGCTATTCCATATTATAATATTTTTATATAATTAAAATCACTTAAATTTAAAACATTTGAGTAAAATAATTATTTCGAGCTTTACTAATAATTTTAAAATATTTTAATAGTATTTACGATAATTTTATAAAGCATGCATACTAAAATGTACAATTTTTAGACAAAATCAACTAAAATTTTAGAACTCAAAATATATTTTAAAATGCGTATTTAATCGGATAGCATTTCCGAAATTGCTAAAGATCGGTCAAAATTGGGTGTCAACAAGTAATAGAACATGATTTTGTTAGTTTAAAGAATATACTCTATGATGTTGCCATGACGTTGTTAGCCATTTCATTTATTATGTTGACATCCTTGTGGAATCTGGAACTCATGAGCAACACTATGATGAACATTTGTGTTGGTGTCTTCATCAATAATGAGGCACATTATTAGTAGGATGTGTGCTATGTATAGCATGTGTGCTCTATATAGCAACAACAACATCACAATTATAGAAAAAGGTGTCTCTGGTGTAATCTCATGGTTATTAAACTCCTCCATATCACCTTTCTTTACTTGTGATAACTCTTATATACCTCATATTCGTGCAATACCAAACACAATTCTTAAGTGCATTAAGCCAAAATAACTTTTAAGCACTTTTATAGTGTTTGGATAAACTAAAAAATATATTTTAAGCACTTATCTTAAGCTCATCTACACAACATAAAAAAAAACTAGCTACAAATGACTTGAAAAAACAACAACATAATATTATCACCATAAGAACCATTGCTACAACAACATCATCTATTCTTTTCACACACAAAAAAAAAGCAACCACACCATGTTCANTGATACGCAAAAATTATATTCTCAGGTCATGAAAATGTTATCTGCGGGCCATGAAGATGATGCCTTTAGACTATGACACATTTGGATCATGATAAGCAGAAAATAAATCCTTAGGCCATGATAGGATGTCCGCCGGCCATGAAAAATGATGTTTTTAGACCATGACGCCTTAGAAATATGAGTAATGAGTAAAGAAAGCGTATCTGTAATTCGGGCATCTGTGATACTTGTAGCTTGTTTAGAGTTTATTCAGACATATGCAATTCTCGAGCACAATGCAATTTTGGGCACATGCAATTCAGGCTCATGCAATGATGTAATTCTCGGGCACCATGAAATCTTGGGCTCAATGCAATCTTAGGCTCAATGCAATCTCGGGCACATGCAATGATATAATTCTCGGGTACATGCAATATCAGGCATAATGCAATCTTCGGGCACATGCACTATCGGGCACAATGTAATTCTCAAGCACATTCAATGATGTGATTCTCGGGCACATGCAACATCGGGCACAGTGTAATTTCATGCATAATGCAATCTCGGGCACATGCAATGATGTAATTCTCGGGCACATGCAATTCGGGCTCAATCTAATCTCGGGCACATGCAATGATGTAATTCTCGGGCACATGCAATATCGGGGACAATGCAATCTCGGGCTCAAAATAACTTGGTCCTTCATTCATGTCAGAAGGATAGGGCGTCATTTATTGGCGATTTGTCGAACTTAATAGCGGTCAGGTGATGTTGAAGTTGTCTTTTGCATATGTACCTGTTTTCCCTATGTTCAAAGAAAGATTGTGAGTTTAAAAATGGGGGAGGTTGATCTGCTCCGACCGGTGTGCTCCTTTTGGCTTGCCATCCAGATCTTTCCGGGCATTTGCCTGGAAAAGAAATGTAAAATAGAAGGAGAGAGAGTTTTCCGAAAAAGCTTTTGAAAATATTAAATTGTAAAAGGTAATGTTGAATCTTTGACCATGGCACAGTTTGAGACTTTACAACATTTGACTCAGTATCAAATCTGTTATCTGATCTTTATTGAAGATTGTAGCTTGATTGTTGTGAAATTTTTTTAAGACCCTCTCAAAAATTTTGCCACAGTCTTGATGTGTACAGAAAAATACTCGTTTGAAGGAATTTTTGAGACCTTCTCAAAAAGTTCTGCCCCAGTTACTGATTTGTGAGAAGAAATGCTTTTGATGGAATTTTTGAGTTCCTTTCAAAAATTCTACCCCAGTATCGTGATTTGCAAGAAGATGTCCTTTTTATGGAATTTTTTAGACTCTCTCAAAAATTCTGCCCAGTTAACAGTCAAAGGGGAAAATGAAAATTTTATTGTGATAAGACCGAACTTCATAGAAGCGCCTACGTATCCCCTCTTAAATGGGAATCAGGTCTAACGTAGTTCCAAATAAAGAGTAAAAGAGCATGAACAAATTTAGATATAATATCTCTTCACAGCATTTGAGTTGATAGGTTTGGGCCAAACTTCTCCATCCATTTCTGCAAGTATGAGGGCTCCGCCTGTCAATACCCGAGAGACTATGTATGGACCTTGCCAGTTTGGTGAGAATTTACCCTTTGCTTCATCCTGATTTGGGAAAATTCGCTTCAAAACCAGTTGCCCGAGTGAAAAGTGTATGGGTCTAACCTTCTTGTTGAAAGCTCTGGCCATTCTATTTTGATAGAGTTGACCATGACAAATGGCGTTAATTCTTCTTCCATCTATTAATGCAAGATTCTCTGCCCGAACTTGTATCCATTTAGCATCACTCAACTCCACTTCCTGAATAATTCTTAGAGACGGTATCTCTACTTCAGCAGGTATCACAGCTTCATTACCATAGACCAGAAAATAAGGCATAGCCCCAGTAGAAGTTCTGATGGTGGAACGATATCCCAGCAATGCAAATGGTAGCTTTTCATGCCAGTGTCTATGAATGTCAATCATCTTGCGCAATAGCCTTTTGATGTTCTTGTTTGCTGCCTCAACAGCTCCATTCATCTGTGGTCTATATGCTATAGAATTTCGGTGATTGATCTTGAACTTCTCACACAATGATCTCATCAAATCACTATTTAGGTTGGTTCCATTATCAGTGATGATTGACTCAGGAATCCCGAACCTACAGATAATATTATTTTTGACAAAGTCGTCCACAACCTTCTTTGTCAATGATTTGTGAGAGGTGGCTTCGACCCATTTGGAGAAGTAGTCATTTGCAACCAAAATGAATCTATGTCCATTGGATGTCGCTGGCTCGATTGGACCAATGACGTCCATGCCCTAAGCTGCAAAGGGCCAAGGTGAACTAGTAACATGGAGTTCGTTGGGAGGAACTAGGATCATATCTGCATGAGTCTGACATTGGTGACATTTTTGAACATAGCGAATGCAGTCTGTCTCCATAGTTAGCCAGAAATATCCCGATCTCAGGATCTTCTTTGACAATGTAAAACCATTCATGTGAGGACCACATGTTCCTGCATGTATCTCTTCAATCAGTCTGCTAGCTTCTCCAGCTTCGACGCACCTTAGCAACCCCAAATCGGGAGTCCTCCTATAAAGGATTTCTCCGCTTAGAAAGAATTGATTCGCTAACCTCTGAATTGTACGCTTTTGTACACTTGTTGCATCCTTTGTATACTCACCGTTCTTCAAATATCCTCGAATGTCATCGTACCAAGGTTTTCCATCAGGCTCTTCCTCAACATGAAAACAGTATGTTGGTTGCTCGTATATGTGGATGTAAATAGGATCAATGTAATTATGATGGAGATGCTGAATCATGGAAGACAAGGTTGCTAAGGCATCTGCGAATTCATTCTGGATTCTTGGCACATGTTTGAATTCTGTCTTGATGAACCTTCTACACAACTTATGCACGCACTCCAAGTATGGTAACAACTTTCGATTCTAGGTAGCCCATTCGTCTCGGACCTGATGGATTAATAGGTTTGAATCTCCTATTATCAACATTTCCTGGATATCCAAGTCGATAGCGATACAAGCCTCATATTCAGCCATATTATTTGAGCAGAGGAACCTGAGTTTGGCTGATACCGGATAATGTTGCCCAGTTGATGAGATCAAAACAGCTCCAATGCCGGATCCGCTCAAGTTCTTAGCTCCATCAAAGAACATCCTCCAACCATCATATTCTTCAGAAATGTCTTCCCCGACAAAAGCTACTTCCTCGTCTGGGAAGTAAGTCTTCAACGGTCTATAATCATCATCTATAGGGTTCTCTGCCATATGATCTGCTAATGTCTGTGCCTTTACTGCCTTTTGTGTAACATACACTATGTCAAACTTGCTCAGTAGTATCTGCCATTTAGCCAGTTTACCTGTAGGCATGGGCTTTTGAAAGATATACTTCAGAGGATCCATCCTTGAAATCAGATAAGTAGTGTGCGATGAGAGGTAGTGTCGCAGCTTCTGAGCGACCCAAGTTACAGCACAACAAGTACGCTCCAATAGAGAGTATCGAGCTTCATATGATGTAAACTTCTTACTCATGTAGTATATTACCTTCTCCTTTTTACCAGTCTTATCATGTTGCCCCAAAATGTAGTTGAAAGCATTATCCAACACTGATATGTATAACAACAACGGTTTACCAGATTCCGGTGGAACCAACACTAGTGGATTGGACAAGTAATCTTTGATTTTGTCAAACGCTTATTGACATTCATCTGTCCATTTCACCGCAGCATCCTTCTTCAGCAACTTGAAGATAGGCTCACAAATGACAGTAGACTGGGCTATGAAACGACTGATGTAATTTAGTCATCCCAGGAAACTCGTTACCTCTATCTTACTCTTCGATGGAGGTAAACCACGAATGGCTTTGATTTTTGATGGATCCAGTTCTATACCCCGACGGCTGACAATGAAACCCAAAAGCTTTCCAGCATGAACCCCAAAGACACATTTTGCAAGATTTAACTTCAAGTTATACTTGCGTAGCCTGGCAAAGAACTTTCGCATATCATCTAGATAATTTAAACCCTTCTTTGATTTGATGATGACATCATCCACATAAACTTCAATTTCCTTGTGGATCATGTCGTGAAACAGAGTGGTCATTGCCTAATGTATGTAGCACCAGCATTCTTTAATCCGAAAGGCATTACCTTGTAATTGTAGGCACCCCACGGTGTGATGAAATTAGTCTTCTCAGCATCGTCCTTGTGCATCTCAATTTGATGATAGCCAGCAGAGCAATCCACGAATGATTGTGTTTCATGCTTAGCACAGTTATCAATCAAGATGTGTATGTTGGGCATTGGAAAATTATCTTTGGGACTAGCTTTGTTGAGATCTCGATAATACACACAGACTCTGACCTTTCCGTCTTTCTTCGGCACTGGAACGACTCCGTCACTTGAAGGATTCTAGCATCTAATTGCTTCGATATTTCTTCCTTGATTTTCAAACTCAACTCAGACTTGTATTTTCTCAGCTTCTGCTTCACAGGAGGACATGCTGGATCAGTAGGCAGTCGATGAGTTACGATTGAAATGCTTAACCCTGTCATGTATGCATAGGACCAGGCGAAGATATCTTTATTCTCTATGAGACACTCTGTATACTTTTTCTTGTCATTTTCCGTCATATGGATGCTTACTCAGGTCTCTTGTACCACTTTTGAATTTTCCAGATTTACCACCTCTGTTTCCACTAGATTTGGGTTGGGTTTTTCCTCGAATTCCTCAACTTTTCTGATTAACTCTTCAGGGACCTCACTTTCTTCGACTTCCTCTAAGTCATTAATGTTAAGCTGTGCAGTCTCATTATATGCCATAGTCTCAGATTCAACATTTTTACAATATATTTTGCTTGAAGAAAGAATAACGCACAAATAAATATAAGATATTAAATAAATGGAAAAAGAACTTTATTGATTAAAACTCAAGAGCTTCATAAAACTTTATTGCAACCCTTTCCTTCCTCCTTGGTCAGAGATAAACCTTTCATGTCTTCCAAAAGCTCATCAATGATACCTCCCATGAAACCTGCTGATCGGAATGATTGGTGCAACAGTGGTATCGATTTTTTCAATGGATAGTAGTACCCATCTCTAGGGGGCTGCCAATCAAGCCACTCTTCAGTAGTATATTTGTAACCCAAGCTGAAAATGGTTGAATGGCGAACGGGTTGTATAGGTTCAACTATTCCTTGTAGATTGGCTCCCAAACCTTTACCGAGCTCGAAACCAAACCAGGCCATCATATCTATGATTTTCTGGCTAAACCAAGGTTGCACATCAATGTTGCTAACAAGCTCAATTGTATGGTACATCTCACCGTCTAGATGCCTTCCTTCTATCGCATATACAGGATGCCCATT
>NC_064291.1:31536972-31592897 GCF_019186545.1 Solanum stenotomum
TGAATCATGGAAGACAAGGTTGCTAAGGCATCTGCGAATTCATTCTGGATTCTTGGCACATGTTTGAATTCTGTCTTGATGAACCTTCTACACAACTTATGCACGCACTCCAAGTATGGTAACAACTTTCGATTCTAGGTAGCTCATTCGTCTCGTACTTGATGGATTAATAGGTCTGAATCTCCTATTATCAACATTTCCTGGATATCCAAGTCGATAGCGATGCAAGCCTCATATTCAGCCATATTATTTGAGCAGAGGAACCTGAGTTTGGCTGATACCGGATAATGTTGCCCAGTTGGTGAGATCAAAACAACTCCAATGCCGGATCCGCTCAAGTTCTTAGCTCCATCAAAGAACATCCTCCAACCATCATATTCTTCAGAAATGTTTTCCCCGACAAAAGCTACTTCCTCGTCTGGGAAGTAAGTCTTCAACGGTCTATAATCATCATCTATAGGGTTCTCTACCATATGATATGCTAATGTTTGTGCCTTTACTGCCTTTTGTGTAACATACACTATGTCAAACTCACTCAGTAGTATCTGCCATTTAGCCAGTTTACTTGTAGGCATGGGCTTTTGAAAGATATACTTCAGAGGATCCATCCTTGAAATCAAATAAGTAATGTGCGAGGAGAGGTAGTGTCGCAGCTTCTGAGCGACCCAAGTTACAGCACAACAAGTACGCTCCAATAGAGAGTATCGAGCTTCATATGATGTAAACTTCTTACTCATGTAGTATATTGCCTTCTCCTTCTTTCCAGTCTTATCATGTTGCCCCAAAATGTAGTTGGAAGCATTATCCAACACTGATATGTATAACAACAATGGTTTACCAGATTCCGGTGGAACCAACACTAGTGGATTGGACAAGTAATCTTTGATTTTGTCAAACGCTTATTGACATTCATCTGTCCATTTCACCGCAGCATCCTTCTTCAGCAACTTGAAGATAGGCTCACAAATGACAGTAGACTGGGCTATGAAACGACTGATGTAATTTAGTCGTCCCAGGAAACTCGTTACCTCTATCTTACTCTTCGGTGGAGGTAAATCACGAATGACTTTGATTTTTGATGGATCCAGTTCTATACCCCGACGGCTGACAATGAAACCCAAAAGCTTTCCAGCATGAACCCCAAAGACACATTTTGCAAGATTTAACTTCAAGTTATACTTGCGTAGCCTGGGAAATGACTTTTGCAGATCATCTAGATAATTTAAACCCTTCTTTGATTTGATGATGACATTATCCACATAAACTTCAATTTCCTTGTGGATCATGTCGTGAAACAGAGTGGTCATTGCCCTCATGTATGTAGCACCAACATTCTTTAATCCGAAAGGCATTACCTTGTAGTTGTAGGCACCCCACGGTGTGATGAAATCAGTCTTCTCAGCATCGTCCTTGTGCATCTCAATTTGATGATAGCCAGCAAAGCAATCCACGAATGATTGTGTTTCATGCTTAGCACAGTTATCAATCAAGATGTGTATGTTGGGCATTGGAAAATTATCTTTGGGACTAGCTTTGTTGAGATCCCGATAATACACACAGACTCTGACCTTTCCGTCTTTCTTCGGCACTAGAACGACTCCGTCACTTGAAGGATTCCAGCATCTAATTGCTTCGATATTTCTTCCTTGATTTTCAAACTCAACTCAGACTTGTATTTTCTCAACTTCTGCTTCACAGGAGGACATGCTGGATCAGTAGGCAGTCGATGAGCTACGATTGAAGTGCTTAACCCTGTCATGTCTGCATAGGACCAGGCGAAGATATCTTTATTCTCTATGAGACACTCTGTATACTTTTTCTTGTCATTTTCCGTCCTATGGATGCTTACTCGGGTCTCTTGTACCACTTTTGAATTTCCCAGATTTACCACCTCTGTTTCCACTAGATTTGGGTTGGGTTTTTCCTCGAATTCCTCAACTTTTCTGATTAACTCTTCAGGGACCTCACTTTCTTCGACTTCCTCTAAGTCATTAATGTTAAGTTGTGCAGTCTCATTATATGTCATAGTCTCAGATTCAACATTTTTACAATATATTTTGCTGGAAGAAAGAATAACGCACAAATAAATATAAGATATTAAATAAATGGATAAAGAACTTTATTGATTAAAACTCAAGAGCTTCATAAAACTAGTATTTGAAAACAATAACATAGAACTGGAATTTAAAATTGTTTATTGAAAACTTTAAAATTTGATAGAAAAAATTCTTCCACAGCTACCCAGATGGCCGACGAGGTCTGGATGGAGTTGAGGTCCAAATGCTGATGCTGATCCCTGTTTTATTGCTTCCTCTAGGGTCCCCTTTCTCCTCCTCGTTGATCACAACATTGCAACCCTTTCCTTCCTCCTTGGTCAGAGATAAACCTTTCATGTCTTCCAAAAGCTCATCAATGATACCTCCCATGAAACCTGCTGATCGGAATGATTGGTGCAACGGTGGTATCGATTTCTTCAATGGATAGTAGTACCCATCTCTAGGGGGCTGCCAATCAAGCCACTCTTCAGTAGTATATTTGTAACCCAAGCTGAAAATGGTTGAATGGCGAACGGGTTGTATAGGTTCAACTATTCCTTGTAGATTGGCTCCCAAACCTTTACCGAGCTCGAAACCAAACCAGGCCATCATATCTATGATTTTCTGGCTAAACCAAGGTTGCACATCAATGTTGCTAACAAGCTCAATTGTATGGTACATCTCACCGTCTAGATGCCTTCCTTCTATCGCATATACAGGATGCCCATTTTCCCCATGGACTACAACATCTTCATGATCCCATTCAAACTTCAAGCATTGATGAAGAGTAGAGGGAACCGCTCCAGCCATATGAATCCAAGGACGACCCAACAATAGGTTATATGAGAACGGAATGTCCAAGACCTGGAACGTTATTGGGAAAGTAGCGGGACCAATGAGCATGTCCAGGGTTATTTCCCCAATAGTACCCTCTGAGAGCCATCAAAAGCTCTCACATTCATCTTTCAGGTTTGGATCTTTGCATTATCCACGCCTAGCCTTGTCAACGTGCTCAGAGGGCAAATATGCAAACCGGAGCCTGAATCAACCAAGGCTTTGGTGATTATCTTATCCTGATATTAAGCTGAAATGTACAGAGCCTTGTTGTGGGTTGTTCCTTCAAGTGGCAACTCATCTTCATGAAAAGATATTCGGTATGCCTCAAAAATCTGCCCGACCATTTGGGCTACCTCTCCATGGGTAATGCTAGATGGTACATAGGCTTCACCCAGGATCTTCAAAAGAGCGTTTCGATGAGTTTCAGAGGATTGCAGCAATGATACGATAGATATTTGAGACTGGGTTTTACTCAATTGCTCAACAATAGAGTACTCTTTTGCTTGCACCTTCTTCCAAATTCCTTGATTTTCAAGTTCTACAATTGGTGCCTTGGACTTGCTGGAGCTTCCTTGCACCAAATTTTCAGAAGTGTAAATTCTTCCTGATCCAGTACTCCTACTGCAGTGTCTGCTTCTTCAACTTTTATTTTTCCCTTTCTGTAGTCCCATGGACCAGCATGGGTTCATACTGGACAGGGGAAGGTGCCCTATAAATAGTAAATTGAGGCTTGGGCATGGCGACCTCAACCTCAAACGGAGCACGCCTTTGCACTACCATTGGAGTCTGGGCGGTAGCAGTCATTGATTATTCTGGCTCAAAGATCCAAATGGATTTCTCCCAATCCGAGGTATCATCAACTTCTACCATGTTGACCTGATGGTTAGGCAGAGGGTTGCTTGCAACATTTGGTGCTGGATCTTTGAGTTGGATGGCCTTAGTATCAATCAGCATTTGAACCTTATCTTTCAGGGCTCTACAAACTTCGGTAGTGTGACCTTTCATCCCATAATGGTAGGCACAAACCTTGTTAGGGTCATACCATTTTGTGCGAACATCCACAGGCAATGCAGGAACTGGGGTGACATAGTCAGCCTCTTTCAGTCTCTCATAAAGTCGGGCTATGGGCTCAGCCAGAGAGGTATGGTTCTTCGCAGGTCTTCTTTCATATGGTGGTCGGTTTTGATAGTTTGGTGTTTGAGTAGGTGGTGGGGTTTGGAAGTATGATGGCTGGGCATTATAGACAGGATATGAAGTTTGTTGATATTGAAGAGGAGCATTTTGGTAATATACTGGCATGGGGTTGGGAGATATAGGTGGTGGAGCTGAAGGATATGGAGTTTGGGAATATAGAGATGGAGGTGGGGTTGTTGATTGATACTTATAAGGGGTTCTGGTTCCTCGAGCCATCATAACTGAGCCTATTTTCTTTCGATTTTCTACCATTCCCCCAGATTGCAGAGCTTTGTTGGTGGCTTGTAGGGCCTCTAGGTTGATGATGGTCCCATTTCTTATGCCTTCTTCGATTCTTTCACCTAATTTGATAATTTCAGCGAAGCTCTTCTCAGCTACAAGCATCATCCTGTCATAATATTGTGGCTCTTGGGCACGGATGATATAATCTTTCATCTGAGATTCCTCCATGGGAGGTCTGGCCTTGGCCGCCTCAGACCTCCATCTTATGGCGTAATCCCTGAAGGATTCACTAGGCTTTTTCTTCAGGTTTTGGATGTAGAACCAGTCAGGTGCATTTTCTACATTAAATCCAAACTTGTTTATGAAGTCTGTTGCCATGTCTACCCACTCATTCCATTTTCGAGGGTCTTGTTCGATATACCAGGATAGAGCCTCTTCGGTGAGACTTCTCATAAACAACTTCATGAGTATCCTCTCATCTCTCCCTACCCCTACAAGCTTATCACAGTACATTCGCAGGTGGGCTTTGGGATCTCCAATGCCATTAAACAGTTCAAACTTTGGAAGTTTGTATCCTTCAGGCAGTTCTACGTCGGGATGTATACATAAATCCTCGTAGCTCAGTCCTCCCAATCTCTTGCTTCCTTCCACATGTTGTACCCTGCTGGCTAAGTTATCTAATCTCTCGGTCAGGGTTTTTATCAGAATGTCCTTTTGGGAGGACTCTGATTCATGGTAGTTATGGGTCAAGGGAGCAGTTTCCACATATATGGGGTTGAGGTGATTATTTTCGGGAGTATATGAAGGGTTTGCATTCAGAATTGGTTCTGGAATGGTTGGTTTAGTTTGTTGGTGGTAGTGGTAAAATGGGATTTGGGTATTTTGGGCATGAAGTGGCGGGAAGATATTCGGATGAGTGGGTTCGAGTTGGGTTACATTGGTTGGGGGATTGTTTGGCATGGTTGTTTGGTTAGAGTGAGGAGGATTGTCTATATTTTTGTCAAACTGGGTTCCACGAGAAATAGATAACTTGTCCAAATCGCGCATGTGCGCTACTTCTTCTTACAAATCTAAAATCTTGCGCTCAAGTCTAAGGACGAGGTCACTTGGAAGTTGCCCTCCCTTAGAAGTTTCTACTCTTTCGTTGTTGTTGTTGTTGTCAACCATTTTACCCTTGTTTGTTCTTTGAGGATGAGGAGAAGGGGGGGTCCCTTTCGATCGTGTATGTGCCAGAATGAAGGACAGATCAACCTTAGGAATGGGAAAAATAATGGAATCAACAGAAAACAGTGTTAGGGGATTAGAGTAAATAATAATAATAATAATAATAGCACATTGTTTGAAATAAGCGCCCTAGATGCAAGGGACCTCGTTGAGCCAGAGGTAGGCCTAAGACGACATGTAAGTGATCCATAATGATTAATTCAAGGGCTAGGGATAACATGGGGAAATAAAAATCCTAAAAAGAAACAGGTCAATGCTGGTCTCCAATGTTAGGCACAATCTGCTGCCTCATTTCTGGAGTGATCTCATAGTCGCGGTTGAGGAGGTTGCAAGCCCATCTTCTTTCCTTTTCATTACCAAAACCTAGAAGGCTTTCTTCGCTCAAATCTACATGCTCTGCGTCCTCTAAAATCCACACATAATACTCTGATGTGCAGAAAGGTCTATGCTCTCGAACATCAATAGTTACTACTTTTTTCCATCTTTGCAGTATGGTGCCCACTTGGGGTATTTCTGGCCCAAAATCATACCCATATTGGCCCATATGGGATCGCAGAGGTATCATTTGGATTTGACCAAACTGTTAGAGGACTCGGAGTGGTGCGTATGGTTGCACGCCATTTCAACCAATGAGCTCGATAAAGTAGAGTTCATTACCTCTTATAATGACACCACGAGGCTTCAACCAATAGTATTTCCATTGAATGTTGATGGTTGAACGTTCTCTCAAGTACACAAACCAGTCCTCCGTTCCCACAGGGGAAGCAAAATATTTCATCCTTAAGGTATGATTGATGATTTTATTTCCAGTAGTCGCTCTAATAATGTCTACCGAATTAGCCCTTTGATAAAAATGCTCAACAGCCCAGAGTTGCAATAGAAAACTACACCCCTCGAAATACCTTTTACCTTCGGTACACTTGGTGAGTGCCCTTATAATTTCTGCTAGTATCATTGGAACTATAGTCTTTCCGCCTCGAGCCATCATACGAACCACATAACTTAGGCTAGTGTGTATTTTTTCTCCTTCTCTAGGAAAAACCAATGAGCCCAACAGTGCGACAGCGAAAGCATTAGGACGGTATCTTTCCCACTTCGCAGAAGAGCAAGCAAATTCTCTGTGGAAGTTTTCATGGCTTTCCTCGACTCCAAAACGTGAGTATAGAAACTCTAAAGAAATTCATCCCTCTTTCAGACAAAGCAAACTCGGATTATGACGCATGCCCTTTTGTTTCAGGAAGGACCTTGGAGTTGACTTGTATGGCACAATCATTTCACGATCTCTGTAAGGGAGACCAAGAAACCCATCAATCTCTTCAATCGTCCGGGTTATTTCAAAATCCCTAAATTTGAACACTAGCCTCTCAGAATCCCAAAATTTCAACAGTGCCTTGATCAAGTGACGGTCTGACTCGACGGAGATTAAAGTAGTAAGGCCACCTAGTAGTTCATTTGCCTCCAGCTCTCGATTTCTCTCAATATCCTTCCACCAAAATTTCAAGGTAGGATTCACTTTGACCACCATTGGCGTGTTTGGAAAATGAGGATAGGCCATGACTCTACAAACAAACAACAAACAAAATCTAAACTCCATTTTGGTAAATTTGGCTTAATTTAATTATTATAACCACATTGACACATAATTAAGCAATTTGTCTAAAGGGTGTTGGAGCCCTTTAGACTATAAGGTGGCTACAAATCATGCGGATCGACACCAAGGGTCAAACCGCCTATGCCTTATCCAGCATGTATGACCTAATCAAGATTTCTAAGAGTTGGCTTGACACGGACTTGAAAAGGATTCTATGTGAGAAGGCTCGTGGTTTCCAGATAGTAAAACTATCTGTTCCATCCACGCATATGCCGACTCTCTATAATTGGGTGTTTGAAGAGAATTGGAGTAGTTGTGAGAGGTGCAAAGGCACAACATCACGGTAATAAAATAAAAAAGGAAGAGGGTCCCAATTGGGGGAAGTATGAGCGGAATGTCAGTTTATCAAAGCTGTAATATTTAGCATTTAGATTAAAAGCGGTAACATATAGACAGTTTATGAAATGCGGTAATAAATAAACAAGTAAATACATGCATAAGTAAAAAGGAAAATAAATATACAAACATATTAGATAATCAAGCAAGTAAGGGAAAAGAGTACGAAATTACGCAGACAACTAAACAAATGAGGGAAAAAGAAAAGGGCGAAACATGAAAATAAACAAATAAGAATAAAGAAAAAGGGGTGGAACATGAAAAAACAGACAATAAATAAGGAAACAAATAAACAAAGAAAACAAATAACAACTTAATATGCTAATAACCAAACAAACAATGAAATAACCAAGCAAACCCCACATAAAGCATGAAACACGTAATAGTAAGAACCTAATATTCCCCAGCAGAGTCGCCATTCTGTCGCGCCCTATTTTTCGCAAAACGAATTTTGGTGCACGACCTAAAAACTCTTTTGAGCTTTGGGAAAAAATGAAGAGTCGCCACCTAACGAATTAAGGCACGTTAGGGCACTTATCTAACCTAACTAAATCAAGCTATTCAACGAACCAGAGATCGAGTAAGGGTTCAAATTATCTCGAGGGGAAGGTGTTAGGCATCCCTCGAGATCCACAAATGTGGGTCTCGATCGTGTCTTATGCAATTTATGTGGGGTTACAACTAGCAATTAAGGTCACTTCATTTATTATTTATTTAATTAGCATGGTTACTAAGTGATAAATAATATTAAACATTTAAGGCAATTTCAATTATTTATTTAATTAATTAAGCATGCGAAGACTAGGTGATAGCAATATTAAGCAATTAAGGGCACCTTAGTTATTTTTATTTGATTGGTTAAGCATGCAAGACTAAGTAATAATATAATAACAAATAAATATAAACAATTAATAAAGAGATAAGCGAGGAGACAGAAGTTGCACAAAAAATAAGCAAACAAGAATTTTATTTTATTTAAGCCACCTCAAATAATTATAATTATAAACATATAAAGGGACAAAAGGAAAGGGAGACTCTAAAGGACTTTACGGATCAGCACTTGACTTTCTTTGTTTCGGTCAGCTTCTCGTAGGGACAGACAAAACTAAAGTTTGTCATTAAGCCCGAGTCGATGTCATCATCTCCGTAGGACCTAAACTACCCCTACCCTACCACCGCATGTTTTTCGTCTCTAAAAGGTGTCTAACGACCCCGTTTAAGGTCCAAGAGGCATTGGACTACTATTAGGATGAATTTAGACTAAAATAAAATAAAAGCTTTCTAATAGGCCCACCTAGACACCAAGTCAAACAAATAGAACAACAGTTAGCACGTAAGTCAAACAAATAGAACAACACTTAGCACGTAAATCTCATGTTGGCCTCTAGGTTTAACATGCTTGCAAACAACACATAATTAGTGAAGGTCTCATGCTTTGAGTGTGTGGCATACAAACATTAACAATTATGATTACTTAATTTAAAGGGCAGAAAATTATTACAAGTGCAGAATTTATTTTTTTAGTGAATTTTAAGTGGCCAGACAATTGTTTATAATACATAAACTACAATATTTTGGACATAATTTAATTAGGACAATAATTTTAAAGTAGCAGACTATGTAGAAAATAGCATATTAATGTAGTAACAGAAAGACTATTATGTGAGATTAATTTTAAGTAGCAATAAGTTTAATAGATACGGAAATTTAATCAGCAGCTAATTTTAATCAGGATAAACACATAATAAATGCAGAAAACAGTAGCAAATTCAATATTGATGCAGAAATTTTTTTTAAAAAAAAAAGCAGCTAGCTTAGTAAATGCAACCAATTATTAATGCAGAATATTTATTTTAAGCATATTTGAATTAGGGAAGTATTTTAAAATAGCAGATTACTGCATAAAAGATTGATTAATTTTCTCTTTAAGTAAGATGTCATGGAATAGTGGCAAAAAAATACATAAAAGATTATTTCAATTTTTTAACATGCTGGAAATTATTTGATAACGCCTGTGAACAAGACTTCTATGATTTCTAACCCATGTGCAAATTATATTAATTGGAATCCTATAGGCATGAATTCTATTATATGACAAGATTATCAAAAACACTGAAATTATTAATATATCAAACTTAATTATTAAACCTTATAGGTGTGGTTTCTAAGTGATAAAACATGCTAAAAGGTATTAACATATAAGGAATTATTAACATCTGACTAATTTATTAACACCAAAATTATTAGAATCTAAATTTAGGATACAAAAGTTATTATAGTCTAATTATTTAAAACTAACAAACATACATAAAACTACTAAAAATGATTAGTAGAGCATGCTAAAAATATAACAAATTATAGGCATAGATCTCTACACATAATAGCATGAATATTATCCCATAAGCGCATTTCTCGATTTTAGCATGGAGGCAAATCTTTATTTTTCACATATTGATTTATTTCAGATTAAACACAAAAACAAAAACAAAAAAAAGTCTCACAAAGACTTGATTTTAGGTCGGCTGTTATAACTCATTTACTAGTTTTTCTGGCTAAGCGAATATAAACAGATTTTTATAACAATCACACTTAAAGAAAAAAAAAACAGTTAGCACGTATGTCCCCCTCCCCTTTTAGACGATCCCCCAAGATATCATATATATAGAGTTAGCGTTTACAAGTTATTACAAAACCAAATAAATGAGATATAAATACAAAGCATAAATTCAAAATATAGGCAAGGTCGTCATGTCTGGAACCCCATCCCATGGCAACTCTTCAACACTTGAACTTATATGACCTGCTAAGCAATAGACATAATACTACATAACATTTACACATTACAAAGTTGTCACATCTAAACCAAAGTGTGAAAAAATTATAAACAAAATCCCGCATATAGAAACTCGATCAATCAATGGGAGCAATAACATAACATCATGTATAAAGAGGGAAAAGAAGACTGACATGGACGCTTTCCCTCTTTAATTATTTTAAACATGCCATAACAATTGAAGCACTGCAAAACGGAAACTAAACTAATAGAGAAACAACTAACCGGTTAAGCAGAGTATATATTTAACAGCAATGAAGACAAACTTGATCCACTATTCGACCCAAACACAGCAAAAATTGAGTAGAGAGGAACCTTAAGAGTTTTCCAGAATCTTAATTTTTTTATTTTTTTTTAAAAGAGTAGAGAGCAATATGTAATTTCAAAGTATTCAAGTGTCAGCCAAGTGTAAGAGTTGTGTTCGACCGTCTCAATAATGAAAAGAGGAGTCTCTTTATATAGTGAGTAAGACGGCATACAATAAAGGAAAGGAATAAATTAATAATCAATTTAAAATATGATTTCCTTAATCAATTGGAGAACTAAATCAACCAAAAATTCCAAAAATAAGACAAAAGAAATCCTAAAATACACATGCTTGCTGATTTTAATTAAGGCAAAAAAAATCAATTAAGGAGTCACTACATTAACAATATATAGAAGATTGGGAATATATTGGGAAAGGGGTCAATTAATATCAGTCACCATCTTTTGCCAAATATAATCAAGTAAGAATTTTTTTTTTCCAACTTAATTGAGGCAAGACAAATCAATTAATATTAGTTAAATAAACAAGTAAGATCAGTCCCAAAAGGGCAACTATATTAAAGGAAAAACAACATTCACGTGGCTCAAGAATCTTTCCACGCTATACTAATTTTACCATATTTTAATCCCAATTAAGAGAAGACCATCTTGACTAAAAAAAAGAAAGAAACAATTAGTCACGATTATAACATCTTGGCATGTTTGCAAATTCAAATACCCACATCAAAGGTGTACTAATGACTGCAGATTTCCCAAAATTAAAATTTCCAAATTGACCAATCAAATCATGATACACCACTAAAATTGGTAGTAGCTACAAACATTCCCAAAAATTAAGCTTTCAATCAATAACTAAAAAAAAAATTAAACATGCTAAGTACACAAATCAATCCAATATTACAGATCAGACAAGGTGAATATTGATCTACAATTACCATAAGTAAATTCAGTATTTCACTTGGTCAAACCAATTTAGATCATAACCAAGTTGTAACTCTGAAATGATAGACAAGATCAATTATTGTTATGCCATACGACGGGTAAAATCACATTATTTTTGGAGTTGTCAAATTCATCAGAACTCAAGGATGTGCTAACACTCATTTAGCAAGGAGCATATTATAATCAGGCACTGATATTTTAATTAATGGCATTACACCAGAGGTTCAAAAGAACATCAAAGAAATCATGCTAAAGGGAATTTTCAACATCATTAATGGACTCCACATAAAGCAAATATGTAAAGAATAAGATCAAATTAAGAGACAAAACACTAAATTGAGCAAGAGAATGAACCTGGATGGATCTGTTAAGTTCCATCTTTAGCACACTAAAATTCGAAACTTCATGCCGACCAAAACCCGTAAATGAAGCTCGTCTTCTCTGTCGCCTTTCAGAGTTAGTTCAGAGGAGACCTGACCGGAGCTGCTGCTCGTCGGCGTTGCTGTCCGGTGCTGCTGGCAGCTGCTTGGTGTTGTGCGCCTCGCCAGGCACTGCTGTCACTGCTGCTTCGCCGGGCTGCTGCCTGATGGCTCGCCGGTGGCTGGTTGCTGTTGCATCTCTCTAGACTATTGTCCTTGTGGTGGTTCTCTGCTTGGAGGTGTTGCACTGCTGCTGGGAAAGAGGAGAGGGAAGAGAAGGCAGCAGAGAGAGAATAGGAGGAACGGAGGTTTCGCCGGAGAGGACGATGGTTTCTCTCTGTCTCGCTAGTGTCGTCGAAGAAGAAGAGAAAGGAAGGTTGTGGCTAGAGAGAGGAGAGGAGAAAAAAATGAATTAGTTTAGGATTTTTCTAAGTTAAATTAGGTAAATTGGAGGACTTGATCTCAGCCGTTGAGATCAAGTGAGATAGAGGGTCGTGATTATTTCGAAATTGGATGAACGGATGAGATTAAATGGAATTGGAACTCTGAAAATTGGAATGAATTGGTTAAAATTGAAATAGAATGGCCAGAATTAAAATGAAAGGTGACTATAATTGAAATAAAATTTGAATTGGAGTGGCTAGAATTGAAAGAAATTAGAAGAAAATAGGCTACAATTTAAATGATTTTGAGGAAAATTAAAGAAATGCTATTCCATATTATAATATTTTTATATAATTAAAATCACTTAAATTTAAAACATTTGAGTAAAATAATTATTTCGAGCTTTACTAATAATTTTAAAATATTTTAATAGTATTTACGATAATTTTATAAAGCATGCATACTAAAATGTACAATTTTTAGACAAAATCAACTAAAATTTTAGAACTCAAAATATATTTTAAAATGCGTATTTAATCGGATAGCATTTCCGAAATTGCTAAAGATCGGTCAAAATTGGGTGTCAACAAGTAATAGAACATGATTTTGTTAGTTTAAAGAATATACTCTATGATGTTGCCATGACGTTGTTAGCCATTTCATTTATTATGTTGACATCCTTGTGGAATCTGGAACTCATGAGCAACACTATGATGAACATTTGTGTTGGTGTCTTCATCAATAATGAGGCACATTATTAGTAGGATGTGTGCTATGTATAGCATGTGTGCTCTATATAGCAACAACAACATCACAATTATAGAAAAAGGTGTCTCTGGTGCAATCTCATGGTTATTAAACTCCTCCATATCACCTTTCTTTACTTGTGATAACTCCTATATACCTCATATTCGTGCAATACCAAACACAATTCTTAAGTGCATTAAGCCAAAATAACTTTTAAGCACTTTTATAGTGTTTGGATAAACTAAAAAATATATTTTAAGCACTTATCTTAAGCTCATCTACACAACATAAAAAAAAAACTAGCTACAAATGACTTGAAAAAACAACAACATAATATTATCACCATAAGAACCATTGCTACAACAACATCATCTATTCTTTTCACACACAAAAAAAAAAGCAACCACACCATGTTCATAAAATAAAAAATAGCAGCAACACTATATATCCTTCACAAAACAAGCAGTGTTTATGTCCATCACACAAAAAAAAAGTTGTGGCACCATGTTTAGCCAATCAAAATTGATAGCAACACCACATTAAGTATCAAAACAATCTTGACTTGGTCCAGAATTTGTTCTTCTAACCTGTAAATGTACAATGCATTAGTTTTGTATTTGTAAAAAACAATATAATTGAGAGCCAAATCAAAATTTATGCCCAAATATTACCGGTAACTTTTCAGAAATTGATGAAGTAGGAGGCATCCAGAAAGCTGAGTCATATGCACCTACTTCAGTCTGCACATAATTTTTAAATTTACAAGTCCTTATATTATGGCCAGGCTTGCGACATAAGCTACAATTAACAGATATTTGTTTTTTTTCCATTCTTGTTCTGCTTGATCCTGCCTCATCTTACTCTCGTCTCCTCAATTTCTGGTCTCTTCCCCTCGTTTTGTCTTACAAGTCTCGAAGGCAAAAGAGGAACCTTGTTTGATTTAGGCCACAATTATGATCCATTTATCGGAAAGATGATTTTTTCATAAATTCTTTTATATGTATCAACTTTGTAGCAATCATCAACATAATCAAGAACCACATCATTTTTAGCCCAAATAGCCAATATTGCATGTTTGCAAGGAATTTCTGTTATAGTCCATTTTCTACAACTACACTTTCTTTTTTGTAGGTCCACAACCCAATTGTCGGCAATCGATGCTCCAAGAATCTCATAATTCCATTGAATTGATTTTTTTGGAATAAACGTAGCTACCGCAGATTCATTCTTGTGCAAGATGCTCTTGATCTGAGGACAAATATCACCTGAATTCCATCTTTCTAATTTCTCCCTATTAGCTTGGAATCTAGCCATAAGAAGATATCTTAGTTTCTCCAACAAAGTTATGATTGGCTTGTCTCGAGCATCGAGAATCATACTGTTAAAATATTCACACATATTATTCAACAAAACATCACATTTATCACATGTAGAAAAATGTGATTTAGACCATTCAGTAGGTGGTTTTTCATTCAACCATGCAACGGCTTCGGCATCTAATTCATGCATCTTCTCCATGCAAATGTTAAAAAAACTCCACAATTGAAGCATTTGCAGCAGCCCAAAGATCATTCTTGAGGGACAAACCAAAAAAACCAGCCTTCTTAAAATTGTTATAGAGATGTCGCACAAAAAATCTATGGTCAACATATGGCAAAATCTCGTTAAATGCTTCGACAAGACCTTTTTGTTTGTCCGACATAAAAGTCCAGATTCCTTGATCGTCGATCTCTAAGTCACCAGCCAAGTGGTTTAAAAATCATGACCATGTCTCCTTAGTTTCCTTTCAACAACGGCATATGCTACTGGAAATATGTTATTATTAGCATCTAGATTCACTATTGTCAATAATTGATTCCCATACATTGGTCCCTTCAACCAGCACCCATCCATACCTACTATTCTGGGACATCCAACCTTGAAGCCTCTTTACAAGCAGCAAAACATAAGTAGATTCTTTGAAATCTATATGGCTTATTAGGCATCTCATTATTAGTAAACTTCATATAAATTGAAGTGCCTGGATTTATTTGGCAAATTGATCTTTTAAATTTCCATCAAGTAATGCAATTGCCCTTTTTATAGCCGTCCTAGTTTGAGTTAAAGTAACATGAGCTTTAAGCTCGACACTAACCGTATCTCTAAATTCAGACATCTTCCATCCCCTATTATGTTTAATTCTATCAAGATAGGTCCTTGCAATGAATGAAGAAGTTATCGTCTTGTTATAATGGGGCCAATTTTTACAACTATGTGAGGGATTATAAGTTTTTACCTGAAACGTATTTTCCCTGTGCATTTTTTACGCCATTATTTTTCAGCTACAATCATTATGTATACACTTTGCCTTCATCCTTACTTTATCTTTCTTTTTCCACTGAATATACCTTCCTTGGCCTACCTCATAAGTTGTTACAACATTTTTGAACTCTTCCTTGCTTTCGAAAGTGTATTCCAAAGTAAAAATTGGATTTTTTCCATCAACCTTTGCATTGTGCTTCGGAAAATCAAAACTTTCATTGTCTGAATCACCATCGAAACTCTTATTGTCTTCAGAGTTAACACAATCAGGATCCCTATCTTCATGTAACATCTTCTTTTTAATTTCATCAGTAATAAACTCTCTGCCATCCTCAAAACTATATTTATAGTGTCCTTGTTTATCAACCATCAGCTCGTCATTGGAGAATTCATTTTCAGAATCCTCAAAATCATCTCCCGAAGATAAGTTTTCCCTTTCAAACTCTTTGTCAATAGGTCCGATGACATCTTCATTCTCTGGAATGCGACTAGTTCTGCAACCAAGCTCAATTGAATCGTCTATTCCAATATAAGAGTCCAAATGCTCAAAATATAACTCCACTACTCTATCTTTAGGGATGATTTTTTTTTTATGTTATGCGCTTCAACCTCCGTGGAGACTAATCTCCATTTGCTACTAAGCTTCTCACATTTATGCCAAAATACTATTGAATCATTCAGGTAACCACATAATTCGACCATCTTCTTCAAATCATTCAATTCAACATAATCAAAGTAGTCAATGATACCACCAACATACTGTTTGGCTGGTTGATGTTTTATCAATCCTTTATGATAAACTTTGATACTAAAAAATGACTCCTTGAACACAAAATCTGTAGTTAAAAGATTACATATTTTAGCCGATTAAGACCGCATTCTCAATGTTACAAAGCATGTATACTTTGTACACCATAACTTCTAAATATTTTTGAATACACAAACCAAAAAAAGCCAATAGTAAAAAATCAAAAAAGTATGTTGGCCTTTGGATTGCCTAGACTAAAAGCAAAATAAATTCTCGATCCCTTGGAGTATCTTTTGATTAACATCGTTCAACAATGGAAAAAACTTGTGTCGGTTGATTTTACAAGAAAAATGGTTTTTTTTTTTTTTGGAAAGGTGAGAGTGTTGTTTGTTGGAAAATGGGAGTTTTCATTCTTTGGAACTGATCCAAGAAAACAGGTTTTGTTTAAGATTTTTGTATTTCATGTGAGTTGAACATCTCTGTTTAATTTGACAGAATTTTTTTGTGTCGTTAGGTTTTTAGGGTGAAAGACTAAATTGATAAGTTTTTAACATAGCTAAAGGACCTTTTCCATAAGTTGCATATATGAGGGACTAAATCAATCTAAGTCTATACATTAAGGGCTATTTTGATCATTTTCTCTCTCATAATATGAAATCATGAAATGAAATCAACATGAAATCACATGTCCAAACGCTAATTTCATCTCTATGAAATCACATGTCCAAATCCTACAAAGTAAAAAGTACCATAATTATAAGATTAATAATTTAAAATATTTAAAAAAGATGTATAAACTGTGGTAAAAAAAACCCTGCTTAGCTCTCAAAATTTGAACATCATCACATATTGCTTTGTTGGTTAAATGATCAAGATAAACAAAAATGATTAACAATTCAAAATACTTAAAAAAAACATATAAAAATTGTCACTAATTTTTTTTGTTTGACTCTCAATATTTAAATACCGTCGCATAAATTAAAATGAAAAGACTATATATTACTAGTCAAACGATCAAGTTGAACAATTATGTATTTAGGTTAAAAGAAGAAAAACATACACCAAGGAGTTCTCTAATATGGAAGGGCGGCCTTTTTTTAAAAAAAAAATTGACAACATAAATGTCTTAAATATTGCTCAAAATTGATGAAACCGTTTAAACTCAATTAAGAATCTTTATACTTTTGATATAGCATATATTATATATAAGAGAAGAGAAAAAAGAAACTTTCCTCGGAAAAGAGTAGATAAGAAAGGTTTATTAGTGTAGACATACAGGAGTCGTTTGGTAAAGTGTATAAAAATAATGCTAAATAAAATGTATTAGTAATGTTTGGATTAATAATGCTTGTATTAGTAATACTTGCATTAATTATAGATTAGATTATTTTTATGCATTATTTGATTTGGTACATTAAAAATAGCATGCATTGCTTAAAAATGTTTATTTACAAAGATATCCTTCACAATTATGGTGGAAAATTGTAAGAAAAGGTTTTAAGGAGCAATTGTGTCTTTAAATATTCTAATGCATGCATTAAAACTAGTATAGCTTACCTAAATCCCGTAGTATAAATTAGTATATGTGTATCACGCCCGTATAATTTGACGTAGTTGTGTATTATATATAAAAAAAAAATTATGAATATGATAAACAATGATTTAGTTATAAAATAGTAATGCACATACATAACAAACATATGATACATAGTCAATAAATTGAGCATATTGTTCGTGTTTTCCTATAATAAAAAAAAACAGGAAAGAAAAAAATAAATGAAGAACTACCTCTTGATTAACTTTAAATGATTAACTAGAGAGAGAAACTATTTACAATTCAAAATAAATGAGTGATAAAGGTAACTGGAGTAGTGATACAATGGAGTGATTATAGGTATGAAAAAAGGGAGAAAATAGTAAAGTTGGAAGATTGAAAGTTATGTATCTGGAAATGAGAGAATTTGAGAAAAAAGAGAGATTTTTGTAATTTTTTAAAATGGTAGGGAATAATAAAAAATATGATAAAAAAGGATGTGTAATTAGGCAATTTTTCCAAAAAATTACCAGTAATACCTAGAAATTCATCGTATTAGTAATACACACTTTAATACACAATAAAGTATATAATTAATGTTTGATTTAGTTATACATAAGTTGAAAAAAAATACCAAATAAAAAAGTTCATGCATGCATTATTTTTTCGTAATACACTCGACCAAACAATCCTATAAAAGACAATGTAGCTGCAAAATAGGATGCAAAATCTAGCCGTTGATATTGTCACGTCAGCCGATCGATGGCAATTTTCTCTCTCTAAATGTCGAGACATACCAACTTCTCTCTCTTATCAGACAGTGACCTGGAATAGATTTGAATATTGCTGGCACCACAAACTTTACCAAATTCTAAAAACACCCCCAAAACCTCTCACAAAGCTGCAAAAGCCCTCTCCACAGCAAAAATTTTCATTTGAAAAAACAAAAACACAGAGTGATGGACTTGTAATCACAAAGCTCCACAAACTCTTCTCAGTTCAGACCTTTTCACTTCCAATTTCACCCAAAAAAGAAGTGCATTTTCTGTTAATCACTGTTTTTAGGTTTCAAGATCTTTGTTTGTGAAAGTTGTTTTCTCAGATCTCTTGTGGATTCAATGGACTTGTAATCATTTTTAGGTGAGTTGATGTTTTTCAGAAGCATCTGCATTTGTTTGTATTATTTAATAAGTTATATCTTATGAACATCAGTGTTATCAAGCTGAAAATAGTTCCTGGGTCGGAGATCTATTCTACTTTACTCACTTTGTTGGCTTGTGCTATTGTTACTGGACTTGATTTGGTTTTTGACTTCTTTACTTATGCTGTGTCATGTTTGTTTTTTAACATTGGTTTGGACTTGAGAAGTGAAGTCTGCGTTTTTTTTTTTTTTTATGTGTACTGTTTGGTGGTCGTATAATACTGATGGTACAAGTTTATGTTTTAGCAGGTGGAAGGAAAAAATATATATTTTATATTTGAAATCTGAACTTTGATAGTTGATGGGTTAGCTGTGATTTTTCTGATCCTTGGTGTTTTAATCTCTACATTGTGTTTGATGGTTGTTTTCTCATGTAGTGTGTGGCATAATTTATATATATCTGATTGTTACCAACTACAATGAAGAAAAGAGACTGTTTTTGTATTGCTTAATTATACTTTAAAGTCTCCCCTTTCTATAACATGATGTATGTCTTGTGGTTGTGGTTTCTATAATTGGGGATTGCTAGTTTGCATCTTTCTAGAGCATGATGGAAGTTGACAATAACATATCTGTTTCCGTAAACGGGTCGAGCTTTGGAAATGGAATTCACCAACTTCCAGAAGTAGTTACTGGCAAACTAGATGATGATGTTCCTAACGGAAGTTTCAGTGTTCAAGGATTGGAAAGAAGTTTTCAGAGTGCTGTGATGGTGAATGATAGTGAAACTGTTGGTTCCACTGCACACGAGGTCGCACACGAATCAACCACGACTATAGAAAACAATCCCTGTGCCAGTTCTGAGGTAAGGGAGTTCATTGCTGGATTATTAACTTGATTGAGTCTTTTTTAAACCACAATTACGAGTTTTTTCTTTTCTAGGGACATGAAGCCAAAGAATCTCGAGAGTCTAAGAACTCCAAACAGCCCAAAGCTCCAGCAAAAGGCAAAAATACTGCATCCATTGGTGTCAAGAAAACCAAAGATGGCAAAGATGCATCAGCTGGTTCTGTTGTTTCAAATGGTTCCCTTGCCTTGCAGCAACGGTCTAAACAGACTTCTTCCCTTGGTGTAAAGAGTAAATCATTTAACGACAGAAAAACTGCTGATAACAATTTAAAGCCCGCCGTAGCCCATATAAATGTCAGTCATGCTAAGGTAAAGGTGCATATCGTCATTCTTGTTGTAGACAAATACAGCTTAGGGCACAACAGTCTCTTTAGTTTGTTAGTTTATGTGCTTCTGGGTTGTTGCTCATTATTACTAATGTCTATCTTCTTGCAGCAATCTGGCCAACCTGATGCAATATCACCTTCTCCAAATGCTGACGGCCTTAAGTATGTCCTGTTTCCTCTACTAGTTGTTCCACTATCTGTTGCATTCAGCTGTATGACATTTAAACCAAGAATTTTCTGAGAGATCCTAATCTCTCTTTGGCCTTTGTGTCTGAGTTTCTTTAAGTCTTCTTTTGTGCTCTTTACGCGATGTAAGATATCTTATCTCTACGATGGCTTGTGAACTATAATTTCCATCTCCAGGGAGAAAACAAACCCAATATCTTTGAAGAAAGCTGCCCCAAATAAAGCTGATGGAAATGCAGAATCACCTTTGTATCCTATATATGCTGATCTTTCTTAACTTTTTCCTCTACTCTTTGCTTTCCTCTGTACTAGAGATATTTTTTTTTCTTGGATGCATTTGTCTGAAAGGATGAAATTTCCAGTTTATCCTTAATCACTTTAAAGGAGTCCTGCTGCAGATGCCAAGTCTCGCAAAGTAGGTGCTCTTCCAACCTACAATATGAGTTTCAAGTGCGATGAGAGGGCTGAGAAAAGGAGAGAGGTTTGTTCTCTCCTCGCATTAGCTGTTGGTTTCCATTGTAATCCTATCCTGGAAACTTGATAGAGTTTGTTTCTGTTTCATTTGAATAGTTTTACTCTAAGCTTGAGGAAAAAATCCATGCGAAGGAAGTCGAGCAGAGTAATTTGCAAGCCAAGACTAAGGCATGTTGACTGTTGTGCTCTATCATTTTCATGATGTAGAAATCTGGTAGTGGCTTCTAGCATTGCCTTTTAAGACATTCATTTGTGCTCTTTGTATTTGTCAATCAGGAAACTCAGGAAGCTGAGATCAAAATGTTAAGAAAGAGGTTAAAGTTTAAAGCAACCCCCATGCCAAGTTTTTATCAGGAACCCCCTCCTCCCCAGGTGGAGTTGAAGAAGGTAATATTTTCTCTCTTTGATACGTCACGAAACTCAGCAATAATTCATGTTCTATGACGAAAACATCTATTATAAAAAAAAAGAATTACATTTTAGGCTCTTTATTTCTTTGCATTCCTTTTCTTCCAAATAGATAGTATCCTCAATAGTTGCTTAGACTTTAGGTTTCTATAATTCTACTCGTGTTAGGCTCTGTATACTTGATGTATCTGGATTTCATGATTGGTCTGACAAAATTTTAACCAACTTTTATGTGTGACCTTAAGTGACTTAATACAAAAAATAAATGAGTCATGCCATATAATTTTACTTAAATAGAAGAGTTAGGACTCACGTAATGTGAAGCAATAGTCAAGTCTGATATGTCCATTGTTGCTTTGGCTGGCATTAGTTAGATGCTCTTTTGATAAAGGGTATTTTGGTACAACTCTAAGCTGAAAACTGAAACTTATACTTTTAGTTGTTTTATCAACTACTTCATTGCTCACTGATTATAAATTGTTTTTGAAGATTGTCTCTAACTTGAAATTCTGGAGTATTTTTAGTTGCTTCCAATGTATTAGGCAGATTTCTGTTATCTGATGTGCATTATTTCTAATCATTAACTTTTTCATTTATAAGTTCAGAATAACATTATGAAACAATCATTACTGCTTAAAACAACCAGATGATGGCATGTCAACATGTTTATTATCTGAAAATGTTACTTCAGAAAAATCAGCAATGTGGGTCGGGGACTTTACTAATAGACTCCATTGATATTGACAATGAACATCAATAATAGTGGAAACATTCTTTAGATATCAACCTGCAATTCACTAAATGAAAATGGTGTTCTTTTTCATAGTTTGTTAGACTGTTAAATCAATAGTGGAACTAAAAAAAAAGAGTTTGGGCTCTTTTTTTTGGTTGACTTTTAGCCACGTGCGGCGGCTAGGCGCATGTGTCCCAAAGTGACGTATATTTTTTGGTAATGGGTATACTCGAGAGAAAGGGTTTGGAATTCGACCTCCCCGTCTCAAAGTATTTAATTAATTTTAATACTAGTAGTCCAGAAAAAAATCAATTGCTGGTGTATGTTCCAGTTATGTTCTATGTTGCTCTAGCACGAGCGTGGGTATCAGTTATGGGTATGGATCTAGAGGTTTGATTCATCATTAGATTTATTTTAAGATTGGGGAATATGGATCTGAGTATGGATATCAGAGCGGGTATGGGTCCTGGATACAATTAACAAATATATATGAGTAATATATAATTATATATGACAATTAGTTATTTAAGATTGTTGAAAAATAACTTATTTTTTTAATTAACAAAGTGATCTAAATCCATTATTGTTACTTAAATTAAATGAAAAAATGTCTATTACGTAATTATAAATTGGTATACATATACTCCCTCCATCCTAATTTATGTGGAACTGTTTGACTAGGCACAAAGTTTAAGAAAGTAAAGAAGGTTTTTAAAATTTGTGGTCTAAAACAAATCTTGAACATTTGGGTGCCTATAAGTCATTTCATTAAGGGTAAATAGGAATTTTAAAGTTAAGTTGTTTCTATTATAGGAATGTAACGTTCTTTTTTGATAGACTAAAGAGGAAAGTGTACCACATAAATTGGGACGGAGAAGATTTTATATATATATATAATATAGTAAAGATTATTACTCATAATATTGAGTTAAGGTGACATTTTATATAATGTTGGTATTGGGTATTAATTAATCATAAGAACTATTCAAATGTAAATGCTAATGCAAAGTCGACCATATGTTAGAAAATGCAATAATTAATTAAAGGTAGGTGGCAGTGTCAATCATAAGTAATAAAGACAATAAAAAAGAGATGTTAGAAAAGTAATGAAAAAAACAAGTTAGAAATTGAACTTTGATATTTATATCAAAGAAACTTGGAAAATATTACAAGTAGGGAGCAAGCTCTATCCAAGTCTTCTTATGAGAGAACGAGAGAGAGATGAGAGTGTTTCTTGGAAGATAAGGCGTGTTTTACAAATGGAGAGGGAGGCTATTTATAAACAAAAATTGCTATAGTTTAAAGTTCTACAATAGAGCTGCAGTAATGCTATAGTATCACTCTAAATAATTTCAGTCCATGTTTGCTAATGTCATGCATGATATCGACTTTGATAATGCTTTGGTGATAGCATTATGATGTCAATTTGGTTGAAAATTGATGCAAAGACAGGTCTTCTATATCTTCAAACTCGGATTTTTCTGACGCCTGCTTTTGATTTCCCAGGAGCTCAACTCTGAGTTGTTGAAGAATTTTTTCCCTTTGTTGGATGAAATCTCCTTTGTTATTTGAGTTGGCTCACTCTGTAGTTGCAATTGATTTTTGTTGTAAATATGAAACTTGGACTACATCTATTGGGGTCAGATGTCCTGGATTGCGTCGGGACCATTTATCCACTTTCAACATATAGGCCTCCGACTGGTTCCAACTATTGTACCATTTACAATGACCTTGGAGGAGTCGCCATGTGAGTCCTTATGTCCTTCTGGTTTGTGGAAAACAAAATTTTCAAAATGTATCCACGGGATATGAAGCCTATGGGAAAATTACAAGAGTACAGAAAATTGATGTTCATTAAAAAATCTTTGATAAAACTATTCATATCTCGCACAGAGGGAGTAATGATCTCAGTTTTGTGACCATATACAAGCCACCATTGATGTAAAAAACAATGAGAGAATTCAGGGGCTAGTTGCTTCCCTCATAGGAGAAACTAGGAATGTTTGCCAATGTCATTTTGGAAGGTGAACTCATTCATCCACACTCTTTGTTAACCAAAATAATTGTAATATTAGGATTCGAAAGGTTGGGAAATTCTTTTATACTTGGCTAGGTGCATGCCCCATTCCGTAGGTGAGATTATTTTACTTATCCACATCGTGGTATGAGTAACATATGTTTGTGTTTGCTTGTCTTTATGGGGGTTTAAACATGCAAGACTGGGTCTTTGTGAGGATAAATTCATAAAAGTTTTTGTGTGTATGCAGGAGTTTTTTTTTTGGATAAAATTGGCTAAAGGGCTAATTATTCTCTTAGCTACCTTTAGGGGGTTGGAGTGCCAAAATTCAGGTTCATTTTATATCATTTTTATAACAAGTTGGTTTATCAGAGGAGGATCCTTTGTTGGAAAATTGGCTGTGGCATTGGTGAAGAATTGTTTTGTTTGATATTGAACATACTGTGCCACTGTTTTGTGAAAGATTAAATGAATAATTAATGGGGAATAAAGAATCAATTTATTTGATTCTTATGAATGAAATATCATGAAATTTCTGTAGTTGTTTTTTTAAAGAGAATTGATTCATGCTTCTAGTTAGGATATTATACTAGGTAGTTCAATTGAAGTCACATACTCACTTTGGCTACTGTAGATTTGTTTCTTTATCAGCTGGATCTAACCTTTAATACTGGAAATACATCAATGTTGATTATTTTAGTTTTGCATATTCTCTATCAGCTGTAGTCACATCAGCTCCCTCAAGATTAGATGTCAGTTAAACCAGGTCAACGAGATGGTTATGCGTCTAATTTCTCATATATAAGTTGTCTTTGATCTTTAAGAAAATATTCATGCCTTATAGCTCTAACTATTTGGATGACTTCTTGGAGGTTTAATTTATCCACAATCTGTTTTCTCACTTTCTGGCATGGAGCACCTATCTGATGAATCAATTGCAGCAAATCATTTCTCATTTTGCTTTCTGGCACAAGATTATAAGTAATTGGATGAAGGACATTCAATATTTGGAAAAAATGACAAGTAAATTCTCAAAAGAATGTATTAGTTGCATGTATGCATATAAGGAGGTGTCTTTTATTATGGCTTTTTATATTACCTGTTTTCCTGTTTTTCCATCTGGGACTTAGTTCATGGTTATCACATGCATAATGATTATTTTGTTCAGGGGTTCTATCCAGTGTTATCAAAAGGCGAAAAGCGCTAAAAGGCGCTAAGGTCTGTGGGGGCTTTAAACGCAAAGCACAAATAAAGTGTGGGCTTTAATGAAAAAGGCGCAAAGGAAGAAAAAAATACAAATATATATGTTTATTCCAAGACTAATAATTATATACATGAATGACAAATATATGACCAAAGAAATTGATTTTTTTTTTTTATGATAAAGTGAAATATCAATTGTTTAGTGTCACTTCTTCATAAGAGGCTCATTGGCAAGGAAAAGTTCGTCTTAGAACCTTGATGACGACACTGAAGCGCACATAAAGCGAGGCGAAACGCTCAACGCGTTTTGAGCCTTGCTTCAGGGCTTAAGCGCGCTTAAAGCGCGGCTTTGATAACACTGGTTCTATCTTTGTTTAAATTTAGATCATTGGTTATATCCAGAGATTTGTTTCCAGTCAACATGGAATGAAATGAACCAAGGAAAGGTTCTTTAAGTTTGCCAATTTATTGTTCTGATTGCTTTTATAGTCCATTTTTGAAATGCTATACAGTTTCTTAATGGCAACACTTGTCCTGCACTCTTCATATTTCTAAAATTTCATGATACTACACTCTTCTTAATTCTGATTTCCACTCTACTACTAGGTTTGACCTGTATCTTTGTGAACACTAAACCTTTAGCAAAATCAAAGTATACTTTCATTCTGTGATAATTAAACATAAATGGATTCAACTTAGTTTTAAGCGTGGTATGTCTACAATGGAACTCATGAACTATCAATGGTTAAGTTGGGTAGCTTGGTAATGTTGGAAAATCTTCAGTAGACTAGAAGTGGCTCGCTCCTTTCGCTACCTTAATGTTAAGATTGACATAATAATAATAATCATGTGCTTGACCCTGTCTTAATTCCTGGTGGATTTCTTTTTTCTTTCTTACCCCATTTATAATTGTATTATAAGGTACACAGCTCAATGGTCTAAACTTGTTAAAGTTCACCATTCACTTTTGTGATTCTCCGAGTGTCTGAGTAAAGTGGGTGTGCCTATATTATGATGCAATCATAGACCATTTGTCTAGTACCTACTAGAAAAATATCAGCAATTATTCAAATGTGAGGATACGAAAACTTAAGGAAATTTGCACATATTGATCATAATTTATGACTCTAGTATCTACTAGAAAAAGAAAAGGATCCTCTTTCGGTCTTGCTGATCTTCCTAGTATGTCCTAAACATAATGAAGCTATAAATTGATTACCCTCACCCTGGCCCTAAACAATCAGCTTTATCCAAGGTCAACAATACAGTATGATAAAAATGGGTTGAGGTGAATTACCAAGCAGGCAATCATCCCATCAATGACTAACTTGTTTAAAATGGGGCATGCGACGATCTAGAGCATCCTCAGTTTTTGTTATCATAGGTCCCTGGGATCATTTAACTTTGACATGGATGTGTGTTCTTTTGTGTAGATCCTTACAACATACCCAGTAAATCCCACAAGTTGGGTCTAAGGAAGATGATGTATAAGTAGTCTTACCCCTACCTCATGAGGGTAGAGAAGCTATTTTCAATAGACCCTCGGGTCAAGTCAAGCACGAAAAAGCAAGAAGGAAAAATAATACATTAGAGAATACCAGTAGCACCAACAAATAATATGATAGCCGAAGCAAAAGAAACAACAGGTAATAATACGTAGTTTAGAAAGCAGGAGGAGGAAAAAAATACTACTACCACTGATAAGGGAAACTAGACGACTGCCTACTAACCTTCTACCCTAATTCTTGACATTCGATATCCTCCTATCTAGGGTCATATTCTCGGTAAGCTGCAAGTTTTTCAGATCCTATCTAATCACCTCTACGCAATACATTTTTTGGCCTACATCTACCTCTACTCAGACCCACCACACTGGGAATCCGTGCATCTCCTCTTCACATGCCCACCTTATCAGCGTCATGTCCCTCATCTTGTTCACCATGGAGGCCACTTCCACTTTGTCTTGAATATCTTCGTTCTTAATTCTCTCTCGCCTAGTATGGCCACACATCCATCTCATCATCCTCATTTACGCCCCATACAACATAGCTGGTCTAACATCCACTTTATAAAACTTACCTTTAAGAATTGGTGGCACATTCTTATCACACAAAGACACTGGATGTGAGCCTCCATTTCATCCACCCCGCTCCAATATGATGTGTGACATCCTCTCAATCTCACCATTTCTTGGATTATAGACTCAAAATACTTGAAGCTATCTCTCCTAGGCAATGACCCGAGTATCAATCCTCACTTCCACATTTGCCTCGTGGGTAATGTCACTGAACTTGCACCTGTTTGTCCCGCTCAATCTGAATCTCTCCTAGGCTATCACCTGAGTGTCTATCCTCATTTCCACATCTGACTTGTAGGTGACGTCACTGAACTTGCACCCGTCTTAGTCCTGCTCAATCTGAATCCTTTAGACTCCAGGATCTATCTCCAAACTTCCAAGTTCCACCTTATCGTCAACTCCTTGGGTGTCTCGTCAATTAATACTGTCATCTACAAATAGCATACCCCATGACACCTCTCCTTGGATATGTTGCGTCAGTACATTCAGCACCAAGGCAAATAAAAATGGACCAAGCACTGATCCATGGTGCAACCCCATGACAACTGGAACATACCTGCACCTGATACTTAGCTATACCGAATTCTATATTAGAAAGGAAGTTGCTTCTGCCTTTTCTTTCCTTCAAATTACCAGACTTGATAGTGTAAAGACAGCTTAGCAACACTGAAAAGAAATATCATCATCATCACAAGAAGGCTTTTTGTCTGCTCATATATGAAGATGTGGCATGTGTAGACTGGTTAGGTTTGATTTGTTTAATGCAGCAAATTCGTAATTCCAGTTCCTCTTGCTGTCAAATGTGCTTGTTGACAATACTTTGATATTGCCAATCCTTTTCAGTTTGTATTTAGCTGGGCCTGAATGTTCTGGTCATTGTTGAATATACTGCACCATGGTCTGGCTTCTTTTTACTGCACGTAAAATTCACACTAAATGAGCTCATGTCAAACTCTTAGCTATTGCTATGTCTTAATAGAACTCTAATGCTGATCTTGCTGGTTTGTTCTCACTTCTTAGTCATTTCCTGTTCTGTCTGTTTTACTTTTGACTTAGACACGACATTTGATTTTCTGGTTATGCCTTTTTTCACTATATAATGATGTAGATACCAACAACAAGAGCTAAATCCCCCAAGCTTGGCCGGAGAAAGAGCTCCCCCACCAAAGAGGCAAACCATACTAACATGCACACAAGTAGGTTGAGCCTGGATAAAAGTGCATCTCAAAATCCTGCTAAAGGACATCCTCCAGACAATGTCAAGAAGCCTACACGGAAATCTCTTCCAAAGCTGCCATCTCAAAAAATCAACTTACTAAGTAATACAAAAAAGCCTTCCCCCATCAAAACGAGCATATGTCAGGAAACAAATGAAGCTGCATCTAACAACATGAGTGCAGTTGCTTCTCAACCAAACAACGTACCTGAGCAAACAAATGAAATTGAAACATTTGTTCAAGAGCATGAAGTTACATCTGTCGTTGAAACAAGCCAGAGTAAGACTTTTGTTGAAGCTCAATCCGAGACTAATGTGGTGCAGCCACCCCATTGCAGTGGAGAAGTGAAAGCAAGCACTGAAGCGGTAACAGATTCATGAAGCACCTTCAGTTCCTCTTTGCCTAAAATAGTGAAAAAGGTACGAATAAGACTTGGTTTGTTTGACAAATGAGGGTATGGAAGATATTTCACCAAACAAATGATATTTTGTCCATAGCAACAAGGTTGGTCTAGTGTTCTTATTCTTTCAAGATTACTGGTTTGGTCATTTAATGTGCAGGAAGCTTCAACACACTAAGGTTGTCATTTGCACCTTTTTTTTTGGGCTAATTATGATTTATGCGGCTTCCTGTGTCTCCTGATGTTGGGTGATTGTAAGTTTTGAGAATTGTCTTGAAGCAGCTCAAGTCTTGAATTAGTAGAAACTTTGGTGCTCATTGGGATTGTACTGGCTGTTGGAACTGTTCTGTTGAACATCATAGGTTTTGTTTGTTAATCAATATGTATTTATTAAAATCCATATACTCTTTACCAGGTTTGCTTCTCCATGCACCTTGATTTTCAATTCAATTAAGTGATATATTTTCTTGAAAACCATATTCTATTAGGTGTAACTCTCACAACTTGTAGTGAAAAGATTGTGACTCATAATAGCATTCTGATGTCGGATCGGTTTATGGCTACTCATTTCTAAAGTTCTCTGAAATAGGAGTCCCAATCCTGTTCCCCTCACCCCTAAAAAGCAGGATCACATATACAAATTCAAGTGGATGCCATGTTAGTAGGTTCATTTTAGGTACTAGGAGTTGTTTTGGTCTTGTTATAGACTTATTTGTCAGTAGAAATTAGAAAATATAGAAAAATTACAGTGCTACAGAAACTATTTTACTATCATTTTTCATAGTTATATTGAACTGAGTTTTAGTTGGAGCTACATGGGCAATCAATAGTTGACTTGGACTTGCAGTTTTTCTTTTTCTTGGTTTTAAACCATTTCAGATCTGTGGATGTCTTGATTCAACGTTTGCTTGGCAAATATCAAAACTGAGCCTGTTTTCAAAGTACTAATGTCTCCACCCAACAAGGCCTTTTCTTAAGTTGTTTCTAAATACTTTGTAACCAACTTGCCTACTTCATTAGTTGTAACAACCTTTTCAAATGGGAACCACACTTGTGGCTTGAACACATGCTCTAAGTTAAAGGAGACTGACTGAACGGTCTCTTTCAAACTAATAAAGTTTATTTGTCTTTTGGTTTGATAAGGTGTATTAAGAATATATTTTTTTTGGGAGGACTTTCTTGATCGTCTCATTTAGATTAAGATGTGGCTAAAATCTCTCGGAGGGTAGCATGTATTACACTTGAGGTCTCTCGAGCCTCCCATTGTACCAACGTCTATAACAAATTTTAATAACTATAACAATCAAAAATAATTGGAAGATTTTGTTGTTTAAAAAATAATGGTGATTTGTTGATTTAAAGTTGCAATATAGTGTATATATTTTAATGTATTGTATGACTAATTTTTGATATGTTGGTTTAGAACTATAAAAGATATTGAGTAATAATTGATGGTAAAGTTAGTTTTTTTAGTTATATGTTACAATCCTATAATACATAAACCACAATTTAATCAAGTATAAACCAACTTTTTAGTATCATCAAATTAATTTACATGGTGTACAATATGATTTAACCTTGGTGTCAAGTTCAAATTAATTTAAATTAATTTTATCATAATGAATGAATTATACAAAAATTATAACCAAATAAATTTAAAAAATTATTTTATACATTAATGATAAAGTTAATTTTTTATTATATGTTTCAATCTACAATGGTGTAAAAATGATTTAAGCAAAAAAAAAAAAAGAGCGAGAAAAATATAGAAGAACAAAGAATTTTTTTAGAAAATACAATGAGGTAAAAATAATAATAAAAAGAAAAGAAAAGAAAGGATAAAGAGACCACTGAAGAGACGGGAGGGAGAAAATTTTCAAAAATAAATAGAGTGGAGTGAGAAGAGAGATTGAGGGAGAGATATTTTAGGAAGAAGACTGAAAAGAGAGATCTTCTAAGATTAAAATACGTGTGTTTTTTTTAATCTCTATATTATATTTTAGTATTTTTCATTTTTTTTAATTTTGTTTTGTTTTGTAAAAAATTATTGCTATGTAGGTGAATAATCAAACTACTGTTATGTAGAGTAATTTGGGTGCTTAAATTGTATAGTTAAGGTTTTTTATCCTTTTCTATAGGTAGGTATTCAAATTTCAAAATCTAGTAGCTACTTTAGCATACTTATTGCCTCTCCCATGGGTCTCTGGATTATATGTCTGATCAGGAAGCTTGCTGGCTGCTGTTTTTGTTGAAATATCCTGGCATTGCACTTCAACCATGTATGATATACTGTATTTGCCATTGTCATTTTGTACACGAGCTTTTTGTCCATTAAAAGACTTCATAATAGATATAATTACCATTTGCTATTTTTCTCAAATAATTATTGTTTAATTATTATTCTCTTTTTAAAAATTAAAATTTTCAATTGTATTATATTGATGTATATATACAGTTTTTTTCTTTTAATTTTAAAAAGGGAAAATGGTAAAAAAAAAATGCACTTAAACTATGTGAAAGAAATAAAAATGTCCTCCGTTTATCGTTTGGCTCAAAAATGTCCTTACCGTCAATACTTTGGTTCAAAAATGCCCTTTAACTATGCGAAAGGAACAAAAATGCCCTCTGTTTGTAGTATGATCCAAAAATGTCCTTATTGTTATTTAATGAGTCAAAAATGCTCATTTTCCAAATAAATATATTATTATTTTCTTTTTAACACATTCTTTTTCCAATAATATTTTTTTTAATTAGCAAATGTTTATCTTACTTCAATTCAGAAAAAAAATAAAAAATGATAATATTTCTTATTTTATAATCATTATTTTTTATCGTTATATAAATATAAAAAATGAAAATATTTCTTATTTTATTAATACATTTTGTAACGTTTTTTCTAACTCCCACAATATAAATCTTTTTGTGGTAGTTTTATTAAGGAGGTTAGAGAATTGTCATAAGTTAGAATAGTTTGTGGGGATTATTGACCCCCAAAATTTTGTTTTGTTACTTTTCAAAATTATATATATATTCAAATTATATGTGTTACGACCTAATTTCGAAAACTAAGGTTTTCGAAACCATTTTCGCAATTTTGACAATTTTGTACATGTTTTGGAAAAAATTGTAATTTGGAAGTCGCCACTTAATTTTTGGGAAAAATTAAGAAAAACCATTTAAAAAGGGAATTTTTTGAAAGAAAAACATTTTAAATAAACCAGAGTCGGGTAAAGATTCAAATAGTTCTCTAAGGAAGGGTTTAGGCATCTTAGAGAATCCGCTAACATGCGGTTGACCGGCGGATTGAAAAGTTTGGCTAATTTTATATAAAAAAGAATTACTTATAAAAAGTTCATGTTTGAAACTTAAATAAAAAGTCTTTTGATGCTTGTAAAAAAGCTCAAAAATAATCCTAACTTAAAACTTTTATCCATAGTTATGTTTTGAACCATACGATTAATTCAAACTCATCAACATGGATCAAGGGACCTTGTTTAACAACTATGAAAGGATATAGAAATTCCTCAAGTCATTCATACAAAGTCTTAAGTCATTTTTTAAAAGAGAACTAATTTTAGTTTAAGAAAACTTAACAACTCTATTCTAGTCAAAATTTGAACTAAATAGCTAATTCAAAACTCATAAGCATGGATTCAAAGATTTTCAATAACTATGAGAGAACATAAAAGGTTCTCAAGTCATTCTATAAAGCTTAAATTAGCTAACTTAAAATGAATTTCGAAATTTGAAAATTTGAATAAACATCACCCCAAGGATTCATCTAAATTGATAAAATAAATGTTAGAAATTAATAGCAAGTATCACGAAATCAGGATATAAGGGAAACAAAAGTGCACATAGGATTTGGACAACTTTAAGTCCACTTGCGGCTTGTTAGTTGCTGCTGCTGGCGCAATTTTTGAACCTTTTAAAGTCTGAAAAATGCAAGTTTCAGCCCTTTGAAGTCGCTGCAACTCCACTCCATTTTCAGGTGTCCAAATTTCGGGCAATTTGAACTGAAAGCACTTTCATCTCAGCTCTTTTGAGCTGCTGTTGCTGCTGGATTTTGGGCTGTTGCCACTGATCTGTCGGTGCTTCTTGGATTTTGACCCAATGATATTAGCTTCCCTTTCAATCGGTTTAAAGGAAGTCGACTCAAAGAGAGGAGAATGCAAGGGAATAAAAGTCCAAATGGACTCAAACGGGAGAGTTCATGCAAAGAAGATGAATAAAATAATTAGCACAAGTGAAGTAAAGAAGTAGGAGTCGATACTTGCAAAATAAAACAACTCAAAGCAGCAAATTTGTCAAATGTTTGATATTCTAATAATAACCTATTCCTTGTTAACTAATTTAACACCAATTTGTCCAGAATGAACTAAAACACCCAACTTTGTGCAACATAGACTAATTAAAACTTGAAAGAAAATCATCAGACTTTCCAGATAACACAATCAACTGGGTACTATATGTCTCATCAAACCAGAATGTCAAAGAGTCTTAAGGAATCACAACTACATCTAAAATGCAAGAGACTACCCATATGACTCACTTTAAAATTGAGATAATTCTGATCGACTTTTGAAAATAAAAATAATAAAACAGACCACTGTTTAAGCAAGCAGGTAACCACATTCAACAAGTTAATACGATAATCATGTCTCAACCAATTCAAGTATGGATCTAAAGATAATGAGTTAAGGAGTTTTCATTTATCCGAGCCTAACTCTTTGAGAAACGCTAAAGAGCAGTCCCAAAGGTAGACCATTTATCATTAAAACAAAGTCCTCGGCTAGAAGAAATAAAACATACAAAGAAACTGTATATCATGCATTAAGATGAAATTAAAGTAAATGAGTGCAAGAGAGAAAAAGGAAGTTTAAAGAACGAAAGATATAGGCAAACAAGAGTAATTTTCTATCAAACTTTGAATCACGACTCAAGAGAAAATGATCAAGGAGTACCAAAACCAATGACCACAAACAACTCGATAATCTTTTTACACTTAGCTAAAATCGGAATAAGAAGAATATGACAGAAAGATATTGAGCCATGAAGATTTTATGGTCAAGCAAGAATATATACTAACAAACAACAGTAAACTACTCCAACACAGAATGTATACACAAATAATCTCATATAAAAGAAAAGATATTACTAGCTAATACTCCTTGACCAAATCCTAACCTATGGAGACCACAAGGTTAGCACATAAACAGAACCCAAACACAGCAAAGAACACATCATAAACAGAACAAAATAAGAGAACTGAGAATTAAACAAAGCCAAGAGGATTTACCTCTTTCTGGGCAGCGACTGGGAAACGAGCTAGCGACAACGATCCTTTACCACCGGAATATGACTTCAAAAATTCCGACGAACAAAACGGAGCAAACGAGAACAAGAACTGAGCAAGAATCTGGTTCCCGGTCTCTACGGTTTCGAGAAATTATCTTAACTACTTATATATAGCAATATAGCTGGAAATTTGTAATGTGTTTTCGTCTCTAAGGCAAGCTGGTTTCTCTATTTTCTCAACCTTTTTTCCCAACCCAATGTAAGTTGTCCTCCTCCTCTCATAATGAAGATGATGAGGGGCTTTTATAGGAGGAATTTATAGGGTTGTTTTGGGGGGGAAAGTGAGGGTAAAATCGGATAAGAACAAGAGAAATTTGGAATTCGAATTTTTGAAATCCCATACACCAGTACCAGAATAAGCCCATTTGATGCCCAATTTCAACAAAATTCGAACGGGAGGAGGGCGAGGTGGAGGGCTAGGATTGAATCCTTCGTCCTTGAGGAGTTACGTGGCTCGATCTCACGCTGGTGAGGACGATATTGCAGCTGGAATCGGCGCTTGAACAGTACTACGCATACTGTTTGTCGAGGTAATCAGAGAAGACGACAAGAAAAAAGCAGCGTACTGCTTGTACGCATAGACGCCGTTTGCAGGCGTGAAGACGCTGTAGGCTGTTGGGCTTGAATCGTTTTGTCACTTCTGAAAAATGTGAACGTTGGAATGTTACCGTGAACTCTGTCTACTGGCTGTGTACGTTGTATTGAAAGAAATGTTGTTGGGTTTCTTTTGGAAATGAGTTTAGTGGGCTGGGCACGTGAGGAATAGGGAGATTAGAAAAATAGTTGAATAATTAAGGGTGTGGGCAGGTTTATTGAGAAATTGGGCCTAAAATTTGGACCCAAATAAATGTATTTCATCAAGAAATTGAATTCGAAGAATGCGGTTCGATGTAAATTAAAATTAGTTAATTGAGCTTCTTAATTTAACAAGATAAAATAATTGCTTTGAAATAAAAGATCGACTATACCAATCAACTCATGAATCAATATATATATATATATATATATTAGAGAAATAAATTATACTCAATTAAAACTTTTATCGATTTTCTCAAATATTCATAAAAACTGAAAAATATATAAAGTATAAATATAAAAATATATAATCTATATGAAAAATTGCAAAAATGTCTTGAAAAAAAAATGATTTTGAAGTATTTTTTATTTTCGAAAACAATTATTTCAAATTATTTGAAATTGAAGAAGCTTGAAAAATAATTAAATTGTGGAGGGTCAAAATTGGGTGTCAACAATATGATATATAACAAGTAATATTGAAAGATAATTTCATTATATATACACACATTCTCCTTCTTCATTTCAATTTGATTGTAATCTTTGATCCTTTATTTTTTAAAATCTATTAAGATAAGCTTGAATATTTTTTCTACTTTGTATATCCAATTTCACTTCAACGTTTTATCTCATATATAGTAGTACTATAATTTGTATTAAGATATCTTATATAGTCATATTCATTAATATTTATTTTTGCATAAAATTTAACTTTAATTGAGCTTTTTTAATACTAAAGTCAAATTAATCAATTAGTTACTTGTTAATAAACATTAAAAAGAAAAGGCTTGTTATGTGCATCAAAAATAAATAGTAATTATTTTTCCCTCCAAAACATTAAAAATAGCTTTAAAACCAAAATTCCCCACTAATTCCCTTAAAATTTTCAAACCAACCAAATAACCACCCCCCTTCCCACGTAACACTCCCACACCCAAATCCCATATCATTTCCCGCCTTAACTTATTACTTTTCTGATACCCTCTCCCCTTTCCCTTTACATCTAATTCTTTTTTACTTCATTTTCAGGTAATCTTTTGGGTTAGTGTGAATTTTAATTTTTTGATAATTAATTTTTTCGCTGGTAGGTTTTGCACTATGAAATAAACGGTAAATAATTTTTTGCATATAAATATTGATCTTAATTTTTAAAATATAAATATTGATCTTCGTAAGGTGAGTTTGATGATCCACAATAGAATTTTATAGCATAATTTAATTTTTAGATAGTTTGTATTTTACAAGTTGTTAAACCTAATGCATTAGTTCCTTTCCATATTTCAGGATTTGTTTAAATTCTCACCACATCATAAAGTTATTTATAGCTGACCTTTAATTGATTTCAGGTAAGCCTCAATTTTATTTTATTTTAGTTAAATATCACGTAATAATTTTATTCTTGATTGGATTTAACTATTGCAAATTAAAGGATAATTTTGCATATGAGATTGTGATCAATATAAGTATAACTTAAAAATATGTATTTCCTATTCTGTACACTTAGCTTTTATTTTCGTAGAAATAATCATGAAATCGTTGTTATTCACACTAGTGTGTATGAGAGAACATCAAAATAAATTTCTTTCATCCATAATTTTATATTTTTTTTCAAACCAAAGTTTTTATATGAATTTGCTTTAGGAATGAACTAAACTTTGATTATTTTTCAAGACTTACAAAAATATGTATGTATCAATATATGTTTATCTAATTACGTATAGTTTTTTTTTTTTATTGTTTCAGCTTGATGATGGGATTGCGCTTACTTCACATTGGATAAGAGATTGAGTGACAACAACCTAAATCACCAAACAAATGCTATAGATTTTTTTTTATATATTTATTTGTTGTGAATTTGTTATGATTTAAAATGTAATGTTGAAGTTATTATACACAAGTTTGTATTACTTTTATTTCACCTGAGTTTGAACTTGTGAAACTTATAAATATAAATTTGTTTAATGAAATTTCTTTTGCATTAATTGTGTTATTTAATAAAATTATTTATTCATATTATTTTTAAGGCTTAATGTAAATCAAATTTCATTTTTATTATTAAAATAATAATAATTTTGTAATACTCCACAAATCAAATTATGTAAATATTGATCTTATATCACAAAAATTTTAAATCCACAAAAATAAAAATTTAAAATATTGAGATCATATTGTGAAGGTTTTAAACCATCACAAATTGATACTAGAAAACCTCCACAAATTTATTAGTGATTTTGTGGGGGGCGTCGTGGAGGTTTACTAAAACCGCTACAAATATGCTCGTGGCAAGAGTAATTGTAGCATTTTTTAAAACCGCCACAATTTAATTTATGGGGTCCCTAAAACGCCACAAATTGACAAAATGACCCCCATAAATTGAACTTTTTTTATTGTAGTGATATGACATATATTATTTGTTGAATGGATACATGAAGTTATTCTATTTTAAATGATAAAATGAGATTAACAAGAAAAAAATATTTCCTACATTTTTATTTGTTTAAGTGATTTTAGAAGAAAGAAAACAAGAATAGTGTTCTTTAATAATATTTTAATTAGGAAGAAGATGTGTTTAAAAAGAAAAAAAATATTTATTCGGAAAAGGTCATTTTTGACCCATTTTGTAACTATATGGGAATTTTTGGACCAAAGTATTGACTGCACGAGCATTTTTGAGCCAAAGTATTGACGGTAAGGACATTTTTGAGCCAAACTATAAACGGAGGACATTTTTATTCTTTTCACATAATTTAAGGGCATTTTTTTACCCTTTTCCCTTTTAAAAAAAGTATTGAATTTGGATCTACAATGTGATTATGATTTAATAGGTGGTTTCAAACAAATATTTATAAACTATTTAAGACTAATATTTTTTCATAGCTATTTGTGTACATAATTGGTTTATAAACTAATTTTTATGGTTTAAATTCTTTTGAACTGATCTATATGTATCAATTTTGTATGATATGTGGTGTTCAGAAATAAGATTATTCAACCGTATGATATTGATATATGTTCAAGTTTGAAACAAATCGAACTCTTAACACAAATACTCAAAGTATTATGTAATCATTGATAGCCAAATTACAACGACAACACTTATGCTATGGAATTACAATGGAAAATACTAAAATAACAAGTACGGATAGAGATAAGAAGGGGATGAGAAACTTAGATCGTAGAATGAAGATGAGAGGAACCAACATTTTCTTCACGATATGCATAATTCTCCAAAATCGCAGATTACAACCATTTAAATTCTAAACCTGGATCCCAAGAAAAATCATTATTGGGCTGTTTAATTCTTGGGCCTCTTTGTGGTTCAACCTCAGGCCCAACAACTTGTGTAATGACCCGATCGGTAATTTTTTTTTCGTGGAAATATCGTTTTGCCCTCCCGTGATTGACCCTGAGTCTTCTATGATTGAATTTTAAAAGTTAGTCTTGAGCTTTGAGTTAAAAGTTGAGATTTTGTTAAGTTTTGAGTTTGAAAGACTAAGTTGTTAAGAATATAGTTTTTGGTTTCTTTTGGAGTTTCGAGTGTCGAAATAGAATGCCATCGATGATCGATTACATTAGTACCGAAAGGTGAAATCTGATCGTGAGAGTTGTCAGTTTCAGATTCCGAGTCTGTTTGAGGATTTGAGGTTCTATGTTGTGAAATTATGAAATTTTAGCCTTTAGGTTGACTTTGGTCAATGTTAGGGTTCGGATTATCGGATCGGAATTCTGAGAGTTTCGTTGATGATTTTATGCTTAGGTGAGGTCTTGGTTGATTTTTGTGAGTTTCCAAGCTTGATTTAGGTTTTTTAGATGTTAAGTTAGTTTCTTGTGGTTTTAACGAATGTCGGGTCAAGGAGGTCTCAGATTCATGTTTTGACGATTTCATCAAGTTCGAAACATCGAATATAATTGATTGGAATATGTGGTTTGTGTTCACAGGGCTCCGAACGAATCCCGAGGGTCCTTTAGATGTGTTGAGAGTTGGCTGATTTTTTGATGTATGAGTTCTGGTGCGCTCCGCTTTTGTGAGAGATGGCTCACTTTTGCGAGGCTCGATTCAACGAGGTTTGGATCGCTTTTGCGTAGGGTCAACCTTGTTTACCAGAAGATTACCTATGATAACAACATATGATATCTCTGCCTCTAGCCTCCCGGGGAAAGCATAACAATTGGTTTTATCATCTGTCTGTCCATTGCTCCTATCGGGCTGGGCTCCAATAGTTCCAACTTGCCTGCCACCCCGACCAAACTGATAACCACCATTACCTTGGCCACCACGTTCTCTAGAATGACAGCATCTACCATAACCACCCCTACCTCTAACTGTTGGAGATTTGTAACTCTGATCATATCGGGCCGGACTCTGCCTCAGACAATATTTCCTGATGTGCCCAACCTCACCACATCCATAACAAGTCTTGGAGTCAAAAGTAGGTCTCAATGAAGACAAAGAAGACTGAAGATAACCTCCAAACTCAAAAAAAGGTTGACTGGTATGTGACGGACCCTCCGCTGAAACCTGCAATGAAGACTGAATAGGACGAGGTGGATAACCCCCCATAACTCTGCCCTCTAGATTAAGAACTACTAAACTCACCTCCCTTATGAAACTCTTTAAACGTTGACACCTTGGTGAAGTCATCTGGCTTCACCCCCTCTACATCTACCACAAAATCAACCACTTCCTGAAAATATTTTGCAGAAGCAGCTACATGTAAAGTTGAAATCTGCAAATCTAACCTCAATCCCTTCACAAAGCGGCGAATCTGCTCTTGCGGACTGAAGCAAAAATGAGTGGCATACCTGAATAATGCACGAAATTTGGCCTTATAAGCTGCAACAAACATCTTTCCTTGCTCTATGTTCAGGAACGCATCTCTCCTCATGTCTCTCAAACTCCAGGGTATATACTTCTCAATAAAAAAGCTAGAAAATGTTGCCCAAGTCATAGGTGGTGCCTTTGTTGGTCTACACTCAACATGAGACCGCCACCACATTTTGGCATCCCTATGAAACTTGTAGGTCACAAACTCAACATCGAATCGATCCACTATGTCCATCTTATGAAGCAACGTATGACAATCAACAAGGAAATCATAATCATCTTTAGATTCAGTACCCTTGAAGACTGGAGGTTTCAACTTTAAGAACGTAATAAAGAGATCATGCTGGTCACTAGTCATTATAGGCCCTGTAGTCAATCGGGGACGTGTATGTTTCCAAGGACTCATCCATGTGGGGAGACACGACAGCTGCATGTTGTACTCCATGAACCTGAGGTGCTGGTGCAGAAAATGCTGGGGTGCCTAGCCTTGATTAGATAACCCGCTGAGATAAGTGAGAACCTGATTGATCATATCTTGAGTAGGCTGGTGTGGTGTTTCTTTCTCATGAATCTGCTCATCCTCCCCTTCATCACCCTTTTTCTCTACCTCGTCAGTCGATGGAGGGGTCACTGCTCTATCCTTAGTTAGACCAGGTGTTTGTCCTCTACCTCTGGAGGTCCTTCTCCCGCGACCTCTACCACAACCTCTCGCTACTGCTCCCTCTCGAGGTGCATCCCCAATGGTTGGCTCAGGCGCACCCTGTCTTGCGGGTGTTGGTGTTGCTACATTTGTTGCTATAGTTCTAACCATCTGCGAAATATAGTGAAGAAAGGTCAGATACCAATTTGTACCACCTAGATACTAATTGGATTCAAGTAATAACATGAAAGAAAGAAAGAAAGAAAGAAATGAGTTTTCCTAAAGTCCTAAGCCTCTCGAAGAAAAGTAAAGGTATTCATGTACAATTCCGCAAGATTCTACTAGACTTGTCCTTGTGTGATGAGATCACCGAACCCTAAGCTCTAATACCAAGTTTTTCACGACCTAAAACTAGTCATGAGTGGCAACCACACTTATGTAACGACCCAGAAAATGATAGAGTGAAACTAGAGCCTCACATGTGAGTTTGGAGTCGAGAACTTAATGAAATGATTATATTTGAATTTGACCCAAAAAGGTTCTTAAAAATGTGCTTCGAAAGTTACCGGAAACTTGTTTAGCTGTATATAAAAAGATCCGTTTCGTTTTTCGAAAATCCGACTTCATATTCTTGTTTAGGGGGTCAAATTGAGTGGGAAATGGGTCTAACCCAAATTTTAGAGAAACCATATCAAAATCCGAAATTTCCAAGTGAAGCCTTTTTCGAGGGTCTACTTTGGAGGGTCATATCTCCTAGCACACAAATTATTTGGGTGGCCAATAATATATCCATGGAAAGCCCTTTGAGTTAGCTACCTAACGAACTTCGTTTCATCTCATTCAGAGTTCGAACGAAGAAGTTATGCCCATTTTCATAAAATCTGTTCGGCAGGAAAAGGCAATTTCCAGTAGGCGTGGTTACTGTTCACCCGCCTCATTTTTTTTCTAAGTGTTGGACCATTCTTCCAAAGGACATATATTATTTCCTAGATACCATTAGTTCAATTCCCATCCCTAAAACATTTCCCTCTCTACAATCCTCCATTAAGAAGAAGAAGAAGTGGGAGCTAGGGCTTTGGATTCAAGGCTTTCTTCATCAAATTTCGTGGGAGATCATAGCAAAGGTATGGTGGTCTTGATCCTTGTCTAAATTTCCATTCAAGGAGCCAAATCCAAAGTTATTTCAAGTATGAAAAATCTAGGTTTTCACTCAATCTCATGGGTTCTTCCACCAAATGGTTTTAAAAGGTTTCTAATGGCACTTTATGGTTATATTGTTGTTGTATTGACGATTTAAGATGAAAATACTCCATGAACCCATGATTTCTCTTTATTCCTAGTTTATGCCTTTATGAAGTGGGTTGCTTGATAATGAATGTATATGAATCAAACTTGTTTAAATGTCTTTAGATTGTTGGAGTATGTCATTACCCATGCTTATTTTATGGTGTATTGTTGGTATATGGATGAATTGAGGATTGTGGCCTTATGGGCAAGTTATGGATGAATTCTCTTGTGGTAAGAAAAATGGTTGGGACTTGAGTGTTGTTGATTATGGCTTTGGAGGATGGTAAGTTAGCTTAATCTCATATTATGGATAAAAATTGTTCTTGCTTGGTTTGATCCACTTATGGTGGAGGTGTTTAATTATGAAATGTATTGTGACCATGGCCTTAAAGGCATAGTATGAGAAATTGGAGTGTTATCATGACATTATATGAATGAGAATTCAATGAAGATAATGTGATCATGTTATGAACGTAAAGGTGTTGCTATTGAAAGATTATTTCTCAATTTGACACTCATGAATGTTGATGATAGAATATGAAGGATTCTTCAATATAAAGTATACCTTGAATTGGTAGGGCTTATGCATCATTTTCTTGTATAAATGATTATATTGTTGATTGTTGAATCCTCGGATCGGTAGGCTAGTGGCACCCTTCCACACGAGCTTATAATGAACCTTGGAATCGGTAGGCCTATGGCACCTTTCCATGAAGGTTAATGATGAGACTTGAACCGGTAGGCCCATGGCACCCTTTCAAGAGGAGTTAATGAGCTTTCCTAAATGAACCTTGAAACGGTAGGCTTAAAGCACCCTTTCACGTGTTAATAAATGTAATTTGGAGTTGGTAGGCCAATGGCACCTCTCATATGTGATAATGTCAATGTAACGAACTATTCTATGGGAATGTTGGCTAAGCACCGAGTGGATTTGGTTAGATGGAAACTCCCCCAATAGTTAGGCATGAGTTTCAATGATCGTCTACCTTATCCCATAAACTATGTGCCCGCATAGGTAGCTAGTGGATCCATTAAGCTATATACCGGTCTTCCTTAGGCAAGTAGACCACCTCTTTACGGTGTGGGGACTTATGACACCGGATTCCATGACAAGCTCTCATGGTCTATGTCGGTTAAACGCTTACTTCCCATCATGCGAGATTTCATTATGGTTTCTTGATAGGTTCTACAAAGTGTAGGTAGTAGTATGGGATGCTACCTATACATTGCACGAGTAGGCTTGGAGAGGGTCATAGTGAGTTTCTCTAAATCCTAATGTATGTGATACAATTGTGGCCTAAATGAGGTTATTAAAGAATGTTGGCTCTCAAATGCTTAATATGAGATGCATGCTATACTTGGGTTATATTACGAGTTATTTTCCCTTGTCATGTCTTAATTAATGATATACCTCTTATGTATGAATATGGTGCAAAGGTGAAAGAAAGGAATGATAAGTTACCTTAAGTGACCTTAATGTGGTGCCTTAGTATGGATGGTGGTATGGGACGCCATCCATACATTGCACGAGGTATAGCATAAGGGTTTCTTGAGGTGAAGGTCCAAGGTAAAGGTTTTCATGTTGAAATTGTTTAAAGGTAATATTATGACTTACTTGATGTTTATGCTTGTATTGTATGTCTTTTATGCAACTATTCATGGTACTTCAAAAAGTGGCATAATGCATGGTTTCTAACCAAAATGTCCCTTTTAAAGCATGTTTTGCATGGTCATCATACTTAGTACATTTTGTGTACTAACCCATATTCTTCATATTTTTACTATAAGTGTAGGTTCCGGCAAGTGATCCCTCCTAGCTAGTTTGAAGTGTTGGATTGCTTTCCTCCAAGACTTGGTATGTCCTCATGGATTCGAGGATAAGACTTTTAAGTTCTTTTGTTCATGTAATAGACTTAATAGACTTCTTTTGATTGTAAAGGGTCGTGTCCCTACTTATGTTTTGTGACTGTGTCTAAGATGGCCATGTGAGACTTAGACTTCCGCTGTGTGTTTTTAAAGTTGTTTTAATGAAGTTTAAATGTGTGGATGTAAATAAGTTTTTTTTATTCTGCACTATTTTCATTATTGAATGTAATGAATGACTCTGTGGCTCGTATAAGACCCCTTCGGGGTCGAATACGCCATGTTACGACTAGGGGGTACTCTCGGGTCATGACAACTTACCTCCTAAGTGAGTGAACCAACGAATTCAACCCCAACTTATATCAATTGTTCAACTATGAATAACAACAATAATGCAGAAGCTCAAAACTTATTTAAGTAACCAATCAAATAAACCTCTAAAGTCTATTACATATTATTTCCAAACCTTGAAAGTCATCACATCAAGGACATCTATTCTCAAAATACCAAGTCTAAGAGTATTAAAGACACTAAATAAGTAAATAAGATAGTCTATATTCGAAATTTAAAGACATCATGCCATGACTGAAAGAATCCAACACGAGCTAGAAGGAATAGCTCACCCTGAAATCTGATATGCTAGAGACTGGCTAGAGCTGAGGGCGAGTCGAAGTCGATGGTACACTTGTTACACTCCACAAAAGAAAATAGAGAAAACACAAGTAGGGATCAGTACAGGGCAACATGTACTGAGTAGGTATCATCGGTCAACTCAATATAGATTCTAATATGCAATAAGTAATAGTATAAAATCAATATCACTCAATGCATATTAATTACTATTAAGAGTCTATCTATCAAATAGAATAAACCATAACCTACATCCACTGAATAACGAAGTCAAGCAAACTACTTTTCCAATACTTTTCATTTCCTCAATGCCTCCAAACCTTTCCAATCTATCAAGTATATATGCATAATTTGTAAGTTAACGAGTCTATAAACACTCATATTATTCTATGTCTAGCCTACACGTAGAAACTCACCTAATTCTATCATCAATTTCCTAAAGTTCAAACCTAAGGATAAGTCTAAATTCCTCCAATTAGCATAACTTTAATAGAATTTAAATAATATGATATATCTAATATTTAATTACCTATGTCAATATATCAAATATAATTTATAATGTGACAACAAAATATTAATATATAAAGATGGAAGCCACTGGTCACGAAACCAGTGGCAGACGGACTAACAGCGACCCAAACCCAATTCCTATACAACAGTTACTTACTGTCCAATTACACACACACACATATGTATAGGGGTGTTCACGGGTTGGTTTGGATCGGTTATTGGTCAAAATCAAACCAATTTAGTCGGTTTTAAAATTATCAAAACCAAACCAAACTAAGTATAATATACATTTCTCTGTTTGGTGATTATCGGTTTCGGTTTGGTTTGGTTCGGTTATTAACCATACACAAAAATAAAAGAAACAATTCATTTAAAATGTGAAAAAAGTGACAACAATCCATTCAAAACGAAAAATAGTTAGAATGACTTAAATTATTAAACTTCCGATCACTAAATTTACTAGCAATAAAGCTTTAAAATTCACTATATTGGCCTCGAAGGAAGAGACAATAACATTTTCAGTCCTACAAAGAATTTCATAAACACTCATATACATGAAATCAATAAGATAAATGTTTCATCTTGGGCATTTTTGCTTTCAATAAGTAAATTATAAAGAAATTTTAATGAAAATATGTATAAGATCTTTAAAATTGTTTATAAAAATAATATATTAAGTATGTATATTAATAAAATATATGTATATAATTCATTGGTTCGGTTCGGTTATTTCTTTGGGTTTTTTCGAATAAAATCATAACCAAACCAAATACTATCGGTTTTCAAAAATCTAAAATCAAACCAAACCAAACCCAAATAAAATCGATTTTATTTTATTGGTTTAATTTGATTTTTCGATTTGAATTGGTTTTTATCCAAACCGTGAACATCCCTATATATAAATACTACTCATATTTAGATATGGGAGTTTGATGTACCAACACAGCTTTAACAAGTTGTACCAAAAGCTATCTAACTTGTACAATAATTATGACCAGCACAGCAACAAATAGTTGTACAATATTACTCATATTTAGAAATGGGAATTTGATGTACCAACACAGCTTTAACAAGTACCAAAAACTATCTAACTTGTGCAGTAACTATGACCAGCACAACAACAAATAGTTGTACAATAAACAACATAAAGTGTGTTGTCAAGTTGTTTCCCATTTAACACGTGTAAATACACTAACTTTTCCCTCAGACAACCTGTATCCCTCAACAAAAAAAACATACATCTCACCAACACCTCTTCAAAGAACAAACTTGATCTCACTGCTTTCAAGCTTTAGGTTTCAATGGTCTATGAGTTCTCTTTCTCATATTCTCTTCTATTTCAATTTCAAGTCTCTGTACTCATTAATTTTGGTATGTTTTTAGTTAAATTTATTTAGAGATTTTTGGATTTCAAAGGTTTGCTCTGAATTTTGTTTTTCCAGTTCCCAAGTTATTGTTCTCTTCATTTCTTTCAGTTTCAGCCTAACATTGATGAATATAGGAATCACAATTTTGGTATGTGTATCTTAGTTTCTTATTCTTTTGGATACAATTTCTAGCTAAAATTAATTTCTACATGCATGTTTACCTAACTACCTGATTTGCACATGCATTGTGTTTCTTTGACGAATGTTGTCCCGATAATTAATTAATTTGTGCGAAGTTAGACGTCTTACAAAAATTTAAAACATCCAAGATCACTTAAATTTGAAGTGGATTGTGCATCCAAGTTGTTTGATTATATGCCTCACTTAACTTATTTGAAATTTCCTGTTGCCATTCTCTATTTTTGGGATGTAGCAGGATAGTCTTATCATCAACTGATGTACCGGCCAGAAAATATTCATTAGATAGAAAAGATCATCAAGATTTTGCAGGTGCTGCCGAACTTATTTCAATTTCAAGAGCTTATATCACAATAATGTCATAAAATTATTATTTTATAACATTAAAGTAATCAACTGTGTCCATCAAAGTACAGTAAAATCAACCCAACATTTCAGACTCATGGTCTGATGTGATGACTGTAATATGTAAAAAGAGTTGAACTGCTACAACCTTTGGTGGTAAGTGAATGATATCATATATCAATATTTTTAGTTATGCAAGAAGGAACAAGCCAATGGACTTGATTTTTTTTTATCTTCTAAGCACCACAATGCACTTTCTTGCTTGAACTCTTGATGTTGTGCTTGGTTTGTCAAACGAGGAGCTCTTTGTTTTGATGAGATATTTTAGGAATCTTGCACTGTTTACTAGACTCACTTAGTTCTCCATCTGCAAGGTATATGTTAGTTCCTATTTTGGGTTTTAATTAATTTGTCTATTCTTTTGAGTTGTTTCTTGTGGATTTCTGATTATCCTATATGCATGCAAATGATTTTATAGTGATTTGTGCATACATCCTTGAAGATACATAGGTGCAATGGAGTTTAGTTATATCATGTTGTTCTTAGATGATATCATTGAAGTGGTGTGACACTAATTCTTGGATGATACTGATTAAAGTGGAGTCGCAGTGGCGATAGGAATAAAATTCAATTTTGTAATTTCTGACACTTACCTTATTTTAAGCTTTCACCTTCTAACGCGTGAACTATAACAATAGACACGTGTAGTGCCTTTTTTGACAACTATTCTTTCAATGTCAACACAAAAATTGACTTCAACACTGCTCTTCTCTTAGTATTTCATTTCTCTCAGGCTCTTTTAGAGGTAAGTATATCTTTCCTTTCAATGTATTTGCATCTATGAATATGAATGTTAAATTTGACTGATCATAAACAATTTTGATAATAAAAAAGGTGTTGGTTCTTATCATGATAGATTAGTAGAATGGTAAAGTTTCAGTTGCAAGGGTCAATTCATCATTTGGTAAATCCTTCTATTTAGAGGTGTAATTTTTTAATTTTATTTCTACGAGCATCTCTAGAAGAAGAAGCACAGGAAGCGGTAAGATGTTAATGAATTTTTTCTCGATTGTTGAAATATTGGAGTAAAAAGTATTTACTTTTTTGTAGAGTTGTTGATTAACTACTTACTGATTTCTTATTTGATGAATTTGTGTGAATAAATTGATTTATGTTGAGGGTAGGAGTTGCAATTTTCTTTACTTTATTTCTGCAAGGAACTGGATGATGTTTTATGCTCGAATACCACTTGACCATAAGGAGAGAGGCATTCAACCACTTGACTCTAATGAGATGAATTTAGTGAAAAAAAAATTAGTTCAAAAGAAGCCAGAAGTTTAGATAGAAAAAATAGTTAATGTCAATTAGAGACAACTTTGTTGAACTCTTCCTTTTTGGGACTTACCATCATATATGAATTATGTTAGTATGAATCTATGTATTTTTCAACCTTCTGATGGAGGCATATAGTATCACTCATATAATTTGCTAATAACTTTTGGAACTACCGAGATTGTTTTATGAAAATGGATTCTTGCATGTTTTCTTATATCTTCTAAAATAGTTCTGCTCAAGAGGAGGAAAGCCAGAATATTTTACATTGTACTTGACTCTGCCAAATCTCAGGTTGTGTTGATCTCACCCCGTGATGATGTTGTGGAGGCAGGACATTAGTAGTATAAAAGATTGTCTTTATCTGTAATTTTCTGAAAAATATTGTAGATCTCATTATTTTTCTTGCCATCCCATAATCTGATGAATAACATAAAGGAAAAGAAAACTGGCAACAAGATAATCTTGCAAGAAATACCAGTGCAGTTATGGTTCTATATAGAGACCCGACTACATAACTACTTGCTCTTACCTTAATGGAAAAAAATGTACTGATATTAGATGATTCAGTTCTTGAATTTATCACTTTTTAACATATGTATGTTTTTACCATTTGCAGCCTCCTCCTTTTTTGTCTGGCAATTTAACTTCTCTACAATATCAGCACCTACTACATTTTAGTAAATATTTCAAGTCTTTCCTTATCCATCATCTTTTTTCATTTGCCTTTTCATTTATTTCAGTGCCTAAGGATGATACAAGCAAACCTTGCAAGCTGACTTCCTTCTTGGGTTATAAGGTTGAAATAACCCACATTGTGAGTGAAGTTGAAAAACATGTATCAAGTAAATTCACTCTTTTATTTATAACATTTTAGTTCTGTATTCACAATTTCAGCATACATTTATTATTTAGACTCGGGTTGCTAGTGTTGTCCTACTACCTTTCACTCCAAGGGGAGATACTACTATGTTGATGCTAATTGATTTTGACATCTTATTTGTTGAATTGTAAGACTCCACAAGAGAAAAACATGTGAGATGGTCAGTATAATTGAAACACCCTCAATGGTGGTAGACTGGTAGTTGGTGTTGTTGGGTATGTTATGACATTCTCCAAGGAAGAGGCCATTATGAAGTACTCCTACAAATAAGAAGCTGATAAATAACAAAGATATTCAGGCACACTTGAAGAAATTGAGCAGGTATGCTTGTGTCATCCATCTGTTAACTCACACATGTATCAAATTTGAATGTCATCCCTCAGATTTTGGGGGACCATGGCTTGAATAAGCTTTAGCTATATATAAAAAATGCATTTATACCAACAGTCATGCTATCAGTTAATTATAATAAGAGGTGTTGTAAGAATTAGTTTTAATTGATATTTGCACCTCTTAGAGTTAAATGAGCGCTGTAAGGATAATTTTAGTGATACGTGTATGTCATCTTCTTTTGCTGAGAAACATGTATGTGTTCTTTCAAATTCACTAATAGTGATTATTTATGAAGTGAGTTTATTGATGATATAGGACTCGAGAATGTGAACAAGATAGCAAGATATCACCTACAAGACATTTACTGGTTTCTATCTATAATGTTTATACCCATGAAGTGGTGGTATGCACTTATCATCACTTACCCAATCATGTATACATGAGATACGTAGCCTATTTGAAACAAAATGATCAATATTATTTAAAGGTCTATGAACTTATGTTTTCGTACATGTATATGACAATGTCATGTTCTACCCATATAATTAAATTGATTGGTTCCTAAATTGATTAGGTTATATTGTTGCGGTGAATAAGGCGAAACTAAAATCAACTATATTGGGCCGGTGCTTTAGCACGGACCTAGGCGACTCTATTATATATATATATATATATATATATTACTTCACTGCAACCTAACCTTCCAACATTAATTGTTTCTACCTAAAACTTGACCAATCATCACGTCCTCAACTTTGCCCTTTTCAATTTTCCAATCAAATTCGCGTGAGTGTAAAAAGAAATAACAATTCACCTTTTTTCTTCTTAATCGCATACCAATATAATAATATATTTATATGAGCAACAATGCAATATTGAAAGCTGAAAAACTTTGCTCACCTGAAGCGCTTCTTGAATTTGTTCTTGACAATCGTGCGGCTCTTTTTTTTTAGTTGTCTTCTTTTCTACACATCAATTATTACCCTAATTGTATACCTTAAAATTATAAAAGCAGTGAAAGTGACCCGCTATTAATTTTAATGTTATCTTCTATAGCCACCAACTAAATTAATTATTAAAACTATCCCATTAAATTCATAATTATAGCTACGAATAGTCCAAAATACTCATTTAGAACCTATCGAAAAGTATTTTATGAAATAAAAAGCTCTAGTACTCAAAACAACCAAATGGATCGTTACAGTATTTTACATGGATGAGATCAAAAGGAGATTCTATGGTATGATTCTTTAAGATCGAAAGAAGATTTGTGTCATTGACGATTACCCAGCCTATCCATGTTTGTCTAGCATTATTGAGCAAGCACTTTCACCCCTATTGATGTTGATACCAATTACCACACCCCTAGATTGTCTCTTACTTGTATAAATCTCTATTTTAAGTTGAATTGTGATAGTTGATTCCTAAACCCTTATATTAAATTTTGGTGGAATCATCTACCCATTTATCCTAATTGCTACAATGAATTGATTTGCTCGTTTAATTTCCTTATTGAATTCTTACATTTAGATCACTCTCTATGAGATTTGACCCCAACTATTTTGTTGTGTATTTATATTTCTAGTGATTGCTTACTCTTTAACTTATTTTGGGAGTAATTTGAGCATTATCAACTTCGTAGTAGAATTTGACTCCTAGTTTGAATATAACCATCATTCAGACCCATGAGAGATTGATACAACTTTAATTTTTGTAGATATGCCACAAATTTCTTAGAGCTTTCATAATCACAGCGAATAGAGAAACCAATGCTTCAAATTCTTCCTAGAGATTCTTTAGTTTTTGGAAATAAACTGAAACAAATGTTGTCCCTTAAGTTAAAGTAATAATTTCTTTTTGTAAGTTGAAGGTTCTTGACCCATCAATTTTATTAAACCTTTCAGCTAAGTCTTTCCATGCCATTTGAGCACTAGTAGCATACATAATACCACCTATAAGGCTTTTGGAAACTGAATTCATAATCCAAGAAAGCACAATAACCTTCACCCTTCCCCATAGATTATAAATATTCTCTGGAAAATTTTCTTTCTTGCATATACCAGGGAGAGTTGGCAAAATAGCCACTCTCCAAACTTAATTGAACATTAAGACAAAAGTCTTGAACAATTTGTGGTATAGCCACTATTAATGACATCATCTATGTGCCCTAATTGGCACATACAAAAGACCTCACTAGGTTTCCATATCTTCACTATGGTCCCCCCTTCTTTTCCAACTAATTTGGAATAATATATATCTATTTGCATTTTTAAAAAGTTATATTAAAAACAAAGAAAAACAACAAACGGGAAAGAAGAGAGCAGCTCGTTTTTGCTGCTGTCGAAAGTGACGATTTCGGCGAGTTTTCCGGCCAAAATATCCATTTTCAAGGTAATATCATCATCATCTCCTACTCCATCTTCATTTTTACTCCATTTTCTTTCAAAAACCAAGCTTCAAAATGATTTTTCCGCCATTTTAGAAATTTGAGAAATCTTCCATAATAATCACTTGATAACTCATTATGGATACATTTTAGTAGTTTAAAAGCATTAAAGATCTGTTTCGTCATTGCAGGAGCTGCATTTTGAACCACGATCTCATTCAGTCGCGTTTCTGTACGGATGTCAGATTTCATCGATTGTTAACGACTGATATTGTAATCTAGTATATATCTTTGTAGTCGATAATGACAGTAACTGAATTTGTTGTTGCTGGTGGTGATTATATGGGAGTATGGGAGGAGACTCCCAAAAGCTGAAATTGGAAATCTTTTAGTAAGACGACAGTGCCCACTACGTTGCGTCGTAATGGTTCATGTGACAATATGATTGCAAGCGTAATTAAGGTCGGTGAGTTAACTTGCGAGCCAAATGACTTGGTGATTAGCTATCAAATGAATAGGAGGGGAAAAATATATCTCACATTCATAAAAAATGATAGGCACGTGAGCTTGTACATGTTAGATATTGGTATTGATGGCTCTAGGCCTACATTGAGGATAAACGTCAATGTGAGGCCTCCAATTGAACCAACAAATTCATTTGACGGCGACAATGATTCGATTGGAAATGAAATATTGGGTGATCATTCAAAGGAGAGCTTAGGTTATAATTCAAATGAGAGCTTGGGTGATCATTCAATGAATATATATGATGATCCAACTAATGTGGAAAATCAGCCGGTAGATGCGAAAGATCCCAAACCCAAATGTTGTGAAAATATGTAGGTACAAAAAGAATTGGGATCACAATCCAATCATTCATTCTCCGATGAAACTAATTTATGTATAAACCAAACTTTCAGTAACAAGAATGAGTTGCAATTGTTATTAGGCCAAAAATGAGTTGCAATTGTTATTAGGCCAAGCGGCGGCAAAAAAGTCTTTTGATTTTGCTACTGTGAAGAGTTGTACTAAATACTTAAAGGTGAAACGTGTATCTCGCAATTGTGCATGGATATTGCGGGCGAGGAAATATGAGTGTTCGGATAGATTTCGTATCTATAAGTACATTGGCGAACATAGTTGTGGCGTTGAACATGCCAACAATAGCCATAGAAAAATTTCAATCAAAGTGATTGCTTCACTTTGTGTAAAGATGCATCGTGATGGCAAGGGTCCAAATGTCAAAGAGATTCAAAAAGCTATGTTTAATTCTTTTCATTATAGTTCAAGCTATTGGAAAATGTTGGAAGGGTGGTGTGGTTGCTAAGGAAATAGTCCGAGGGACAACGAAGAACGGATATTCATGCTTACCGACTTTTCTTACATGTTCGAGACACTTAATGTTGGTTCTAGTTATTGTCTCATGGTAAACGAGGATAGTCATAGGTTCATGTATTATTTCTTGGCCTTTGGTGCTTGCATTAAGGGATTTGCCCACATGAGAAAGGTAATTGCGGTTGACGGCACTCATTTACATGGTAAATACGAGGGCGTGTTGTTGAGCGTTGTTGCACAAGATATGGAGAATCATGTTTATCCGATTGCCTTTTGTTTCATGGACAAAGAAAATGATGCATCTTGGACATTCTTCTTTGAGAAATTGAAGGAAATTGTGATCGATGAACCAGATTTGTGTTTTATCTCTGATAGATACAAGAGTATCGCCAACAGTATTGTGAACATTTACAATCATGCTCACCACGGATATTGTATGAGGCACCTCGGTGAAAATCTCCGCGTAAATCATCATTGTGGAGATTACATTTATCTTTACTACAATGCGGCAAAGGCTTACTCTTTGGAGGAGTTTGACAATCATTTTGTAGAATTCAAAAACAAATGCCCCACGGCAACCGTTGTCCTTAAGAATGATATTGGTTTTGAGAAGTGGAGCAGGGCACATTTTTTTGGCAATAGATATGATGTGATGACCACAAATATCGCCGAGTCACTCAATGTTATGTTGATAGACGAAAGAGAGTATCACGTGGCATCTATATTTAATTCGATTGCTAAGAGGTTTGGAGAATTGTTTAGGGAGAAGCATGCATATATCCTCAAATCAATGGGTAATCAAATAGTGTCGGCTGCGGAAAAAATCGCAAGAAAAAAAATAATAGAGGGCGACTCCTTGTATGTGGAAAATATAATCGGGGACGACAATCAATTTATCGTGTTCGGTGCGGGCGTTACTGCCTATGTGGACCTACTGGAAAAGTCATGTTCATGTAGGGAATATGACTTTATCAAGATACTTTGTGCTCACGCGATGACCGTTTTGCGATCGAAGCATGGCAATGAGTATGGTATGAGCATCTATGAGTATTCTTCTCCTTTGTATAAAGTTGAAGCGTACCTTCTTGCATACATGGATTCTATTAGTGTTGTCCCTCTCGAGTTGAAATGGTGTGTTCCAGAAGAATTGCTTAATGTGAACATTCTTCCGCCTCTTGTCGATACCAAGCTTAGAAGAAAAAGAAGAAAACGTGTCAAAGGCATCGGTGAGAATTTCAAGAGCAAGAGAAAGAAAAAATATTCAATTTGTAAGAGAACCGGACACAAGAGAACTACATGTGTGAACAACAATAAATCTTAAACAAGCTTGATTGAATTTGTTTTTGTAATGAAGCTACTGTTTGTTTTTTGCTGCTGTAATCGAGCTTCTGTTTTTTTTTTTGCTACTGTAATCAAGCAACTACTAGCATTTTCGTCAATTTATTGTCATCTATTATCGTAATTACTCATGATTTAATATAGATCAATCAAAAAATGACATACATTTTGTACACTGTCTATATATATGAAAATTATTAATATATGAAAATTCATGGTATTTGTAATGTAACGATTCTAATGCATGAATTAGAATATGATTAAGAATTAGAATTAGAATGAATTAGAATGATATTTGTGACTATTTTTAATGCACCAAATCAAACAATGCTTAAGAAATAATCTAAGTATAACTAATTCAACTATAACTAGTACAAGCATTATTTGCATATACACTCTACCAAACGAATCCTTAATGAATTGTCTAAAATATAGATGTTACCATTAAAAAAAAGTAGAAATTTGAACTTTTTTTACCGTTGTAAAATTTGTATATCTAAATATTTACTGGTTATCAAAATATATAAACCCTTCATACAATCGATACATCTATATGTGTAAGTATGTATGACATATGAGATTTACACTTTGACTTTAGTAAGGTATATTCGGGTTTATATCTATGTTAACGCATTATCGTTACTTCACCAACTAGAATCTGACACTTATATATAGACCAAAACTAGTAGAATTCAAAAAGACATCAATTAATTAATAATAAATTATATATTTGAAATTTATCCAATTAAATAAGTTTAAATAAGTCATATGATCATGTAAGAGTCCACATAAATTGGGTGTGGTAATTAGTGATGTACGAGGAAGAATTGTGGTTATACAATCAACATCCTTAGAACAATGTTTGAGAAAACATAAGTATGATGTGAGGATGGCACTTGTTCAACCACACATTGTTGATTGTCGCCCCAATTTATATGGACCCATACATAATCACATGCTTATGTTGTAAAGATGTTGATTGTATAACCACACATAACTATTCCTCATTCATACTCGTGCATTCTTCACACATTAGTTTGAAGATGTTCATTGTATAACTACAACTCTTTCTCATACATCATTTATATCCACCCCTAATGTATTTGAACCTTTACATTACTTGTTTAAACTTATTTAATTTAATAAATTTCAATAATATTGTTTATTATTAGTTAATCATTCTCCCTTTTAAATTATACTAAGAGCCTGTTTGGATTGACTTAAAAAAAGTAACTTTTTAAAGTGCTGGAACTTATTTTTAAAATAAGTAGTTATATGTTTGGATAAAAGTGTTGCAGTTGAAAAAAATTTTGTTGATGTGTTTGGCAAATAAGTGCTGGTAAACACTTTTTTTTATCAAAATGTCTGAAATACCCTTTAAGTTGTTAACATGATAAAAAGTTGATTAATTTAAGGTTTTTATACTCAAAAAAAATTAAAACAAAATTAATTTATGTTTTACATCCATAAGTAATAATATTTTTCTATCATTCACATATTTCTTTACCACCTTATAAGAGGAATATAAATTCATATTTCAGAAATAATAATAATAATAATAATAATAATAATAGTAATAGTAATAATAATAAAATAATAAAATAATAAAATAATAATAGTAATAGTAGTAATAATAATAATAATAATATTTATAATTATAATAATTATTATTATTATAATTATAATTATTATTATTATTATTTTTGTAAAAGAATGTGGGGGTATTTTTGTAAA
>NC_064291.1:31593275-31697191 GCF_019186545.1 Solanum stenotomum
AAGCTCCCCTCCCCTAGCTTTTAGCTTTTGGCTTAAAATAAGTCATTTTTTACTTAAAATAAGTCACTTTGATAATTGTCAAACACTCTAATAAGTCAAAAACTGGTTTTTAAGCCAGTTTAACCAGCTTAAAAGCCCATCCAAACAGGCTCTAACTATAGTCTATATTTAAGCGTCATACTCTAGTAGGTGCAGAATAGAACATTTATGGATCATGATATCAACCCGTATTTACCTTATTAGTGTTGAAGTGTAGATGTCATTGGTACAATCTAAACCAAGCACATGAAAAAATATCGACTGTCTTAATTAACTATATATTTTTATCAACAGTGACAATACTCAATTATCCAAGTTTTAAAACGATAACAAAGTACAAATTGCTACTTTTCAACAGTAACATTTACCTTTTTTAGTGTATAAAAAGAAGAATTCAAGAACTTTTCCATCCTATTCCATTTTATAGTACTTAAACATCTCTTTTTATTATGTCTTAAGCATCTCAAACATCCAATGCAAAAAGATCTTACGTTTGTTGTTGTGGTAATTTAGCTATGTTGAGGACGTCACACACCGATACGAACCCAGGTCGATAATTCTTTAACTATGCAATTGGTGCATGCTCTTTTTTTAAGTGGCTTGAAAATGATTCATCAACGAGCAGCCCATCAAAATTGAGTCTGGAACACGAGACATCAAATTTTCAAGGCGTTACCAAATTTCAAATATTAGAAAGGCTTCGAAACTTCGAAGAAAATAGGGATTTGCTATTGAGTTTACTTAAAGAGGTCGAAGAGCAGAGAGATCACTTTAAAGAATTGCTAAAAGACACCGAAAAAGATAGGGATCAACTAAAACAAAAGTTGATATTGGCTGAAGAAAAAGAGAAAGGCCTAAAAATTATATTATATGGTTTGTTGTTAGTGGTTGCTTTTTGAAAATGTGTAATAGGGATGCAGTAGTACAATATCATATCTTTTACTCATGTAGTAGTACAATCTATTAATAAAATGAAGTTTTTTTGGAATTGATAGGACAGTCCATTATGTATACAATTTAAAGTCCATAACTGACAACAATATCCATAACTGGCAACATTATCCATCAAAACAAAAATAACATTTACATGATCCAATTGTCTTAATCATCAACCACCAAAAATCAACCATTTAAAAAACCACATGTCTTAATCATCTACCCACTTCAAAAACCAATTGTGTTAATATTCAACCACCAAAAACTAATTTAATCTTAAAAACTAATTGTCTTATCATCAACACAAATAACCAACCATTTCAAAAACTAATTGTCTTAAACCAACTTCACAAACCAATTGTCTTACTCATCACCATTTAGCTCACCATTGAGCTCCAACACGATACCCATCACGTCCACTGAATTTTCATCACTGCCTTCATCTGCTTTCTCTTCCAGCTTCTCCTGTTCTTTTTCTTCTTCCTGCAATTCGATCTGCTCCTCTTCTTTTCTTGTTCTTTGTTCTCTTCGATCATATCCTCTTCTTTTTGTTCTTCTTCCTTCTCTTCGATCTGCTCCTCTTCTTTTTCTTCTTCTTTGTTCTCTTCCAGTTTCTCCTATTCTCTTTCTTCATCTTTTTCTGCCATCTCCTCCTCCTCTTGTTCATTAACTTCTTCTGCAAATTACTTATCAACTGCAAGAAGATCTTCATCGACTATTGCTAATGGAAGTAATTCATCAACATCAACTTCAACACCATATTTATCAACTGTTGGTGTTGTATAGTCTTCATCTTTATCAACTGTTGCTGCAAGATCAGTGGCTTAGCATTCTTACAAATAAATAATTTCATACAAATAGTATATAAATTAGTCTACCTTTATTTTTCTTGTGATTTTGAGCTCTCCTCAATTTTTCATCTCGTATGAAAGCAACAACTTCCATCATTGATAGTTCAAAGGATGCAACACGCTCACACAAATTATCATCTTTATTTTTCTGTGCACTCTAAACAGAATTCTCACAAGGTTGGTTGGAATTGTTCTCACCCAATATTTCATCCTCCTGGTTCTCTACTGCAGAAGTGAGGACAGTGACACCTTTCAAAATGGCCTTTAAGGCATCAATAATTGTGTCTTTCATTTCGTCCGTATATGGCTTTAATGATGCCATATAATTTTGTCTTGTCTCACAGGTACAAGGTATGGATGCACAACCTACAAAAAAAATATATAAATAGTACAAGACCTTCACTAATTTACAAATATTGCTAGTTAATAATAAATAAGTTTATACCTTTGTACTTTTCCCTTTGTACTTAAATGGATCACCTTCGACAATGTTATCGATCTTTGCAGTGTGCCATCTAAGTAAACGGAGAATTGACAGAGGAGAATCCAAGGACTTCTTTGCATAATTACCAAGATGAGAAAACGCCTCATATATCCAAACCTAAAATTAATAAATTAACAAATAAATAAACAGAGACTAGGAAATACTATATAAATATATAAGAGTTTAATATTAATCAAGTCCATAATTGATAAAAATTACCAGAAACGCCCAGGGGAAGACATACAAAGCATACGATGCATTCCCTCTTTCCTTGTACACTTCACTTTGTTTCTTCAAATTAATTTTGTTCTTCAAATACTTCATTGTTAAATCAAAACACTTTTTGCCCCACGGATAACTATTGAAAAAATCTAAATCATCGACCATCTTAATGTGGTTTGCATCCACAATCTTAGATCGATCGTGGGCAAGCAACATCGATTGGACGAACCAAACTAAAGAGCACTTGAACTTCTGCTCCTTATTCAATCTGGTACCCTTAATCAAACTCAACAACTTTGAACCACTGATATTTTTATTCTTCGTCACTTTATAGTAACAATTCTCACCTTTCTGAAGCACTTTTTTCATTTTTGCATCACGGGGGTATGTTGAGCAATTCAGCTCCATAATCAATGCAAATTTTTTTAAGCCAAAACAAGCAGGCTTATCATTCACACAAAACCACATCTCATGCATTTCTTTTTATCATTTTTTACACGACGCAACAACATGTAATGGACCATCTGTCCATTGAACTTGTAATATTCAGGAATATGCCTTAAATGTCCAAAACAACTACCTTTAAAGTCATTATAATTTTTTTCTTGAACTAAAGCATTTCTAAAATCACGATAAAGAGTCATTCTTGCTCTCATAGAAATTTGGCTGGAAAAGATCCTAACTCATCCATACACGTAGTGAGATTATAGGACTTACCAGAGATTTTTTTTGCACAAGTTGGCAAGGACAAAGGATCATCATCTTCATCTCCAGTATCTCGGCTATCTCCACTACTCAACTCATCTCCACTGTCAGTGTTTTCTTCAGTAGACTCAACATCATCAGTAGCTTGGGCATTACTGTCCTCATAGTTGTCGAATTTAGACATTGTATCAGAATTCTAGTTAGACTTGGTTCTTCAACTACAATTTTTTTTCTTTTTTGAACATCTTGAAACTTTTTCAGCCTTTCTTTTCTTGTTTTTTAAAGGCTTAGGAACAGGTCGTTTAAAAATCTCACCTCTAGTTTTAGCCATAAACAGAGTAAACCTACAATAAAACATGCAAAATAAAAAGCATATACATCACAGAAATCAATAATGCGATTGATAGAAAACGCCACTAAAGTCGATCAAGTTTAGGCGATCTAACAAAAGAGTGCAATGAAAAATACTGCACTTCGTGTAACAACAGATGTAATGAGAAAAAACAAGACCAACAAAAGCAAACAAATACAACCGAGAAAAACAACAATCCACAACAAAAGCCAAAATTTCAAAATCAATAGGTGAGATAAACATAAATTATTTTGAAAAATAAGCAACCAAATAGAGTCAAATATTCATATCCAAACAAAATCGTCATTAGAAACCACAAATATTCATGGAATACGGTGAAAGACATCCTAAACAAGAACATGAAGAAAAATAGTCCAAAAAAAGAAATCATTAAACAACCAAATACGGCTAAAAATTACACTACTATAACAAAATAAACAACCAAATACAACTAAAAATTACCGAAAAACGCCATTACAGAAGATTCAACTTACCAAAGATGAAAGCTTTGAACTTGGGGAAGAAGATTCACTAAAACAGATGAAGATTTGAGAGACGTTTAGGACAATGAAATGGTTGAAAATTTTGTATAAGTTAATGAAAAAAAAGTTTGTATAAGTTAATGGTTGAGAAGTTGTAAGGGGAAGAGAAGCGATGATTACACTGGTGTATGGGAAAGATGAAAAACCCTTGCACTTGAGAAGAAGAAACTTCGGAACAGGTTTCAGAAAAGGTACCTTTTTAATATATATATTTTAACATTTCAAATCAGATTTTAATATAAAATTAGGTCTCTAAAATGTATTGGGATTATAATATAATTTTGTAAAGATATACTCCCTCCGTGCCATTTTATGTGGCAACATTTGATCGGGCACGGAGTTTAAGAAACAAATGAAGACTTTGAAATGTTTACCAAATTGCCCTTTAAAAAGTAGACTCTTTTTTCTCTCTCCTCATAAATGTATTGGATTATTATTTTAAGATTAAGTGGGACCAACAAAGATAAAAGAGGAAGTGTACCTTTATAAACTTACCATATAAGAAAATGTGACATTCTTTTTGGGACTGACCAAAAAGGAAATGGTGCCACATAAAATGGGACGAGGGAGTATATTTTTCCCAAGTTTTAAAAACAATAAACAAGCCCATGACCCCACATTCACAAATATACCCCAAGTTTTAAAAAGGCCAAAGAGATCCATGACCCCACACTTTTTTCTTTTTTAAAAGCCCAATCCTAGAAAATAAACCAAAAATAAATTAAGTGGGTATAGAGTAATATAAGTTATTAAGGTGTCCCTAATGCCAATTCTTCTCCATATACCATTTACTATTCCTAATTTGGTCCTCTTTAACAAAGCAACTCTCGTAAATCTAAATCAAAAAGGATAGTTTTCAATACATGTCAATTGAAATGAGATGCTCCACTCCCATCGTATGGTGACAAGAACAATGGATGTTGATAATCCACTTCAGTAGCTTAATTTTCATAGTTTCAAGAACTTCGCTCCATTGGAATCTACTCTGAGAAACTCCATTGTCAGTCATTCTTTCCGTGATCAAGATTCTTTATTTTGTAGCGGATGAATTTTCAAGCTTTTCGCAATGGCTCTAATGGCATGTTCTAAATCAGAGAAAAGATAGAGAAATAGATAGTGAAGAGGAAGAGAGAATAAAGATTAAGAGAAAAATGTATTATGATTTCTCTAATACACAGAGTATACTTTTCATTGTGTGATAGTATATATGGTGAAGGATATTTATACACTCACTTGTCCAAGTGAACTTGATTAAAGAATAGGAAAATAACTAACTAAACTTAACTAACTTTTTATTTGTTAGTTATAATTAACCAATTTCCTAAATAACAATGTGAAGTACTCTTCTACCTTGTTATCCTTCAACATAAATGTTTTTTCTAGTTACTCCCTCCGTTCAACAATACTTGTCGACTATATTAAAAATAGATGTCCAACAATACTTGTCCACTTTATGAAATCCATGGATAATTTTATACTTAGTTCCTAATTTACCCTTATCATTAATTATAGTAATTTCCTTATTACATTTTTCAAGACATTGTATTTATTATATTCAAGGGTGATATAGTAAAATTACCCTTATATTTATAGTTTCTTAAGGGGTGTGCCAAGTCAATACTGGACAACTATTATTGGACAGAGGGAGTAATAAAATGTTCCATTTGTTACAATACAATATCTTGGTTTTATTCTCAAAATTTTTATTGATATATAATAAGTTTTAAGTAGGTTAAAAAAAAAGTTCTAAAATATCACATAAAGTTCTATTGTTTTTTTTTAAAACTAAAAACTTATAAATTTGAAAAGAAACTTGAGGACATGCAAATCTTAGTATCTCAATTGGTTGGCTACCTAAACTCTCACTGTGTTTTAAGTAATAATAGATGCGGGAGGACCTATCACTCCCAAAATGTTTACTAAAACATTTAAAAATTTATAACAATTTATGAAGTTACAATCCAAAATTTATAAAAATGATTTGAAGAGATTCTGCTGATAACGTACTATTGTTAAAAGAAATAAAGTAATACAAAACAAGAAAAGTAGATAAAACAAGTAGAGCGGAGAGTATTATTATTTTTCATTTAAGTGTGTATCTAACAAAGACTTGCAAAAATTTTATTTATATGATTACATTACAAAATCTTTATTTATAAGATTACATTAAGTAACATTAAAAGGTATCATGAACATATACACTACAAAAAAACTCCAAATTGCCAACAAATTTTACTAACAACTTAAGTTGGTTAGTATTCTACTAACAAATTACCAACAAATTTCTAACCGAATTATATTTTAAAACTTAACAACGAAATTCTAACAGATTACCAACCAAAATCTTACTAACTAAGTATTTTAGTTGGTAAATACGGCGGGAAAAAACGGCGCCAAATTTAGCAACATTCTTCTATCAATGGATTACCAACTGAAATATTACTAACGCACACCTTTTGTTGGTAATATTACCAACGAAGTATATATCGGTTGGTAAATATGACAAAAAAGTTGTTTATATAATTTATTAACATATTACCAATGAATTACTAACCAAACATTTACCAACGACAAGATTGTGTTGCTAAATTTACCAACCAAATATAAATGTATTGGTAAATTAGTAACGAAATGTAATTTGTTGGTAAACTTGCCAACCAATATCCAATTAGTTGGATTGCTGACGAATAAAGATTGTAGTTAGTAAATTACTAACATCATTATAATAGTTGGTAATATACCAACTGACCATTAATCCATTGGTAAAATTTACCAACATATTAATTATTAGTTGGTAATATTACATATGAATGTTTAGTTGAATAGTAACTATTACCAATTGTGATAAAATTTATTGGTAAATTATTAATTACTAACTTATATTTGAATAGTTGGTAAATTAACCAATTGAAGTTAAATTTTTTGATAAATCAACGTCTAGTGTTGAGGCTTTCATATTCAGTTTGTGTCGTTAGGCGTTTTAACTTTTAAATTTTAGCCAAAACTTGACTTTGGTCAATATTTTATGTAAGCGTGCTCAGATTAGAACTCTGTCAGTGTCATTAGCTTCGAAAGGTCATTTTTTATTTAACAGGAAGGTTGGTTCAAGTTTTGAGGCTTCCATTTTTTGTTTGTGCCGTTAGGTGTTTTAAATCTTATGTTTTGGCCAAAATTTAACTTTGGTCAATATTTTTGTGAACATGCTCAGATGAGAATTCCATCAGCGTAATTAACTCCAAAGGTCATTTTTTATCTATTAGGATGGTTGGTTCGGGTTTTGAGGTATTCATTTTTAGTGTGTGCCGTTAGGTGTTTTAACTTATAAATTTTGGCCAAAATTTAACTTCGGTCAATATATTTCATAAACATGATCAAATAAGAATTTCATTAGTGCAGTTAGATGTGAAAGGTCATTTTTTATGTAATAAAATAGAGGGTTCGGATTTTGAGGCTTTCATTTTTAGTTTGTGCCGTTAGGCATTTTAACTTTTAAGTTTTGGCCAAAATTTCACTTTAGTCAATATTTTTGGTAATCGTGCTCGAATTGAAATTTTGTCACCACGATTAGCCATATAAGTTCAGTTTTGGTCTCATAGGATGGTTGGTTCGGATTTTGAGACTTTTATTTTCAGTTTGTGTCGTTAAGCGTTTTAACTTTTAACTTTTGGCTAAAATTTGAATTAGGTCAATTTTTTTGGGAAACATGCTCAAATTTGAATTTTGTCAGCGCGGTTAGCTCTGGAAGGTCATTTTTCGTCTAATACGATGGTTGGTTTGGATTTTGAGGTTTTCATATTCAGTTTGTACCGCTAGGCGTTTTAACTTTTAACTTTTGGCCAAAATTTGACTTTGCTTAACACTGTCAACTTGTACACTACATACATTTAGAAACACATCATGATATAATGATATGTGTCATATTGAGATTAATTTAACTTGTTATCATAGATTTTGCATTGTTTCATTCAAATATGATTTATAAAATTGATATTAATATTTTTTGGATTTATATTCGTGCTCTTAGATTTTTAAATGCAATAAATTAATAAATATTTTACTATTGAATAATCATTCAGTTAATAATATTTTGAACATATTTTCAATCAATTAGTAACGTAACATTGAACTTGAATGATATATTACCAACAAACTAACTTGGAGTTCGTTTTAAGGCAAGTGGCTTCCAAACTTTGTAAAACTCTTAGACTACGCATGACTACTTTCCTAATTGTGTTGGGGAGTAATGGGGATTGAGGATGGGTTTTATTTGTTGATTGAAATTGTTGTAAATGAAAGATGAGGAATAAAACGAGCAAAATGTGTTATATGTGACTTGAAATTGTTGAATAAGTCATGTGATAACTGATATTGAGGGGATAGAAGAGCATGAGTAGGCTATGATTGATACAGACATTGTGATTGAAACAGGTGATGTGTAATGCTATGATGTGGTCGTGATATGGTTGTGATTGAGACAGGTGATGTGTAATACTATGATGTGAAAGTAAATTTATTAGAAAAACAAATAATCATACTAACGTATTTAAAATTTATTACCAACAAGGGTTGTGGTGGAGTGGTAAGTATCCATTCATCCTTAACCAAGAGGTCTCGGGTTCGATTTCCCTTGGGTACAGAGTCGCCTTTGTTAGGGAGCGCTTTATCCCCCAATGTGGGACTTTCCGGCATGAATCCGAATTTAGTCGGGCTCCAATGTGGGTACCGGACACCGAATGGGAAACCAGGGGACTTTCCCGGCGTGAATCCGGATTTAGTCGGGCTCCAATGTGGGTACCCGACACCGAATGGGAAACCAAAACAAAAGAAAAAAGTATTAAAATTTATTGGTAAATTACCAACATAAATTCAATTTTACTAAAATTGAAAACCAATTACCAGTGTATCTTGAAAAGTTTACTATCAACATTTGTTACTATAAAACGGAATCGAATAATAAAGAAAAAAATTGTATTACCAATGGAATCGAATAATAAAGAAAAAAATTTACTAACTCCTTTTCAATTCGTTAGTAAAGGTACTAACGATATACTAACCAAAAATTAGTTGGTGAATTTACCAACGGAAATTTCAGGGCCATGTTTCAAAATTTTGTAACAACATCTTTGGGTGTTTACCAACTGATTTTTGGTTGGTAAGTTTACCAACAAATTAAAATCGGTTGGTAATATTTACCGACGCAACGGATTAATATAAGTTGGGATTTGGTTGGTAACTCAATTTGCCAACCAATTTAATCAATTTACCAACGAATTTTTTTGTTGGTAATTGGGGTTCCTTTTGTAGTGATAACTATTAACTATTTAGGAATTATGACAAAGAAGAATTGTTAAGAGTCGTGGAAAATCACAATAAAAACATTTATTCCTCTGTGAGTTTCCAATGGAAATGGACATCCACACTTCAATTGTAAATTACATACCAAACTAATACTTAAATTACAAATACAAATAATTGCAAGTATAAAATTGGGCAAACACATGTATATCAAGCCCTTTTTAGTCCTAGTGTAATAATCATATCTAAAAGCAGATTTAAAGAGTTGAAATGTATGATCATTCCAAGGAGGATATCTAAACCAAATGTCTGTAAGAAAGCTCCTTCTTGCAATTGCTTTCTCATGGCTAAATGTATCAAATGAAAATTTCTCATGGTATCTCCCAAAGCCACTTTGTCCTACTCCTCCAAATGGAAGTGTATCAATTGCATATTGCACTTGTAAATGTAGAAAGTCATCTTGATGATTAGTTTGGTCATTAAATTAGGGGTGTTAAATGGCCGGGTTGGATTGAAATTGGAGATATTAAAATTGATTGAAATAGAATTATGGTTGGGTTATGACCTGCTTAAATTAACTTCGGGCACAAAAGGGTTAAAAATTGGGTTGAGTCATGATCCACTTAATCTCAATAATTTTAACATATTGTTATTTACTTTTATAATCACAACTTGAAATTCAACTCAAAAAAATAAAATAAAAAGTTACAAATGGATAGTAAATCCTAGAAGATATAAATAGATAGCACTACAAGAAAAGTGTAAATTACATGGGGATTTTCCTGGGGATTAGTATGAAAATCCATAGGAAACTTATTTTCTTGCAAATTTTCATACTAATCCCCAGGAAAATCCCCATGTAATTCACATTTTTCTTGTAGTGTAGTAATTATACCTTGGGGCAATGCCGTCTCAATGCTTATAAAAATTAGGCATATGCCTTAGGCCCCCAATTTTAGGGTGCCTCTAATTTTTACCACGATAAATTATGTGTTAATTGTTTTTATAGAAAAAATTAATTATCTAAAGCAAATGTATTTTTCTTTTAAAAAATATATATTATTTTATTCTCCTTAACCTCAATCAAATAGAAGAAATCAAGAAAAATGTTGTTTTGTCTTCTTACATTCTCTTCACTAACTCTCGTGTTATAATTTTCTAGACTCCTTTTATACTATATGTAAGTTAGAGCTCTATCAAAAATATGAATCAATAGTAAAAATCATGTTTTGAATAAAGTGAATTACAAGTCTGTTTAGATTGACTTATTTCATGTGTTTTTAAACCAATAAAAAAAAGGTTTATAAACAGTTTGTCAACTTATTACTTATAGAATAATGTTAACAATTTATATAATAATTGCCTCAGCTAAAAGATTTTAGGCCTTTAATTGAAATTTCGCTTTAGGCCTCCAAATACGTTGAGCCGCCCCTGCCTTGGGGTCGTTTGGTTGGGAACAAGTTATCCCAGGATTAGTTATCCCAGGATTAGTTATCCTTGGATTAGCTATCCTGGGATAACTTATCTCACCATGTATATGGGATAACTTATCCCATCACTATAGTATAAATGATGGGATAAGTTATCCCAAACATGGCAACCAAACAAGATACAAAAAAATTAGTCTATCACTATTTAGTTTTATCCCTCACACCAAACGATCCCTAAATATAAGAATATACATTACACCAATGGAAATAAAAAGTCTTAAAAGTAGTTGAAATTGGAGATTTAATTGGACTCAATTGAAGATTCTTTTAAAATGGGTAAAGGCTTGAATGAGTTGAGATTGAGCCTAATTCAAATTATCTTGAGTCCAACCCATAAATTTTGGACAGATTACACGGATTAACTATATTTGGGTTCATTTTGACACCTCTACATTAAATCATAATGGAGATTGGTATTATGAAGAAAAATATTATTGAAAGGGGGTTCTAGAATTATTTTAAATGTAATTAATTTATTTTGGAGTGTCATGTTATATTTCTAATTCAAAATATAAAAATTCAAGTAAATTTATTTATTAGCTAATTTGGTCAAAGTTGAATGGCCTTTTATGTGGAAAAAAAATGGAAAGATGACTTTTGTGTAAAAAACATTACAAGTTCAATGACTGTTTATGTGATAAAAATAGAAAACTAATTTTTGTATGCTAAACTGAAAATTGAATGACCACCGATGAATTCGGACTATTAAATTGTCTTTTAATTGGTTATAAGCGCTAAAGTGTATTAAGCAAGAATTGAAGGGTTGCTTTTCTTATATAACAGTAAATTAACTTTTTTTTATGATGGAAGAGTGAAATAGCCCCCATTAGTTTGCATTAAGATTACAATATTTGATTATTAATGTATTTTGAATTTTTAAGATGTTGGCTCTAGATCTTGACATTAAATGATTATGACTATTTTTCAATATTATAATATGCTTAATTTATTTATTTTTAAGTATGATAAATAGATAATTCTAAGTAAAATATTAGAAAATATATAAAACTATTACTTCATTTAAAACAAATATTTGTGTTCACTAGTGAAGATGGTTTGTCGTGATAATGGCGGTGATGATTGATGTTTGTGGCTAGTAATGATATTGATGAACATAGTTGTGATGGTCGAGGTGTTCGGTGTTGTAGTGACAATGTGATAGAGGTTGTTGATAGTGGTGGTAATAATGGAATTGATTGATTTTAGTTGTTGACGGTGTTGATTTGGTGGTGATAGCTGAAGAATGTGTGGTGATTGACGATGATGTTGATTATAACTGACAGTAGTGCTAGTTGTGAGGACAGATGTCGTAAGTAATAGGGATTGACTTTGATTGTAGTGACTAGTAATTGAGAATAATAAAAATTTAATATGAAGGAAATAATGGCATAACTACTTAATAGGAAATTGCCAAAATTGTTTCATTAAAATTAACAAAGTTTGTCTAACTTGGGGTTTTTGGCTATTTTAACTCTTGAAATTATTTTGGTAAACTACGATAAATTTTAAGAAAAGGAATTTTCAACATTTTGAGACTTTTGACGTACTAATAAAGGAAAAAAGGAAACTTTAGAGATTCTTCTTCTTTTTTTTTTTTGGAACTTCAAAAGTACTTGGAAATTTATATGTCCAAAAGTACTATGCGTTGTTTCCTTAAATTCTATTCTAAGAAAGGCAAGAAAGCAATTAACTACTCCTATAAAAGCCTCAATTGAGAACCTCATAAGCTCATTCGTTCAAATTACTAGTATTCAGATTCAAACGTCTTAATTCTTTGTTAGTATTAAAGTGTATAGCTATGAATTTCTTCGGAAAAGCAATGTTGGTTATGTTGATGATGATGATGGCTGCTTTAGGATCCACCATGGCTACTGTATATCAAGTTGGTGATTCTTCAGGGTGGACATTCAACTACAATTACAATGAATGGACTTTTTTCAAGCAATTTGAAGCTGGTGATACCCTAGGTAAGATCTTTGTCATCGTTTTGGCTCCATCAATTTTAGTTACTTTATCTTGTCCTATTAATCTTTTCATAGAAACCGTTTATTTAATGATGTTCTTTACTATTTTACATTTTTAGAAGATTAATTTCGAACAATAAAAAAGGTATTAGTAAAAATTAGCCTTTGATTTATGTCCTTAATATATCTCAACAATTCACTTAATATGATGTGGATTTGAAAGAAAGGGAATTGAATTGAAATATATGTAGTAGTAAAAGTATGTAAAACTTTAAAAATAACATCAACGTGTGTTTTCATATATATAATGTAGAAGTAGAGGCTAGTTAGTTTAAATGTCCAATTTTTCGTATTATATCCTCAATTAAGACGCGCACATAATCAAAATAGTTTGATACATTGTTGAATAATTGTACAACCAAATTTTTAAACGCCAAACACATGCATTTAATAATTGAGAAACAAAGTTAGAATTTTAGATTTAAAAAAAAAACCTAAAATATGGGGATCAAAATTATTGAGTTATGCATATCTTTGTATGGAGTTTTCAACTACCATCCACAATTGAACAATGTGATGCAAGTTGACATAAACGACTACAACTCATGCACAGCTAGTAATCCACTTGCCACCTTCAACTCCGGCAGTGATTCAATTATCCTGAGACTACTTCTTCTTGTGTGGCATTCCTGGTCATTGTGCATCTGGACTCAAATTTCACATCAAATTAAAGTTAGTGCAACTACTCCTCCTACGACGACGAATAATCGCTATCCTGATCATTAATTTTCCTTCAACAAATCACTCTTTTGCAAGCACTACTGCTTATTCATTCAACATGCATGCATGTTATTTACATTGCTTCTTCTACCCATATTTTACACATTACACATTGGCTTCTCTTATGCCACGTAGGAGAATCTGTTAAAAATAATTGGAAAAGAAAATATAGAAAAGGATAGTCATTTTCTTAAGTATAAACTCTAAACTGTCCAAAGAAATAGTAATGTTAAAAATGCTCATAGATATCAAGGAAAACAGGATTGTTTTTGTGAGGAATCTTCAGGTATATATGATGTGCTGGAATTTTCATTAAGAGGATCCAAAATATGAAGAAATACACACAAAGAAAATTGAAAGAGATTCAACATCTACTATATATACGTAGAAATGATAGAAGCAAAAATAGGTTATTCAGAGAAAACATAAGAATATTAAATCTAGAAGATGGATATAGATATAATACTTAAATTATATTTACTATATTTTCCCTTGTGTAGATATGGCTAATACATATATAGGTATGTTAATTTTTTTTAGTTCTTTGTAATTGTACTGTGTTGCATGGAGATTAATACAATATATTTTTCACCAAAAAAGTATGAGTGACCCTAATTTGCCTCTTGTAATTGATATATCTATGTTAAAGATATTGATGCGTTCAAATCATGGGTTCACTTCTGACTATTAATGAACTAATACTTTTAGTGTGTAATAGTAATTATGTTGAAAACAATTCAGAACAACCAAGGGGGTACCAATTCTCAATTAGCTTGTAATTTTATCATATTATTATCTAGTAAGAGGAAATTGAACACGCAACAGATCAATAACATGTCTGCTTCTTTTGGAAGATAGTTTTTGTCATTTGAGCGGATTTCCCCACTGATCTATATAAGACTAGATGGGCAAAGCCTCGTGCATAGCATGACCGGCCAAAATATTGTTTAGTTTAGTTAAATATGTTGTAATTAACTAAAGATCAACCGTGCATACTTGCTCTTGAAAATATTACAGCACGGCTACAATGGTGACATCTAAAAAATTATATTCATCGTCTCTTAGTTAAAATTACACACTTCCAATGTTGGGATCTAGATACATCTTCTAAAGTTGATGCAAGTATTTTTTTTTATCATCTATCCGCTCCTCATTTGTGATCTCAAAATTCACGTTATATATAGGAGTTCTTGTATATTGTTCATAACTTTAGGAGGAGTATTTTACAAATGTAAATTTTTAGAGGTTGTAGCTCAATAACACCTAAGACATGAAAGTTTGAGAACATTGAAAAAAAGGGAATGAAACACATCTATAACTGGAAAAAAAAAATTAATAGTGGTATCAATTAATTAGCTACTTAATTCCTTTTATGTATAGTTGGCTAATGGCACATGTTGCCTCGCAGTCTTTGGCAATTCAGAGACAAAATCGATGGCTATCTCGTAACCACTTCTAAGAGTCCATACGGATAAGCATATAAAAAAATATCCACGAAGTAATTTCTCAGACAAAAAAAACATAAATAGGATATTCCGCATAAAGCTAAAAATAACTTTGCACTCTATATCTCATTCATTTGCAGAACATAAATATTTAGAAAATAAACAATGTATGGCTCCCATATAACCTACTTACCTACAATTTTTTGTTTCCCATACCTGGAAACATGAGATGGTCCATAAGACAATGACATAGAGTGGCAGTAACCTCAAGTCCTCAAGGAATTTATCCATAATGGGAATCAAGTTTACTATCATCTCACTTAGCATTATCTATTCAAATTATTATGTCACAACTCACAACTATGTATGAGCAGAACTCTTTTCCATAGTTAGGCATATATTCTACAGTGCTTTATTCATTTTTTTAGTTAATCTAAGTTAGAAATTAATGTGCATTCATGAAAAGTACTTACATCCCGAAAGAAACTAGAGCAGGATCACAAGAGTGTGTAGTGGATGAATCCATAATTCAACTCTCATTCACAGTATCAAGAGTTCTATGCTCCAAAATGGTAGAACCACACGAAGAATAGTTTGCATCATTGGATGGAAGTATATATAGAAGTAAATGATAGAAAATGAAAAAATCTGAAGAATAGAGGTATAAGGAGAGAACAAATTAAACCAAGTAACAATTACAAAAGATGTGGGTGAACACTTAACCTTTAGTTACTTGTACTGTTTTTTCGCTTTGTTCAGTGATATTGACATTTTGAAGATTCTAAGGTTTCCTTTATCCTACTAATCCTAAAGACGTTGCATTGCGCTCCTCTCAGGAAAAGAATTTGAAATATGAACTCTAGGATTGCTAAAATACCCTTGAGTCATGATTCCCATGGATTTGGTTGACACAACGCTTAAGGGGACAGTACTTATCAGTGGAGATTCATATTTCTTGATGTCTAATAACAGATCAAGTGTTTCTTTATCAAGTAGATATCTCATTTTTTCAGTCTTTACCTCCTTTTCCCAGTTAATACGATTCCCATGAGAAAACTTACTATGTTTCTTTGGTTGCACGGTACTCTTCCAAATCATTGCAGAGGCATGTAACTTGGATCTCTCGGGATGCACATTTTATATTCCATGTGATGAAGACATTATCCATTTGCCAATATCACATTTTTCACACCACCAATCCACGGGTGCATCTTCATAATAGCTCAGTACGCAATAGCTAATAGGAAGAGAAGCATAATTTTTAAAAACATGAAGAGGAATATGTATGCATAAAAGATACCAACCGTATTTAAGAGAACAATGTCACAACATGCTAATGAAAGAATCAACGTATCCTTTAGGTGGAACCCAGTACTCAATACCATTAGGATCTGAATGCCAGAAAGATTAGACAGTTAGAAGAGGTCTTTACTCTCCAAAAGAGATAATATCACTTCCATTTAGGCTTTTAGTTCTATTCCACTTTTCATCCCTATTTTAGATTCCAAAATAGGGAAGCAAAGCTGATAATCTAACTAGCAATTTCTCCGAGATGAGCAACCTCTTGTGTGAAAAGATCACCTTCTCCCTTAGAAATGACAAGTCAACCAAAAAAGAAGGGATTTGAGATTGGGACAATGTTAGAAGTTTACAAAGAACATAAATATGTCATAAGGTGATGAAGCAAGTATGGATACGAGAATCATGGCTTTCAGCTTGTCTGATTTCCCTTTCATTTTGAAATTCGAGAGAGAGAACTTACTAATGCACGTCGGCATTTTTATATTGATAGAAGGTAATAATTTCTTCTTGAAAATTAGTATCATCGCAAATTTCACATTTTTTTCTGCAAGTTCATAAAAAGAAAGACAAGAAATTTTGAATCAACATTTCCATATGAACGAAATAAAGATTGAGGAAACAAAATGTCATCAGTTACACAAAGGTAAATCATAATCATCAAAATCATGTTTTCATATTCATTTAGCTCACATGCTTATATATGTAATAAATCCCTGTTTTGTACTAGACACATATCCACTCCATTTTATAGGTATAAAACAAATTATTTTCCTAGAATATTTTTTGGTTACATCTCATTCAAATGGAAACACCTCCAGTACTCCTCCTTAAGAAGAACTTTAACAAGGTAAAGCACAGAGTGGTTCCACTTTACAATTTTAGATTGATATAGAAGTGTGTAATTTTCAAACATGATTACCATTTGTGGCCAGGTAGTAGGACAAATTGTGTAAAATTTCAACCTAATAAACTTGGAAATGATAGAGTTAATATCCCACATCACCTTATTTCTAGAATAAGAACCTCCGTGCAAGATGATGTTTCTCCACTTCCATGAAAATCATAAGATAATATTGAACATAACTTGAAAAACCACTCTCAACCTAATGTTACCTTATGCATTCCACCAATTTTTTCATAGTGTCTAATTTGGAATCCATGGGCTTAAGATCCCAGCTATCCTAGCACATGAATAATCTCAAATAAAAGCAACCACTTCCCTAGATAGGAAAAGGTGATCAATAATTTCCCTAACAACACTGACGCAAATGAGAAATGCTTTAATGATAATATGAACTTTATGCAATTCCGGACCTTTCAAACAAAAAATAAAATTTTGAAAGGAACCCTATATCTTCGTGTAGTCTTCTAAATAATCAACCCTACATTTGAATGTCTCCCAAGCTCATTTAACTGTGAACTTATCTGTGCTAGATTTAATACACGATGATTTATTCATTTAACCAAATTGCCTAACATATCTCATATTTAATCTGACATACTAGCAGTATTATTAGAAAAATGGTCCTGCATTCATCCAAAATTCCAAACATCTTTTTAAAGAAAATTATTAATATTATCAGTTAAAGTATAACAACCTTACACTTCTGTAAGAAAGGAAAATAAAGGACCAAGATTAATCAAATTATCAAACCATATATATACTATAGAAGATCCTCTTCTTAAACCAAACTTATCACGTGTGGAAAGTGATATTGCACTCCCTACTTGGAATCTAAAATTGATGAAATGATAGAATTCACAATAAAATCATAAATTTATAAGAAATTAAAAAAAAAAAGTACTTCTTTTTAACCTCTATGAAATAAGGATTGCATTTTTCCACCTTTACCGAGAAAAACCTATTGCAACGTGTATCGTGGAATTCATAGTCTAAAATAACTACTAAATGAAAATTATCATCCCCCACACTTTTTTGAACCATTACGATTTTATTAATATAATAAGATACTACTAGTATAAAATATGATTATGCTTTATTGAATAGAAAATAATCCTCGAAACATAAAATAGATGCACTTAATATACTTTATTTAGAATTAGAAATTACTTATTCCCTGTAATAATGGTAATATAGACTTATTAATCATCGTTAAACCTAGCATTTAATTAAACTTGGGCCTTTAATATTTTAAAAGGCACAAATTCAAATAGAAACTTGAGGATTTATACTTCAAACGATATGTAACAATAATGGTAATGTAGATATAATCCCCTCAATCATGGCTAAAACTAGTATTATTTTTTTTGGAGTTAAAACTAGTATTTAATTAAGTAAATTTAAAAAGTAACTTGGAGAAATATGCTTCCCCACCATATGTAACAACCATCCAAATACCTTCTATCAAACGATCCAAAGCGTAGAAATTATTCAAACAAAATTGTAGAATTTTCTTGATTTCTTTGTGTGCCTTTTCCTTTCAGACACTTTCTAGTTTCTCCACACTGTTGTCTTTTCCATATTATATTCTACATCTATATAGCCTTAATTTTATATTTTTTGCCAACACTATCTCTAAAGTCACATTTTTCCATTAAAACAACAGTCAATAAAAAATTATTATTTTTGTTTGAACCCCTTAAGAGCGAAATCAAGGATATGGTAAAGCTAGAATAGTTATTGTATGAGGTCAATACAATGCTAAACGCAGAGGCACATAATAGATTGATATGACTTTATGAGCTGTCCCGTAATAAAATCAGCATACCTTCTTGATTCCTTCTTTCATAACTTGAGCTCGAAGAAGGAAGAGATAAGAGGGCCCTATGAAAAATGTGGTCATAAACCCCTTCAAGTCGAATAACATTTATCTACGCTAGAATCCTGTTAAATTAGGTCTTAGCCCTAACTCACACCCCAAAAGCTAGCTCAAAGGGAGGAGGATTGCCCAAGCCTTATAAGGAGTCCACCTATCTCATTAACCACCGATGTGGGATTTTTGTCATTCTTTAACACCCCACCTCACGCCCAGTGCTTAGCATCTGGTGCGTGGGCAATTTTGATTTTGGGGCCCCAACATCGGGTGAGACGGGCCCTGCTCTGATACCATGTTAAATTAGGTCTTAGCCCTAACTCACACCCCAAAAGCTAGCTCAAAGGGAGGAGGATTGTCCAAGCCTTATAAGGAGTCCACCCATCTCATTAACCACCGATGTGGGATTTTTATCATTCTTTAACAAATCCGACCTAAGCTTCTTTCTTCTCTAATAATATTCTAGAAAGCGAAAAAAAAAAAAAAAATAGGAAGTAGAATATAAGTGCTAAAGTACCAGCTTCTACTCTTGTGAAAGGTGGCCTGACTTCTTTTCTATTTAGAAAGTGAAATTTACCTTCTAGTGGAGCAAGTTACTTCTTCTATGTAGTTTGTTAGTTATTGGATCGGAGCAGAAATTTTATATGTGCGCACCCAAAGGCGGCAGCAGCATGTTTCCCTTTGTCATAAAGAAAAATTGAAATTTATTGGTTGAAACTTTGGTGCAAAAATTTGAAGGAAACGGCATGTAAAGTACTAGGTAAATGGTGTATTTTCGTTGTCAATCACGTGGTTGATTTCGAAAATATAGTTAGGCAAAGACACTTTTGCATTCATGATGAAGCTTCCTCATTACGTAGAAGGAAACATACAAAGAGGCTGCTTTCCACCATCCAATTTAAGTGACCTTAATCCTAACGTCTCCCGTGTTGGAGAAAAGGACAAATACATATGTAGTAATTGACCCCAACAGATGCCAAAGGTCGCTATAATTCCACCTTAATGTCATGTCATGTCATGTCTGTCATTCATTGTATTTGAACATTTTTCAAGAAACTAATTTCTAGAGATCAAACACAAAGATATACAACCTAACTTTTTTTTCTTTTTTTTTTATTGAATAAAAGACACAAGTACAAACTAACATTTCCACAAGTACAAAACGAGGTTACATTTGGGAGTTAAAGAACAAGAGAGGCCTGCAAAACTAAGGCTTGGTAAAAAGAAAAAACAACCCCAGAGGGTTGTCATAGCAGTAAAGGAACTTGCTGCCATGGCCAAAGCCCATGAAAGAGAGGCATCTATACCTACTACTGCCCAAAAGCAACCATAAGAACAACACACAAACATAACCCAACCATCACGAGTTGAAAGGTTCAACAACGTGAAAGACTCGGTAAAACTACAAGTTCACACACATAAAACACCAAGACAATATTGAAAAGCTTCTACCGCTGCAAGATTTGGTAATCAATGCAAGGGTAGAAGCTAAAAACTAGTGACAACAAGGACTAGGACTAGGACCAGACATGAATCTCTTAATCCAAAAACTCAGCATTTGTATCTCAGGGAAGTATGGTTGGAAAAACAGGAAACAAATTTCCCATAAACAGCTTTAGTGAAGAAGCTGCAAAAAAAGAGAACCAACCACATCCCTGGAAAAAGGAGCCGAGATACTGGACTATTAGAAGACCCAAGATCATGGCCCAAAAAACTTTATGCTAACACTAACAAAGAAAGACTAGTTAAACTTCCTTACTAAGCTCCATCTTCAAAGGAGCTCAACTTGTAAGTTACATTCATTCTTAAACCCTGTGCACTTAAGAAAGGATATCACACCTCCAGAGTTGTTCCAAGAGAAGATCAACACAGCTGCTACTGACCCCATTGCAGTGCTGGATGTTTAAGCCCATAAGTGTCTGCCCCAACTTCTGCAGAAAGGGTACACTTTTGTCCGAAAGCATAGAGCAACCCGACAATGAGAGGATCTGCAAATTAAGTCGCACTGTACTGGCCAAAGATGCAATACCTGAATCAGTTATTCCACACTTTGAAATATCAAGTTCCTTGAGCAACCAACAGTTGTTGGAAATTGCAAACAAGGTCGCATCAGTAACATATCGACACTCATCAACATTAAGAGACTCGAGACTTCCCCCATGCAACTCAGTTATGAATGAAACTGATCTGTCTGTAACATTAACACATCCGCTTAGATTCACCTTGACCAAACCAGCTTCACAGCTCTGAACAAGAGGGAAAAGACCCTCATCAGTTACTTCAAGAAGGCCACTCAACTCCAAATGAGTCAATTTGGGGCACAGCCTACCCACTATGGCCAGCGTAGCATTACCAACTCCAGGGCAGTTGCGAATAGACAAAGACTGCAGTGAGTTGCAAGGTAGCACAGATGGAAATCGACAGGCTAACTCTTTAACACCAAAGCAATTCACCATGGACAGAACCTTTAACTTCTTACCACAGCTCAAAAGAACACCAACAAACCCAGCCTGGGTGATCCTGTGGCATTCTTCTAATTGGAGGTTCTCTAGTGCAACTGAACCTTTGGCAAAAGCAACCAAGCCATTATCTGACAGGATTGTACATTTTCGCAGGCAGAACAGCTTCAAGTTTGGACAACCTTTACCAAGAGCTTCAAGTCCCAAATCAGTAACTCCATGGCAAGCAGTTATAGCAAGCGACCTCAGCTTCTGCAAACCTTGGCCATTACCCATGACCCAAAATCCTCTCTCATTTATGTTTTGAAGACCAATAAGGACTACGTCAGTCACGGCAATGCCATAATGTCCAATAACAGCAAGGGAGATGTCACTGATGTTCAATGCGTAAAGTTTCACCTTTGTCAAAACATGACCAGCAGATGAAAAGAGACTTGCAATTCCTTGATCTCCAATGAGTGGGCAGTTTTTGAGAGACACAAACTTCAACTTCGGGCAAAAACGACCTACAGCTTGAAGAGTTTCATTTCCAATCTTTGAACAAGATTCTATCGTTAGAGAGGTCAAATTAGGACAATTCTTTGCGATAGCCATCAAAGACAGATCAGTAATTGCAGGGCATTGGCATAGATCAAGCTTCTCTAAGAGATGACATCCCTGAGCAATCTCAATTAAACCTTCATCACTAACAGAAGATACATTCCAGAGAGAAAGAGCCCTAAGAGAAGGACAACCTCGAGCAATAGCCTTAAGGCCAGTATCAGTCACACCACGGATTGGGTTGCTTCCCCGAATAGAAAGCTTCCCTAACCCTCCATGGCTTGGAGTTCCAACAGCAATAGCAGCAAGTCGGACATCTGTTGCTTTCTTTCCATCAAGGCACCTGGAAAGATGACCCTCTCCTTCAATATCTTGAGATTCAGCATCAGCAACTTCTGCACCATTAGAGTCCAATACCTCACCCTTCTTGACACAGTCCACGGGCTTAACAAGGGCGATTTGGATAGATCTTTCCTCGGTCTCCAAAGATGGATTGAGATCTGAGATGACTGTTTCATCCCCGCGGATGCTGCTTAAAAGCATAAGCCAGCGTTTGGAAACGCAAGCAGAGGCACTCCTCTCTTTGCCATCAGAAAGGCGCCTCAATACCTCAAAAAGGCATTCATCAGGTAGGACATCAATGGAAGACAACTTCTGCTTCTTTTCAGTGAAAACAAAAGGGACCGCAACACGAGACCTCTTGCAAGGAGGAAAATAGACATCCACATGATTCCTAAGGGACAGAAATAGACTGGATTCCTTGGGACTTGGGTACACAGCCCCACCATGGTAAAAAGCATCATCACCTGAAATCCAGAATATGGTAAAGAACATCAGCCAAAGATCACAATTGAGACCAAACAAATCTTGAGAAAGGCCAAACCCACTTCACATACAAGTCTTATCAGATCCAGATTTAGAGCATATATCACAGAAATACAAGATACTCCATATGCCAGGTTAATCAGTTTTGAAGAGTTCTATGAAGAAATATTTCAGTCAAACATGGAAAAAAATTTAATTGATTTTCAACATAAATATCCATCAATGAATTTTCCAGTCATTATTGACCATTTTTTTCCTAGTTTAGCATATCATTAACAAAATATATGGAATTTTGAACTAGTAAAGGAAAAACAAGAGAGATTCAATTGTATCATATCTAGATAGATCAAAGTAAAAAATCACACTTAGGCTAAAATCAAGGATCCAGATGTAGAAACCCCACTAGTCTCAAAGAGAAAGTTACATAAAATTAATAACAGATGAACTCAAAAAGAAAAAACCTAAAATCTAAAACACTGGAGAAAAAAACAATAATTAAGATAAAGATTGAATTTTTAAGCAAAACCCAGATAAGGATGAAGATCATACCACTAAAATTGAAGACTTTAGACATGAGTATGGTTGAAAAACACTGGGGAAGTAGAATCTGCACTGTCCAGGACCAAAAAACCCTCTATGGAGAGCAAAAATTGACAGATCAACCAAAAGAAACACAATTAAAAGAGCTTGAACAACTGATTGCATCAGAAAATCAGGTAGCAAGAGATCATTTGGAAACCCTATAGAATAGGGCAAAAAGAGAGAGAAAAAAGAGGTAGAAGGAGGATGAGGTACAAAACAATGAGGTTTGTGTGTGGGTGGTGCTGTCTTCTATCTATATTTTTGTTTGTGTAAAGTGGGGTTAACATTTTCTATTTTTTATTTATATTTTATTATTAGGAAAGAGAGAAGAAAAAGTATCTAATTCAGGTACAATGAACCAAATCTATAAATGATCTTGACATGATGCTATGTTCAATGTTTCTTGCATTTATTTTATTATTTTAATGGTGGAAAATATTCATTTTATATAACACAATGACCTACGTATAAAGAAAACCACAAATTTCAATGAAATTTGGTAACCATCAAACACATCTATGTGGTTAAGTTAACTATGACAACAGGTTAGTTTAGTTGGGTAAGAAAAGAAAACCATGGATGCCCCAACTGGTATTTAACTTTACCCATTTCCAACATAGTACTTTTTTTTTTGGAGGGGGGGCAGGGGGTTCAAAGAGGTTGATAATATATATTTTTTCAGGACGTTTGGTTATGCGATTTGAAATTATGATATGGTATCATCATATAGAATCATGAGATGAAATTGAACTTTTATTTGGAAATGCGATATGAAATTTTTGTGTTGTATATTTTTCTCATAAATATAAAAATCTCATAAGTTGTAAAACTATTAAAATAGCCCCAATTGTTTATTCAATCTTATCAAATAAATAAAAATTTATAAAATTGCATAAAAAATTATTACAAAGTTATTTGTTCTCCACTTAAGTAATTATTTCATCTAACTTTAATTTAATTTAAAAAAATTGAACATAAATTGTAGTGTACTAGTCTTTAATATAATCCTCCCACATAGTACGGACAATTTCCTCACGTTGAACTTGCATTTCTCGATCATGTGACCGAGAAGACGAACCAACATTGTTACTTTGAGTCATTTGTTGATCAATAATAAATTTTATGTCGATGAGAATAATAAATTTTAAAAAGTAATGATATGATTATAAATTTTATTTACATATGAAATAAATGGTCAGTAAACATAAATGTGGGGTTGTTTTAACAAAATATAAACTCGTGAATTAATTTTTGTATTAAAATATCTCAAATCATGATATGAAATTCTCATATAATTACATATCATGGTTTTTGGAGAATATGAAACCACATCTCATGATATCATATCATGAGGTGAAATCAGCGTAAACTTACATGTCCAAACGCTGATTCCATCTCACGATACCATAGTCAAACGCTTACTTAGTAAGTACATACATATTAGGTAGTAAAGCTTCTCGAGAAAATTACATAAATATTCCCTTAACTATAGGAGTAGATCTAAAATGGTCCTTTAACTATACACTTAACAGATTTAGTCTTTTAATTATTCAAAAACTTATCAGATTTGGTCCCTTGACTATACACTTACCAATTTTAGTCCTTTAACTATAAACTTATCGATTATAGTCCTTTAAGTATTCAAAAACTTATCAGGTTTGATCTTTGTCCATTTTTTTATACAAATAGCTTAGGTTTATATTAACAATCTTCGTGAAATTAAATCTTTAACCCATTTTTTAAGTTGTTTCTCTATCCCGCCCTTTTTTCTTCAAACTACTCTTATGAAAAGAACAATAACGTCAACGATTCAAAATGAAATTGATGAGGAAAGAAGATATAAGTCCTAATTTTATTCAATGGAGGATAAAATTAAGCATATAATTGTTGTTAATGACTTGAATCCGCACTTGAATATGCTAATCGGTGTGGATTTTATTTAATTTACTCAAACTTCTTTACGTAAAATAAAATGAATAGAATAATAAAATTGATCTATTTAAAATAAATTTAAAAAATTGTAAATCTACCATTTTATAAATTTCAATTCTGAAAAATTAAACAAATTTCATTCAATGAAGTCGTTGGAGTACAAACTTTGGATTTAATGGGTAATAATTTTTTTTCTTTTTATGATAAAGTTGAGCATATTCAAGTTATTAGTAGCAATAATATGCTTATTTTATCCTCTGTTAAATAAAGTTATGATTTATATTTTCTTTGCTCGTGAATTTTATTTTAAATTGTTGAGGTTAAGGTTCTTCGCATAAGGTTAATTTGAAGAAAAGTAGCAGAGAGAGAAACAACAAAAAAAATTGGTAAATGATTTAATTTCTCGAGGCATGAATTCCGTTAATATAAACCTAAGTTATTTGTATTTAAAAATGGACAAAGACCAAACCTGATAAGTTTTTGAATACTTTAAAGACTAAAATCGGTAAGTTTATAGTTAAGGGACTAAAACCGGTAAGTGTATAGTTAAGGAACCAAAGCTGATAATTTTTTGAATAGTTAAATGATTAAATCCGTTAAGTGTATAATTAAGGGACCATTTTAGACCTACTTCTATAGTTTAGAGACTATTTATATCATTTTCTCAATGTTTTTCTATCATAGTTAACGAACTAATTTATTACAAGTAGCTAGTGTTACTATTTTACTGATGACAATTTCTCTTTATCGTTTTTAGTAGGGGTGTCAAAAATGAACCCAAACATAGGTAATCTGCCCAGAATTTTAAGGGTTGGGCTCAAGATAATTTGAATTGGGTTCAATTTCAACTCATACAAGCCTAACCCATTTTAAGAAAATCATCAATTGAACCCAATTTAATTTCCAATTTCAACCCCCCTTAAAACTCTTTATTAAGATATGTTCATTTATTAAAGGTATGAATTATTATCTATTTCACATCTTTTAGGATTTATCTATTCATTTGTTACATTTTTTTAGAAAAAGAGTATAAATTATAGGAATCACATAGTGTAAGATCTAAATTACATCATATCCCTACTAATTTTCAATTTACAAAAATCCCTTAAAAAAGGAGGCAACCGGATACATACCTACCGTCCGAATACATTATATATGATACATTGTAAACAACTTCTTGTTGCGCTTAAAAAGGAACAAATCAGGTAAAATTTATTTTTACTTATTTTAATTTTCTTAATTAACGCACCTAAATTTATTTTTACTTATTTTAATTTTCTTGATTAATGCCTAACTGATTCTTATCTGTCCATATCCCAATAGGTAACAAATTCACAAATATCAAATTTCAAATTTATATCTTCTCCATTGACAACCATTAATGTCAAAAAAGCGATAATTTCAAAAAAATCAAAAAAGTTGTTGATACAAGATGAATATATCGATTTTGTTGAGGCATTCAAAAATTTGGGTGAACGAGGTGAGTTATGAAGGTTACAAAAGTGATGGAATTTCTAATTTCTTCTCCATGTTCTTAGTATATCTGTATTTTGTTCATTATCCGAAATTGATAAGATTCATAATGAATATTTCCATTTTATTGAGGTATTCAGGAGTCTGGGAAACTGAGGTTAGATATGAACGATATCAAAGTGAAAGTGAAGCAATTGTATAAGTATAATGCAAATTTTGGTGGCTGAAAATACAAAATAAAGCATAATTTCAATTTCGAGTTAAAAAATCTGACAAAAAAATGATTTGTGATTTTGTAGTATTGTGTTGTGTAATCAATTCGTCTGCTACATTATGTGTTGTATATGGATAAAATAGTACGAATACATTATGTGTTGTAGGTTTATACATTATATATTTTGTATTTAATACATATTTTGTATATGTTGGTATTTGTGATTTGAATTGCAATTGTGTGTTTAGTATAATTTGTCAGATACATGTGTTGTAAGTTTTTAAAAAATAAGATTATATAGTGATTTGTTTGTGATAAATTATTTTGTATATATTCAAATTGGTAAAGATGCATTATTTGTTGCAAGTTGATACATTACATATTTTTTATTAGATACATTATATAATCATAAGCTTTCCATGTACGTGTTGGGTTTTGTGATATGATTTTTCTGATGTGTTTTCAATAATGTATCAGATATATTTGATGTCAGTTGTAAATGTATCGTTCTATAGGGGAGTATTGTGATAACTTAATTTTATGAATTGTGTCAGTTTTTTCTATGTTTAAGACATAATTATTAAAGTGTGTACAATATAAATGGCCATGTATCTTGTTGTTTTGATGTGCTCCTTGTATAATATTTATGACTGATGCATGAGTTAGTAGCCCTTTTGTAAGGAATTCGGTAAAATTACTGTTGACACCTAATTTTGATCCTCCCCGATAATAATTAATTTCGAGCTTCTTAATTTTCAAATGATTTAAAGTAATTAATTTTAGAAATTTCGGCAAAAAAAATATAATAGAATAATTTGCAAGTTGTTTCAAATAGTTTGTCACTTGTTATAATTTTTAAATAATATATGTCTTTTATATAATTATGTATATAATTAGTGTATTTTATAAATATTGGAAAATCCTCTCAAAAAGACTTTGTTTAATTAGATATTTGGTTAGTTTGTTTAGTTATCTAAGAGTTTACAATTTTGAGTTAATTAGTTAGTTTATAATTAAGTTAATTATTATATAATTATGTGTCTAATTAGTATATTTTACGAATGTTCAAAAATTGTCTCGAAAGGATTTTAGCTTTATTTAAATATTTGGTTATTTAGTCGTTTATATTGTTAAAGTAATTAGTTTATAATTAAGTTAATTATTTTACTTCGTTAAGATTAAGAAACTCGTTAATTAATTAATATTAATTCATTTAGATTCTAGCCGAATTCACAATCTCTAAAGCTATTTCCTAAATTTAATCTAACTCACCTCACCATAAACCCATTTAAGAATCATTTTGGGCTATTTCTTAATACCAAAAATCGGCCCAATTCCCTTTATAACCCAGGCCAACAATTCTCCAAATGACCAGCAGCCCACCATTCCAATAATTCCATACATTACATTCAACAATAATACATACGGAAAAAGAAAAAAAAAACAACGTGACCCCACCTTCCCAACTTCATCTTCTCTATGGCAGCAACCTAATACTGTTCCAGCAGTGCGATTCAGGCAACCAGGCACACGAAATCGTCCTCGCCAGCACGAGATAAGGCCACGTTGCACCCAAGGACGTTGGAATCGATCCAAGGCGTCCATCTCCCCTTTCCTCTTCCGGAAAGGGGCAAATTTCTCAGAAAAAGTTGTCTCTCCGAAATTGTGAAAGATTTCTTTTGAAGTTTGAAATTCAAATGAACCCTTGAATCGGAATTCTATCCGTTTTCCGCCCATTTTTGGGACCCTAATTTCGCCTTTAAATACCCTCATCTCCATTCATCAGAGGGATTTTTTTTTTGAAGAGGTTGGAGATAGTTTATAGAAATAGAGGAGAAGGGAGTTAGCATATCATAAGAAACAAGATATACAAATAGGCTAAAACATACAACAAAGACTCGAATTCAAGATTTTTGGTTTCCCTTTTTCATTCCTTACTCACTGAAGTTGTTGGAGTCTCGATGTGGTGGTGATATCGCTCGTAGCTGGCTCGTTCCTGTCCCGATACGCTGCCTGGAAAGAGGTAAAAATCTTTCTCATGTTCTGTTTTGTTTGATCTTTAGTTGTTGAGATTTCTGTTTATGCTTTCTCAATTATGTCTTGGTGTTTTCTTTATTATTGGAATTGAGTGGAATCTATAATGGCTTAGCTGAATTTCTTTTAGTTGATTTTTTTTTACTGTTTGGTTGTTCTTTGAAGTATGAATGTTTAGTATTTCGCTCCTTCTTTGGTCACTGTTAACCTTCCATGGTTTTATAAATGTCGAACTTTTCCGTCTATTCAGTTCATCTTCTTGTTGTTCATCAGATTGTGCTCTTAAAGTTGGCTAAGCCTTGGCTTGATATGGCCTTGCTTTGTTTTCCATTACTCTGATTCAATTTTTTCTTTGGTTCAACATAAGTTTGTGGATTGTTGTTTAATATTATATTGTTTTGCAACCACTTGCTAATGTTCAATTTTGAATCAATTAGCTTAATTTTCTCTAGGTATGATTTATGTCTTTCGTGTCTAGACTTTAAAGCTTATATACATGTGTTTCCTCTGTTAATGTCAATCAATGAGTTGTTTAGTAATCAAGTGATTCTCTAATGAGAATTTGTTCCTGTATAGATCTATATTCCAGCATATGATTTGTTCAAGTTTAAATTTGTTGGTTTGTAACTAATTTCCTCCTTTGTGTGTATAAGTTTAATTTTTGCATGATTTATTAAAATTCCTTCCTTTTTATGCTTAAATTGTTTTGGACAATGTGTTAACCACTCAAAAATAATTTTGGTTACTGCCTATATGTTTAAGTTAATTGGATTTAGAAGTCTAAAGTTGAATATGCTCCTCATTTTGCTAATTTAATTCATTTCGTTCTGCTGCAAATGTCCTCCCGAGTCCAATGGACTCTCATCCCATTGCATTTCTGACTTTGGGGCCGAGGTGGCCTAATAATCATTTTTCTCGAGTCTGCCTCGAAATGGATCAAGAAGCGGAACTGAACGGGAAGCTGAAACACAAACTCGGAAAGTCCAAAAGCAGCTTATATGCGCTAAATATACAATGATATACAGGTCGAATGTGGAAATACTAGGCATAAATTCGAAATACAAGTTGCAGGGGTCAAAACAGATTATATACATTCGGTATATAGCCCAAGATACAGGAAATGAGGTTGATATACGAGTTGTATGCACTGATATACAACTCGTGTATACAAAAACATGAATGGGTCTAAAGTCCAAAAATCAACAAAGTCCAAGATGTGGGAAATTTGGGCGAAAGGCCCAAATTTGATTATTTTCTTTCCCTCCCTTATTATTTATTGAGCAACTTATAAAAATGATTATATTTATAGGGTTATTGAAGTTCAATAACTATAAGTATGTTATTTATAAAAAATGACTACAATTTATATCTTTTTCTAGCTGTATTTCTTTATATATTTTTATTTTTCTATTTATACACTAATACAGTTTTAATTACAATGAACTAAATAGGAAACATGTATTAATTGTGTAGCATATGAATACTTTGAATTCAAATTGGTATCTCTATTTATAAGACTTAGGGGTCGTTTGGTAGAGTGTATTAGGAAAATAATGCATGTATTAAGTGTGTGTATTAGTAATACATTGTTTGGTACACCTTTTTATGTCATGTATAACTAATGCTTGCATTAGTTATNAATAAAATGTGTAGGTATCAAAGTGTGTAAGTATTCGCCTGTATAAAAAAATTGATAAATCCAACAAACGTCAATCTCTTTTTGGTCAAGTTTTTTCTGTAATACTTGAGGTTTGGTGTTAACTCATGTATTTGTTTATAAAAAAAATATAGAATTAATGTATTCAATTATACTTGTATTGCCTAATCAATCTTTTAAATTGGATAGATTACTTATGTATCCAAATATACTTGTATGCACAAATCACCATTTCAACTTGTGTTAATATTACAATACAAGTATCTATGTCTATAAGTATTCTACTATATACAAATTTGACAATCACACAAATCTCAATCTCTTTTTGCTCGTGTTCTTCCTTTACTATTTTTTTTGTATAACTATAACCATTGTAATGGAGAAAGCAAAACAATTCTTCAATCGAACCCCTATATATAAAAATAGATGAAAATATAGATGGATACAAATATAATCTTCATAAAAAAAAAGAGAAAAAATTAATTAAAAGATACTTGATGAATTCAAATCACAATCACACAAACCTCAATCTCTTTTTGCTCATGTTCTTCCTTTACTACTTTTTTTTTATAACTATAACCATTGCAATGGAAAAAGTAAAATTATTCTTCAATTGAACCCCTATAAAAATAGATGAAATTATAGATGGATACCAATTTAATCTTCATAAAAAAGAGAAAAAAAAATCAATTAAAAGATACTCGATGAATTCAAATCACAAAAATTGCTCCTAGAATCATCAAAAAGATCTTAAATTGGAAGGAATATGGGAGGAAAATATTGAGAATATGTGATATAGGAATATTGATGAAAGAGAAAGTATTAATGAGGATAAAATTGAAAAACTGAGCACATAAAATGTGCCTAGACATAATTAATTATCCTTGTGATAATAATTTTCCTATTTAATATTTAATAACTTTCCTAGTTATTTGTATATAATTAACTTTGCTATTTATTGTATAGTTATATCCATATAACATAAAAAAAAAAAACTATAGCTATTTGTTTTAAATATATATTGATGTTTGCCATATTCTGTAGTTTTTCCTTATTTATTGTGTTTGACTAACTTTGTTTATTTTATGGTTTTAATTTAATTAAATTTCCATATATAGTCATTTCATTTTCATCATATCCAAATCAAAAGATATATTTATATTTTATACTTATCTCTATTTCTATTAGTCTCGTCACTTAAAAGTTCCCCTTTAGTTCATTCCCCCTTAAGAAGATAATAATAATAATAATAATAATAATAATAATAATAATAATAATAATAATAATAATAATAATAATAATAACAATGATGAAGAAAATAATAATAGTAATAAATAAACAAGTTAAAATAGATTAGTTCTTTTACTAAGTTATTTTTTTTATTAGTTAATATAAATGAGTTATTTTACTTAGTTAAAATTTTAAAATTAGTCAAAGTCGTGAGTTTTTTACTTAGTTAATTTTTTTAATTTTTTTTTTAAAAAATGTATTAGTTAAAACAAAACGAATTCTTTTACTTAAGTTAAAATTTTAAAAATTAGTCAAAATCATTTTGGTCAAATCGTCGGTCAACCGCGAGTTAGCGGGTATTTCGAGGGCCTAACACCTTCTCGGAATGTACATTTGAACTCGAACCCTTTTTCAATTGATTTTATCTGTTTAAGTCTTTTGAAAAATCTTGTATTTTTTCTTGATTTTTATTAAAAAATTAAGTGGCGGCTCTGTTCTTTTTGGAAATTCGATTTCTCTTAAACCATAAGTTTAATCGGTTTTTCAAAAACTTAGTCATTTTCCTTTTATATATATTTTTCAATAAAACAATTACAGCTATGTATTGGCCAATTCTTGAGTCTGATTTGAAAGAAATTAGGTTGCCACCGAGATACAAGAGGATGCCTGGACGACCAAGAAAATGAAGGAAGAAAAATGCAGATGAAAAGCTAACAACAAACACAAATTGTTGTGGACGTTATGGGCAAGAAGATCACAACAGACGGACTTGTACTTATTTTCTAAAGATGATTGACATAGACTTTCCAATAGATTTTTTTTAGAATACATTAATGTTTCAGTTTTATAATTTTCAATTCAATAATTTTCCACTATAACAGTATATACACTTCAATGTATTGTGTTTTTATGTATCTACAATATAATATATTGAAATGTTGCTATTATGAAATAAAAATTTGTTCAGATTTGTGTTCATTTCTGATTGATGATGATTTAATAACACTGTTAAATTATTAATATTTGTAAATCTGATAGAATGTACATGTAATGAATGATTTTGTTAAATTTTGATAAATAATATATCTGATACATCATGATTGTGAACAACGTGTCTTTAATGTATCACATATAACATAAAATCTAGAAAATGTATTTGATACATTAAATTATGAACGTTATACAGGTAAGAAATGTAGATTACAAGTGTTAAAGTGTATCAATAACATCATGAACGATACAAATGTGTGATACTTTAATTCATGAAGATAGGTTGATTCAAATAATTTTTAAAAATATCCTAATTTGTGTTGATTACCATACAAATTATAATTACAATTGAAAAAATATAGATAAATATACATTCTGAGATTAACAGAACAAAATAGATTGATATAAGAGTCAAACAAACCAAGCTTTTAGAGAAACACTTTAACACTTAAGTTAATGTATCTTGAAAACATTACAAACTAAAAAAACAAAAAAACAGTGTGTATCCATTGATACACTATAACTATTCCATATTAACTAAATCCTTATTGCCTAGTAGTATGAAATGACCCCTAGGCTTTGATGCTTCAGCCTTTTCACTGCCGTATTTTCATAGCAAAGCTGCATATCTTGAGAGGAGATAATCAAATCAGAAATCATTAGATGAAATTGAAATTTCATCGTTAAGAAATTCAGCAAACGCAACTGCAAACAATTCACAATCCCTACAAAATGTAGAAGATACATTATAAAAATGAATTGAACATATCCTTTAAAACAAAATTTTATAAAACTTACATTTAAATAAGATTGAAGATACATTAAAGAACTTGATTCAACAACATTAGTGTTATGTATCAATACCTTAAATATGAATATGATACATGCAATATAATAAAATTACTTTTTCAGCAATGTATCATGCATTTGAATCAACTACTAGATGCAATATTGAACATCAAAAAATAGCGTAGAAATAGATTAAAAATCGTTACCTTGGGTAGAGTGAATCAAGAAATTGTAGATGAAACTTTTCTATCATTTTTCTAGCAATGTATCATGCATTTGAATCAACAACTAGATGCAAGATTGAACATAAAAAAAAATCGTAGAAATAAATCAAAAAATCATTACCTTGAATAGAGTAGGTCGAGAAATTGTAGACGAAACTTTTCTACCCTTTTTTTGAAGGAGCGTGATCCATATCAGAAAATAAGAATGATTTTTTTTTTTTGAAGAAGATGACAGTGGAGAAGACAATAACAAAGAAGACGAAAATTTACCAATTAATTGATTTGAATTTGGTTGACTAGAGAGAGAATTCTTTTACCATTCAAATTGAGTTGAAATTGTAACTGATAAGATTGTGGAGTAAAATTAGGGAGAAATTAAAGGAGTGAAAAAAGGAAGGAAAACGTGGGTAAGGTTGGACACTTATGTATCCGGCTGACTTGAGAATTAGGAAAAAATAAGGGATTTTAGAAATATTTTGAAATAGTAGGGAATAATGGAAATTATGGAAAATAAAGATGTGTATATAGGTAATTTATCCAAAAAAGAATATTGAGCTGAAATTCGAATTGTGATTATAAAAGTTAAATATCACTATGTTAAATTATTGAGATTAATCGGGTCAAATTGGGCGGGTCAAGACCCAACCCATTTTTTAGCCCATTTGAACCCAACTCATTTGAGCCCAAAGTAAATTTGAGTGGGTCAAGACCCAACCCAATTTCTATTTCAATCTATTTTAATACCTCTAATTTTAACTCAATCCGTCCATTTGACACCCCTAATTTTTAGTATCTGTTTGATGTAGTCTGAAGGGTTGTATAAAACGTGAGACTTTTTGCTTCTTGTTAGCTTGAAAACCTATTTAGCTAAAATATCTGCTACTTTATTAGTGTTGCGGAGACTATGACGGATCATTACATTTCTCAACTTCTTCATAAGTGACCAAAAAATAATAGATTCACAAGTAGGTTGATCATGTGCTAGTAGTGCAACCAAGTCACTAGATTTATTTCTTAAAAATTCTTTTAATTCCACTAGAATTGGGTAACCTCAAAAACATTTTTTCCTTTTTTTTTAAGAAAAAAAACTAAAAGTACTATTAAACTATTTAAAATAGATTCATTTTATCTTCTGATATATATTTTATTTCAAAATGTCCTCGTTGTTAAATAACTAGCATAAATATATCGTACAACTATTTAAATAGTTTTCAAATACCTTTTTTTTAACGGTTCCTCTAAAATAAGAGAAATTTTGCCTTGAACTACTTGTCCTCAATTTAAAATTCAAGACAAGACAAGTATAGAAGTCGCTTAATGTAAATTATAAGGTATAACAATTAATGAAATAAAGTATACGATTGTTTTATCGTGCGTTTGATTGGGGTTATTAGGTAGTCATTGAATTATTTATTCCACCATTTATACTAAGGTTGTGTATCGGTCGGTTCGATTCGATTTTGAAATTTATCGATTTGACTTATTGGTTATCAGTTTGTATAGATGCTAAACTGTTATAGAACCATTAAGATATTGACTTATCGGTTATTGATCATTATCGATTTGATTATCGATTTAACCATTAAGATTTGACAAAAAAAAAACATTGAAAATCACTTAGAAACAATATGACAAATCAAATGAATCATGCACATGAGTTTACAAATTACATCTTGCTCAAAAGCAAACACTTCTACATTATAGAATAACCAAGAGTTTGAGACAACCAAAAATAAAAGTAGGAAATCAAACTCTAAATCAAGGAATTTATATACAAAATGGTATAAATATAATTATTGAATTTACTATCAGGTTATCGGTTAACCCGTTAAGGAAAAACCCTCAAACCGTTAAGAACCGATAACCCGATAATAAATAAAAAAAATCAAACCCGTTATCAAAACAGCTAAAGCAATAACACAATACTGATAAACCAATAACTTTTTTTCGGTTCGGGTTATCGGTTTCGGTTCGATTTTGACCAACCCTAATTTATACCATAATGAATTGAGTTATCTTATATACATGGTGGGATAACTTCTTCAGAAATTACTTATCTCGGAATAATTAATCTCAAAATAACATGTTCCCAATCAAATGACAATGACAAGTTCTATTGAAAACTTCCTCTTATATATAAAAATATAATACTAGATAAGTATTGCCCATAATTTGATTTGGTTATCCTCTATTACAGAAAGAAATCATTCTTTAAGATAACTTGAGTTCTAAATAGCAATAGTTACTTACAAATAATCATAATTTCATAAACTATTTACAGTATGCTCAATCCAGTACATTTTTATGTACTCACAATGATGCTTCTATATCAGAATTCTAATATGAGTCAGCAATGGGTCTACATGCCAGAGGTCAGCTTCTTCATGATCAACTATCTGTTTGTCCAATTCATTTGAGTTATGGAGAGGAATAATATCATCACTGTTGATAACAGTCATCTCAACATCCTCATCTTCTTGCATGACCAAGACCACCTGTAGTTGATTAGGGCGAGCACGCTGATCAGTGACCTCAGACACATTTATAGTGTGTAGAAGTTGTTGATGCTCCGACAGAATGACGGCTTCAATTTCCATCATTACTGGACTGTGTCGGTCTACAAATTCAACCAAAACATTCCTTATTTGTTCATTCCAAGCAGCTGGGAAATCCAGGCCCATATTATTTTTCCGCGGATGTGATCAGTTATGTAGCATTGAGTAGGTGCAGATAAAGAATTACTCTTCTATCAGATTACCCTGGCTAATTTCCAGGCTGAGTAAAGTTAGATCAGATTTCTATGTGTTTTACTAACTGGGAGCCCCTAAAATCTTAGCTAGTATCTGTGGACACCTACAATATTAAGCGTTACGTGAGATTCAACTTCCAAATATGATTCAACCTCTATATTCAGTGATTTAACATGTACAGCAATTGCCATTTGGTATTTCTCTTCAGTTCTGATTCCATGTAATTGTAGATTACAACCGTCATTGATGAACCAGTTCTTGCTTTGCTCAGACCTGTATATTTATGAAGCAATCCACTATATATATTTGACTGTGAACCCATTTATTATTGTATACTAACTTGAGGTTTATGTATGAACCGGTAGAACCTCAAATCCTGGATCACTCTGCTTGCTCGGAGGAGAAGGACGATGTTGAGTGATTTAATGCTCTCCTCGTAACTTCTGCAGAGGTACAGAAAGCATTCAAAGTTCTCTTGATATTTTAAAGATAGCTTAAGGAAGTTACCTGGGCTAGGCAAATTACTTGTTTCTTCAATTTGGTGAAATTTCTCCTCTTCCTTCAATTGGCATGTAGATTAGGGTCAGTAATAATTGGACTATAGAAAGACAAAACAGAGCCACCGAGATGCCTAGGGAAGCTAAGGAAATCAAGGAATATGGAAGTGCCATTAAATAATTGATCATTTATCCCATTTATGTAGTTGCAAAGGCAATTTCACCTGAAGCTACGTTGATCGTCCCTCTATTAAAGCCATTAAGCTGAATTAAGAAGGCCACACACAAGCAACATGGACTTAGGCTTTTATGATTTCGCTTGATTCCCCACGTTGGTTTGAGGGATGAGTTGTTTGTCTACCTATTTGGTCTTGGGATATACTCATAAGTCACCTCATGAGCTAATTTGGTATTGAGTTAGTCCTAAGATCCATTTCTTTAACGTAAGCCTCCTGTATCAATATGAAATGAGGAATGGAACTTTATCTCCCACACACCTTACCCCCTGTGTGACTGAAATTGCTAACATACATTTGTCCATGTTTGGAATAACCAAAGTTATGTGATGACTCTCAAGCGAATAAAACTAATTGCCAAGGAGATATCAACCAGAAGTGGTGTGTGAAGTATTTATCCAAGTATATGGATGGGGTAGTTCTTACAGTCCCTTCAGTTACCAAGAAATACATAACAAACGTGCAGCAAATTGTTGACGCCTTCATGCAATAGGTCCTTTGATATTCCTTAACATAGGCAATATCCTTTTTCCCTTAATCTGAAAAACCTAGCAATCTCCTAAATGTGTATCTCAGATGGACAGATGAGGCAACAACCAAATAATAAATTGGCAGATTCGGGACAACCTCGAAAGCACAAACAATGTGATCTAACCTACTATTGCTATTTCCTACATTTTGCAGTAGAAACACTTCAATATTCCCATTCTGTCTCACCTCCACAAAACTATATTCTCTTTTTGTCTTTATGTGCCATCTTTAGGCGATCGAAGACTTTATTTAAGATATGCGTACACTCTACCCTCCCCAAACCCCACTTTGCGGGACTGCAGTAGGTGGGCTGCTGTTATTGTTGTTTTAAAAGGAGTAGTTCATCAACAAAGATTAGAGCTTTTTCTTCATTAAATAAATCAAGACTGGCAATTATAGAAACTTATTAACTAACTTTAACGGGGAAAAAAGTTACAAAATACCAAGATCAAATAGGATAACATCAATTCTCCAAAGTCCATCAACAATTCAGACACAAACATAACATTCAATACTAACACCCAAACAGAAAGCATACGCTAACACATAAGCTTCATCCAGCTTCATCAACCAAAACGGCAAAGCTATTATCTCACCGCAACGCATGCAGAGCGAAAACCCTAAAGTCTGATTCAACTAAAATTTCAAGAGCTTTGAAGCTCCAAAATTAGCAGGCCCCAAATAAAATCAAACAAACTTGAAATCCCAAAAACATAATTCGATATAGCACATAAGTTAACCACACGAAATTTATAATCCAATCCAATTTTAGCAGAAAGAAATATAAAAATCTAATTGGGAAAAAGGGGAAAACGACAACTGAAATTGCAGACCTGGTAACAGCAGTATAAACAGAGCAGCTTCAGCAGAAAGGCAAGGTCCTCTATCTATATACAGTACAGCAGTTTACCCTTTTGTATAATATTGAAGGAACCAAGAACGATGTAAAAAACCTAAAGCAAAAGTATTGAGGAGTATGATAAGAGTAGTGCTAAGAGTTGATTAGTAGTTAGTTAAATACTGCTTACTAGTAGTTAGTTAAGTACTGCTTAATTAGTTATTATTGAGCAGAGTTTGTTATCCAGCTGTCAGCGTCTTATTGGTTCATTAGCTGTTAGTTAGTTCAATGTAATTGTATATATACATGTTGGCACTGTAAGCTTCACATTCATTTTTCATTCATTTCAGTTTGCAGAGATGAATAAGAGCAAATATACATTCCTGTAATCTTCTTCTTCTATTCTCCCAAAGTAGTTAGGTTTCATTCAATCAACAATTAATATGGTATCAAAGCATGGAATGTGATTCCTGATGGTTTTCTAGCTTCGTTTGATAGCTGAGTTTGCAGATCTGAGGCATCAATGGCGAACAAAATCGACCATGCTCATCCTCTGTTTTTATCATCTTCTGATGTACCAGGAGCTGTTCAGATTGGAATTCAACTCACAATCATGGAGAATTACACTTTATGGAGCAGAGCGATGGAATTGACTCTGTTGACTAAGAACAAATTGGAATTTGTTGATGGGAGCATCAAACGTGAAGATTATACAGTCGATTCTGAGAAGAACAATGGGATTGATGTAATGCCATGGTGCTCTCATGGCTGATGAGTAATATGAGCAAGGATTTGGTGAGTGGAATCTTATTTCGTTCTAATGCAGCACTAGTTTGGAGTGATCTGAAGGAACGTTTTGATAAGGTGAATATGTCCAGAATTTTCCACCTGCATAAATCAATTGTCACACATACTCAAGGTACTTCCCCTGTATCAGTTTATTACTCAAAGTTAAAGGATCTATGGATGAATTCGACTCAATTGTTCCACCTCCCTCTTGTAATTGTGATAGATCTAAAGAGTATATTGATAGCATGCTTAGACAAAAGCTCTTGCAATTTTTAATGGGCCTAAATGACAATTACAACCATGCTAGAAGTCAGATTCTTATGATGAGTGTTCCACCTACTGTTAATCAATGCTATGCTATGATAATTCAAGATGAAAGCCAAAGGGAGTTGTTTGGAGATCACTACACCTTAGGGGGGCAATTAGATTCTACTGCATTATTTTCTAGTAGATCTGGAGGAAATGGTTCTGGAAGTCCAGGTTATCGAAGTCAAGGAAATATGAAACCTCATAGACCACAGAGGGGTGGATATTTGTATTGTGATCACTGTGAAATGAAGGGTCACAGTAAAGCTGATTGCAACAAGCTAAAATATTGTACTCATTGTCATAAGCATGGGCATCTAAAGGACAATTGTTTCCAGTTGATAGGTTATCCTGCCAATTACAAAGGAAAAAGACTAGCTAATAATGTGTCCACAGACTATGGATCCCTAGGAAGTTCAAATGATAGTAGTTGCTTTGTCCCTTCCACACAACAGTCACAACAACAATATGGTTCAGGGTTTGGAGCTGTTCCACAGTTTACACCTAATCAGTATAATCAGGTCCTTCAGATGTTGAACAAACCATTGATCCATGAAGGAACTACAACATCTACCAACATTAATGCCAATGCAGCAGGTATTTTTGGAGGAAACTCTAAGTTTAATTCCTCTAGTTTTAATTGGATTGTTGACAGTGGAGCAACTGATCATATGGTGGGAACTAAAAATGTATTGACTCATGGATCAACAGTGATGAGTTCAGGACAGGTTCAACTTCCAAATGGTGATTCATCTAGAGTCACACACTCCGGCTGTTCTAAACTACAAGGAGGTGATGTGGTTAAGAATGTTTTATGTGTGCCAGATTTTAACTTCAACCTTCTTTCAGTGGCTAAACTAACTAGACAATTGAATTGTTGTGTTATATTTTACCCGGATTTCTTTCTTCTCCAGGATCTCCTCACTGGGAGAGTGAAGGAGATTGGTGAAGAGGATGGTGGTTTATACATTTTGAAGTCTCCTCAACTGATAGACACTGGACAACATCATAAGAGTCTTGCAGCTGCAGCTGTCAAGGATTCTGATGAAGGTGAAGTTTGGCATAAAAGACTAGGTCACATCCCTATGAGTGTTATTAGGAAGATAGGTGTGTTTGCTAATAAAAGGAAGTTTCAGTTGCAATGTTGTAGTATTTGTCCATTGGCTAGACAAGTTAGATTACCATTTCCTATTAGTGGCACTAGGAGTTCAAAATGTTTTGATTTAGTTCATATGGATGTATGGGGACCCTACAAAGTTGCAACTCATAATAAGATGAAGTTTTTTCTTACATTGGTTGATGACTATTCTAGATGGACTTGGATATATCTCATGCATCTTAAATCTGATGTTTCTACTATATTAAAACAATTTATTGCCATGGTTCGAACCCAATACACTGTCCAGATTAAAACATTTAGATCAGACAATGGTGGAGAGTTCTTCAATGCTCAAGTGAGTGAGTTGTTTCACTCTCAAGGTATCATTCATCAGAGTTCTTGTCCACATACACCCCAGCAAAATGGTGTAGTGGAAAGAAAGCACAGACACATCATGGAGACAGCCAGAGCCATTAGATTTCAAGGCCACATTCCAATCAAGTTTTGGGGGGAGTGTGTTTTAGCTGCAGTTCATATTATTAATAGAATTCCATCCACTGTATTGGTTAATAAGTCTCCTTTTGAGATGATGTTCAGTAAACCACCAGATTTGTCTTACATGCGAATTATTGGTTGTTTATGTCATGCCACCAAACTATTGAGGACAGACAAGTTTGGCCCTAGAGCTATTAGATCAGTGTTTATGGGTTATGGCACCACACAAAAGGGATACAAACTTTATGATCTTCAAAATAGAGTTTTCTTTATCAGTAGGGATGTTGTCTTTACTGAATCCATATTTCCCTTTCATGCTAATGCTGATATGCAGGCAATTGTATCAGATGATGATTTTCAAGTTCCAGTTTTGACTGTCAAGGCTGATGATCATGTCTGCATGGATGATCACAATGACACTACTGGACACTCTATTGATCATAGTATTGAGGAGCCTCATCCCCAGGATCAACCAACTCTAAGTCCACCTTCAGTTGTTGAGGAACCACCTATGAGTTCTACTGCAGGAAGAAGACAATCCACTAGAACTTCCAGACCTCCACTTTGGCAAAAGGATTTTGTGACCTCAGCCAAGTCCGGATCAAAGTCTCACTGTTTGTATTCTCTTGGAGATAGTATTGACTATAGTTGTTTGTCTCCTTCATATCAGTGTTGTATTGCTAATCTTTCAGTTGACACTGAGCCTCAATTTTATCACCAAGCTGTTAAGGACAAGAGATGGGTGGCAGCCATGGAGGAAGAAATACAAGCTTTGGACGATAATAAGACTTGGGAGATAGTATCTTTACCTATTGGTAAGAAGGCTATAGGTTGTAAGTGGGTATATAAAATCAAGTACAAAGCAACTGGTGAAGTTGAAAGATTCAAAGCTAGACTAGTGGCCAAGGGTTATAGTCAGCAGGAAGGATTGGATTATCAGGAGACATTCTCTCCAGTTGTTAAAATGGTCACTGTGAGGACAGTACTGACCCTTGCTGCTACTAAGGGGTGGGATGTCCAACAAATGGATGTCTATAATGCTTTTTTGCAAGGTGACTTAGTGGAGGAAGTGTATATGCAATTGCCTCCAGGTTTCACTCACAGATATGATGGGGTTCAACCTGTATGCAAGTTGCTTAAGTCATTATATGGACTTAATCAAGCTTCAAGGCAATGGAATGTGAAATTAACTCAGGCCCTATTAGCTGCTGGTTTTCAGCAAAGCCATATGGATTACTCCTTGTTGATCAAAAGGTCAGCTGAAGGCATTGTGATTATCTTGATTTATGTTGATGATTTGTTGGTAACTGGTAGTAGCATGAAGCTGATTAATGACACTAAACAAGTTCTGAAGGACAACTTCAAAATCAAAGACCTTGGACCTTTGAGATATTTTCTAGGGATAGAATTTGCAAGGAACTTTGAAGGGATTCTCATGCACCAAAGAAAGTATGCATTGGAGATAATTTCAGACTTGGGTTTAGGAGGGTCTAAACCTATTGCCACACCTGTTGAAATGAATGTCAAATTAACTACTATGGTTTTTGACAAACATGTAGGTTCTTCATCTGATTCACTACTATCAGATATTGGTGAATATCAAAGACTTGTTGGGAGGTTGATTTACTTAACCATTACTAGACCTGATTTGTCTTATGCTGTTCAAAACCTAAGTCAGTTTATGAATGCACCAAAGAGGTCTCATATGGGTGCTGCTGTTAGAGTTGTAAGATACATCAAACAGGATCCAGGCTCAGGCATTTTTTTGGCTGCACAACCTTCTGGTTCTTTACAAGCATATTGTGACGCTGATTGGGGATCCTGCCTTGATACTAGGAGGTCCATCACTGGGTATATGATCAAATTTGGGGACTCTTTACTTTCTTGGAAGTCAAAAAAGCAATCTACTGTCTCCAGGAGTTCTGCAGAAGCAGAATACAGAAGCATGGCTTCCACCGTTGCTGAAGTTACATGGATAATTGGTCTTTTTTGTGAATTGGATATGCCTCTTGCATTACCTGTTGTTATACACAGTGATAGCACTGCTGCCATCCAGATTGCATCCAATCCTGTCTTCCATGAAAGGACCAAACACATTGACATTGATTGTCATTTTATTAGGGAGAAGATTCAAAGAGGTCTTGTATTCATTCAACATTTGGCCACTACTGAGCAACTTGCTGATGTGTTAACCAAAGGTCTTGGTCGTTTGCAACATGAGTATTTTGTATCCAAGCTAGGCATGAAAAACATCTTCATATCTCCTAGCTTAAAGAGGGGTATTGAGGAGTATGATAAGAGTATTGCTAAGAGTTGATTAGTTGTTAGTTAAGTACTGCTTATTAGTAGTTAGTTAAGTACTGCTTAATTAGTTATTATTGAGCAGAGTTTGTTATCCAGCTGTCAGCGTCTTATTGGTTCATTAGCTGTTAGTTAGTTCAATGTAATTGTATATATACATGTTGGCACTGTAAGCTTCACATTCATTTTTCATTCATTTCAGTTTGCAGAGATGAATAAGAGCAAATATACATTCCTGTAATCTTCTTCTTCTATTCTCCCAAAGTAGTTAGGTTTCATTCAATCGACAATTAATAAAAAGTAGAAACAAAAGGCAGAGAAAAGAAAATGGAGATGACCCTAAATCGTTCAAGATTATAGCTAAATTGAACAAGACTGCGTGTTTGATGAATGTATAGAGAGGAAGACACGTATACATAGAATGCAGCCTTCGAGAAGGGGAAACAACAATAATACCCTGTTTACCTTATCACTTTGAGATCCCTATTTGCCAATTGAATGACCACCAAGCACACATGTTGAAATTTTCTGAAACTCTCTCTTCTATATAAGAGAAAAATAAATATAATAATAAGGACAAGTCAAATTATATATTGCTACAAATTATTTTCTAAGAATTTAATTTTTGACAATTCATTTCATATAAGATAAAAAATTAATAACATATTTTTTTTTGTTGCAATTTAAGTTAGAATACTCATAATATTATCCACTTACCTCCTTATTCTAATTTTTTTCCATTCTCTTCTTTCTTGCGGTTGTTCCTAGGGAAAGGGTAAAAACATGCTCGCAACGTATTAAAAATGATTGGATCAATTTTTTCCGTCTTTCTATCTATTGGGGACAAAAATGTCCTCAATCTATTTGAAATGGTTTAAATTTGCCATTCTTCTACCAAAAAAATCTTTAGCAAAAACAATTTTTTTTATCAACTACTAGTTAAGTAGTTATGTGCCCGTGCTTCACGGGATCTCAAAATAACTTATTAAAATTTATAAATAAAATATTTTTATAATATCAAAATATCTTTTAAAAAAAGATTTCAAATTTGAGTAAACTAAGTCTCGCTTTTAAATCCATTTTACTACTATTAGCATTATAGTTATATATCTTTTTTTTTCATTACTTAAAAAATTTAGTCTATTACAGCTTCTGAGGTTTTTATATAATTTAAGGATAAGGCAGAAGTACCCCTTAGACTATGACCGAAATTCTAGAGACACATTTGGGTGATCGTTGTTCGATTGACCAAGTCAACACACTTCCTTCCCGCTCAGTCTTCTTTCAGTGTCGAGAGCTTAGCTAGTGCCTACATTATGGAGGTAGTTCGTCTTCACAGGGCATCAATATCTATTATTTTAGATCAGGATTCCCAGTTCATTTCCAGCTTTTGGAGGACCTTTCAGGAAAAGTTGGGCATATGTGTTCTTAGCACATATTTTCACCCACAGACGGACGGGAAGTCATAGCCCACTAATCATCTTTTGAATGATGTGTTGTAGTCTTGTGTTTCAGACTTTAGAGGTTACTGGGACTAAAGTCTCCAGGTTGATTTCCTCTTATTGCCTTCTTTTCATTGTTTAGAATTGGGACTGATAGTTCGATCACCTAGTCCTTCGTTTGGATTATGTGCTAAGATCAACACATGTCCCCAACTTTTCTTGAAAGGTCCTCAAAAACCTGGAAATGAACTAAGAATCCTGATCTAAAATAATAGATATTGGTACCCTATGAAGACAAACTACCTCCATAATGTAGGCACTAGCTAAGCTCTCGGCACTGAAGGAAGACTAAGCGGGAATGAAGTGTGTTGACTTGGTTAATCGAACAATGATCACCCAAATGTGTCTCTGGAATTTCGGCCATAGTCTAAGGGGTACTTCTGCCTTATCCCTAAGTTATATAAAAACCTTAGTAGCTGTAATATACTAAATTTGTTAAGTAATTAAAAAAAAGATATATAGCTATAATGATAATAGTAGTAAATTGGATTTAAAAGCGAGACTTAGTTTACTCAAATTTGAAATCTATTTTTCAAAGATATTTTGATATTATAAAAATATTTTATTTATAAATTTTAATAAGTTATTTTGAGACCCCACGAAGCACGGGCACATAACTACTTAACTAGTAGTTGATAAAAAAAAATTGGTTTTGCTAAAGATTTTTTTGGTAGAAGAATGAAAAATTTAAACCATTTCAAATAGATTGAGGACATTTTTTGCCCTAATAGATAGAAAAAAGGAAAAAATTGATTCAATCATTTTTAATACGCTGCGAGCATGTTTTTACCCTTTCCCTAGCAACAACTGCAAGAAAGAAGAGAAAGGAAAAAAATAAGAATAAGAGGTAAGTGGAGAATATTATGAGCATTCTAACTTAAATTGCAACAAAAAAAATATGTTATTAATTTTTATCTTATATGAAATGAATTGTCAAAAATTAAATTCTTAGAAAATAATTTGTAGCAATATATAATTTGACTTGTCCTTAATATATAATATATATATATATATATATATATATATATATATATATATATAAGAGAAAGTTTTCAATAGAACTTGTCATTGTCATTTGATTGGGAACATTGTTATTTTGAGATTAATTATCCCGAGATAAGTAATTTTCGAAGTAGTTATCCCACCATGTATATAAGATAACTCAATTCATTATGGTATAAATTAGGGTTGTTCAAAATCGAACCGAAACCGATAATTCAAATCGAAAAAAAGTTATTGGTTTATCAGTATTAGGTTATTGGTTTAGCGGTTTTGATAACAAGTTTGATTTTTTTATTATCGGTTCTTAACGGTTTGAGGTTTTTTTCTTAAATGGTTAACCGATAACCTGATAGTAAATTCAATATTATATTTATACCATTTTGTATAAAGTCCTTGACTTAGAGTTTGATTTCCTACTTTTATTTCTGGTTGTCTCAAACTCTTGGTTATTCTATAATGTAAAAATGTTTGCTTTTGAGCAAGATGTAATTTGTAAACTCATGTGCATGGTTCATTTGATTTGTCACATTGTTTCTAGGGCTAACCCATCGGTGGCCCCCTAAACTTGACACAATCTTTCACTTAGACACCTCAACAGAAGGATTTTCATTTTAAACACCTAACGTAGGGTCTCGGTGTGTCACTTTAACACTTTTTACACAGCTGGAGTGTCGCATAATTTTCACCAATTCAAGGTGCGTAGGGACTTATATTTCATCTGATGTGGCGTCCCCAACGGTAATATTACTCTACATCATGTATTTATATTATTTTTTCTCCAATTGTACCCTAATTAAGACCCCAATTTTTCCCTTCCATTCCTCTCTTCTTCAACCTTTCTTTAATTCTTGTCTCTTAATTCTTTCATGTCGAGCATCTCCAATTCTTCCATGGCATATGTGGATGAAGGTCAATATTGTAGGTGTGGTAATGAAGCACTATTAAAGACTTCGTGAACCCAATTAAATCCAGGGAGTAGATTTTTACTTGTAGAATTTCAAAGGTAAAATTCTTTGTTTCCCTTATTTTTTTTAAAGTCAATTAGATGATTAAATATTGGCGTCTAATTCTTTTTGATTGGTTTGATAGAAAATGGGTGGCTGTGACTATTTTCTTTGGTTGAAGATCGACACCATTCTCAAGCAAACAGGGTAATGTGGAGATTGTTGAAGAAAGTCAATGCTTTTGATGAAAAATTAAAGCAAGCAAGACATATATTTATTGTTGGTGTCGTTGCTACTGAGTTGGTGATGTTTGGAATATGAAAATTGAAGCCTAATTGTTAGTGTTCTTGAGGTGTAGTAGTATCTGGTGTTCAGTCTAGTAGTATTTTGATGTTGTTGTTGCTGTAAATTTTCGATGTAAATATGCATTTTGGATTCAATGAAATTCTATGTTGTTATTGCAGTAAAATTATTTTTTTGGCTACATACAAATCTCAAATTCGTTCTCACAAGGTAACACCAAAAGCAAATAACAACCAATTCATCACAAATTTCTCAAAATGTAGTTATATTCGTCACAATGTAAAACCTAAATTACACAAAACGTAGACAGTTATATTGCATGCTCCATAATGAGCTCAAAGTTATCATTATGCTACATACCATTCAAGGCTACAACCTTCAAAAAAGTGTACCAAAATAAGGCCCCAAAATAAAGTTAGCATAATCAAAAGCTACATACAACCTTCACAAAAGTGTTTACTAGTACCAAAATAAAGCTAGCATACTCAAAAAACATTAGACAGCAAAATAAGGGCCCAAAATCAACCTATTCTAAGTTGGTATTACTTCTTCTTTTTGTTTGCCATTGCTGCAATTGGGAAGTGGTGACATCATCTTTGTTTTTCCATCTCAAGCCTCTAGGCTTAAAGTCAAGGTATATACCCGTTAAACTTGAATCCTTATAACTTGAACCTGTTGGTAGAATCCTTTGACTTGAAGTCCCAGGCTGTTTTTTTTTAAACAAAAAACCAAAATTAATATATAAACTTGCATTCATTTAATAGACAGTTTGTGACAAACTTATGTTTAGTATTTGGGTTCCACTTGCACTTGTGTAGATGCCAAATCCAACATTACTTGATCCACCAACAGTTGGCAGCTTTGGTCCCCCTCTTGCAGAATCTTCTCCAGTTGCAACTCTTTCTCTTTTTTTGTCCAGCAGTTTGTTTTGTCCTTGGAGGTAGTTGACTGGTTATTCCTCTTGTGACAGGAATACTTGTATCCACAAATGGTGGTGGTTGGCTTGTTTTTGCAGTTTCCCTTGCCCTCTTAACTCTACTGGTATCACCACAAACTGTTGTTGAAGAAACATGATTGCTTGATGTTGTTGATGCAGGTTGGTTGAATATTGTTGGTCCAGGTTGGTAGGAGCTTGTTGGTTTAGGATGGCTACTTCCTTGTGAACTTTGACCAGCAGTAAATTGTGAACTGTGGCTAGCTGGTTGTGAAGTATGGACACTAACCTAAATATCAAATATAAAGTTTGTTCATTACATTCAGCAAGAATTTAAAAAAGGCACAAACAAATAATAAATTATTTTACCTTGCAATATTTCTTGTTGTGGCCTTGTTGTTTACACTTGGAACAAGTAATTTTCACCTCCTGTTTGGACATCTTTCCATACTTCTTTCTTGGTTCATCTTTATATTTTCCTCTATTTCTTGGGGGTCTACCCGACATTTATTTAGGTTTAGGAGGCTCAATCCTTGGATTGTTAGTTTCAGGCCACATCTTCATATTTGGAATTGGTTGAATGAAATGACTATAAGCCTTTAAGAAGGTATCTTTCTTATACCAATGCTCCACAAGTTGTTCAGGTTACTGTTCTATGTGGTACAAAGCAGAAATAGCATGTTGGCATGGAATGCCTCTCAATTGCCAAGTTCTACAACTACAAACTCTATCAGTCAAGTTGAATGTTTGCCTATACTGCCCTTCTCCAATCTCAAACCCAACATCAACATTCCAAAGCACCTTGTATGCCCTAGACTTGTCTTTATTCTCCTCCAATATAAGTCTAGCCATAGGTACAATATCACATATCCAGGTGTCAGCAAACTTAACCATATCCACAGTTCTAGTCATTAAATTTTCTCCTAATTTCCTCCAACATGGTTATTATAGATTTGTGTCTACATGATAAGATCCATGAGTTAAAGGTTTCACACATGTTATTTTCAATTACATCACATTTTGAATTCTCTTGAAAGAATGCCCTAACCCATGACACTTGTGGATAATGCAATAAATCATCATTAATTTCATTACCAAGTCTGCTCATTTTAAGAAGCTCATCATTGTACTTCACTTCAAAAGTTGCCTTGGAATATCTCTAGAATTGTTTTCTCTTTTCCTCTCCCTTCCATCTTTTACTCCAATTAGACCAGATGTGTCTAGCACACATTCTAACTTCAACATTTGGTAGCAGTTCGTGCTTGAAGACCCTACAATAAAATACAATTCAATACAGAAAATACATTTCTACATATCTACAGTTATCAAAGTAATAGACAATTACCTTATGCATATCTGACATTACAGTAAGACCCTGCCCAGTACCCAACTGCAGGTCCTCTTTCAAGTAGTTGATAAAGAAACTCCAGCTATGTTTAGTCTCCTTGTCCACAACTGTCCATACTATAGGAAACATCTGATTATTTCCATTCCTTCCAACTGCTACTAGAAGTTCACCCTTGCAAGCACCATTTAAGAAACATCCATCAAATCCTATTATTATTCTACATCCTTCCTTCCACCCTTTCTTCAATACATTCAAGCATACATAGAAGTACACAAACAAATACTTTTCAGGTACAGTTTCTCTATCCATCCTTACCAAACAGAACGATCAGGATTGGTTTGTTTTATAACTTAGCATAATCACATAACTTTGCAAATTCCATATTCCAGTCACCCAAGGTCTCTCTAAGAATCATCATCTTTGCCTTGTAACAATTTGTTCTACCCGCATACAGTCCTAACTCCTCCATGCATAATTCTTGTATTTCCCAAATCCTCAAAGATGGTTGTTTAGTTATTTCATCGAATCTACTTGCTAGGAACTTAGTTGTACACATTTTGTTCCTATTTGATGGTAAACACCTGTGTATAGGATGATAATTCTTAATCATAAAGTTACCAGAATCCCTATCAATAGCACCAGAGCACAACCATTTGCATTTTTCTTTGAATTTACATTTAGCTCTCACTCTATGAGATTCATTAGGCCTTAACTTAATATGATAATCTTTTTCAACAACATATTTTGCCAAAGCCTTTCTAAATTCCTTAGCATTCTCAAAAATCATTCCAAGTTCAAAAATAGCAACAGTACATTCATCATCATACCTGACCTTTTTGCTCTTTCTTCTGCCTGGTAGATCAACACCTCTAACAGCTTCTGCATCTAGCATATCAGTGCTATCATCAGTATCACATTCTGAGCTATCAATATACTGCTCATCTCCTCCCAATTTGCCCACATATCTATCCTTCTTATTTATTCCAATATCTTCAAAGCCTCTGTCCACACCAGCCTCACCTATTCTTACTTCTTCAGGTATTATTTTCTTCTTCCTAGGATTAGGATCTCTTTTCTTCCTAAGATTATGATTTCTTTTGTTTCTTCTTTCTGCCCTAAGGGATCTTAATTCTTCATTAACATATGAATCATCTTCATCTGGAATAGCATTTACATCTGTGTCGCTACTTGGCAGATATGATTCAGCTTCATTCTGATTTGTATCACCTCCAGAACTAGGCAGTTCTGTATCAACTCCATTCAAATCTGAATCATTCTCCACAGTTCCTCAATATTTATACCCACAGATTCATCAACAGGATCACACCATGGTAAAAGACCAGTTAGAGCAGGCAATTCTTCCAACTCATCAACTTCATGGACCATATACACATGAAACTCATCACCATCTACCAAGTCTTTCACAAATTCTAACAATTGAGTATCTCAAGTAACTTGAACTAATTCATTGTTATCTTCACAGTAAAATCCCTTCACATTTGTATACCCAAGGTCTTTAGTGTAGGAAAGAAACTTGACAAGACTAAAATGATCTTTTTCTATGCCAACACCAAATACATCTACTTCTCGTTGGTAAGTGGGGTTACGATTTCCAAAAACAAATCCCTCATGATGAAAACAAGTTAAAATATAGTTGTCCATATCCCGAAAAGAAGACCCCCAACAAAAGGAAATACCCAAAAACCCCTTACTTTATCAGAACTAGTTAGGCTAAAACCTAGATTAAAAATGAAAATAAAGCGGAATCAACAACAAAATACACATTCTTCAAGAAAACAAAGGTAGAAAACAAAATACACCTTCTTCAATTTCTCCAACATCGCACAACCCGATACCTCGTCAATACAACCTTAAACCTGAAAAATGGCGACATAAATACAACAATGGTTATTACTAACAACTAATTGAAGGAAAAACAAAACAATACATGTGAAGTGAAGAGACAGTTACCTAGGGTTTTCATCGGAGAAGAGAGAGAATCGTATGAAGGAAGTTGAAAGATCAACAAAATACAATATTACCTTCTTATTTGTCTTTTAGTTTGAATAAAAATGATGTGTAAAGAGGTTTAGAGTTGTCATCATATAATTGGTCAGTTAATCTATGTAGAACGGGTTGTGTTGCACGCGCCTATGGTCTACAGAAGTCTGTGCAAAAAGTGTTAAAGTGACACATCAGGACCTTACGTTTGGTGTTTAAAATGAAAATCCTTTCGTTGAGGTGTCTAAGTGAAAGATTGTGCCAAGTTTAGGGGGCCACCGATGGGTTAGCCCTAGAAACAATGTGACAAATCAAATGAACCATGCACATGAGTTTACAAATTACATCTTGCTCAAAAGCAAACACTTTTACATTATAAAATAACCAAGAGTTTGAGACAACCAAAAATAAAAGTAGGAAATCAAACTCTAAGTCAAGGACTTTATATACAAAATGGTATAAATATAATTATTGAATTTACTATCAGGTTATCGGTTAACCAGTTAAAAAAAAACCTCAAATCGATAACCCAATAATAAAAAAATCAAACCCGTTAAACCAATAACCCAATACTGATAAACCAATAACTTTTTTTTCGGTTCGGGTTATCGGTTTCGGTTCTGTTTTGAACAACCCTAATTTATACGATAATGAATTGAGTTATCTTATATACATGGTGGGATAACTTCTTTAGAAATTACTTATCTCGGGATAATTAATCTCAAAATAACATGTTCCCAATCAAATGACAATGACAAGTTCTATTGAAAACTTCCTCTTATATACAATATATAGTAAGGACTAGTCAAATTATATATTGCTACAAATTATTTTCTAAGAATTTAATTTTTGACAATTCATTTCATATAAGATAAAAAATTAATAACATATTTTTTTTGTTGCAATTTAAGTTAGAATACTCATAATATTCTCCACTTACCTCCTTATTCTAATTTTTTTCCATTCTCTTCTTTCTTGTGGTTGTTCCTAGGGAAAGGGTAAAAACATGCTCGCAACGTATTAAAAATGATTGGATCAATTTTTTCGGTCTTTCTATCTATTGGGGACAAAAATGTCCTCAATCTATTTGAAATGATTTAATTTTGCCATTCTTCTACCAAAAAAATCTTTAGCAAAAACAATTTTTTTTATCAACTACTAGTTAAGTAGTTATGTGCCCGTGCTTCACGGGATCTCAAAATAACTTATTAAAATTTATAAATAAAATATTTTTATAATATCAAAATATCTTTTAAAAAAAGATTTCAAATTTGAGTAAACTAAGTCTCGCTTTTAAATCCATTTTACTACTATTAGCATTATAGTTATATATCTTTTTTTTTTCATTACTTAAAAAATTTAGTCTATTACAGCTACTGAGGTTTTTATATAATTTAGGGATAAGGCAGAAGTACCCCTTAGACTATGACCGAAATTCTAGAGACACATTTGGGTGATCGTTGTTCGATTGACCAAGTCAACACACTTCCTTCCCGCTCAGTCTTCCTTCAGTGTCGAGAGCTTAGCTAGTGCCTACATTATGGAGGTAGTTCGTCTTCACAGGGTACCGATATCTATTATTTTAGATCAGGATTCCCAGTTCATTTCCAGCTTTTGGAGGACCTTTCAGGAAAAGTTGGGCATATGTGTTCTTAGCACATATTTTCACCCACAGACGGACAAGAAGTCATAGCCCACTAATCATCTTTTGAATGATGTGTTGTAGTCTTGTGTTTCAGACTTTATAGGTTAGTGGGATCAGTTTTTGGCTTTGGCGGAGTTTGCGTACAACAATAACTATCATTCAAGAATTCAGATGGTCTTGTTCAAGGTTTTGTATCATATGGTAGGCGTTGTCGCTCTTTGGTTGGTCGATTTGAGTCTTAGGAGCCTAGGTCGTGTGGCACAGATTTGCTTCAGTAGTCTAGCACATCGCAGACATAAGAGTTAAGTTGACCCTAGGCATTGGCCTTTGAGATTTGGGATTAGTGATTGGATGTTTCTTCAAGTTTTGCCCATGAAGGGCGTGATGCGGTTTGGGATGTGGGGCAAGCTTATCCACAGGTATATAGGGCAATTTGAGATCTTGCGGATTGTTGGTGACATCACTTATGAGTTTTCCTTACCTCCTACATTTTTAACTATTCATATGGTTTTTCATGTTTCTATGTTTTGTCAGTATATTCCTAATGAGTCTCATGTACTCTGGTATGATTCAGTTGAGACGGACCGTTTAACCTTCGTGAAATAGCCAGTTGCTATTCTAGACAAAGATATGTGGTGGTTTTATTCGAGAGCCATTCCTATGGTTAAGGTACATTTGAGACATCATCATGTTGAGGAGGCTACCTGGGAGACTGAGCACAAGATGCGAGAGCAATTTCCCCACTTGTTTAAGCCTTCGGGTACTTTATCACACTTACTTTCACAAATGAAACTCTTTTTTACTAGTGGATGTTGTAGTAACCCTCCAGGTTGATTTCCTCTTATTGCCTTATTTTCATTGTTTAGAATTGGGACTGACAGTTCCATCACCTAGTCGTTTGTTTAGATCATGTGTAAGTTTCTATGTTTTGGAGCTTTTAAAGCTTGAACGGTTGACTTCTATTAAACGTTTAAGAAGATAGCCTCATAATGCAATTTTGATTGTTCCGTTAAATCCAAAACATTGAGTTTGGTCTAGAAGAACCTTCGATGTGTATCCCAAGGATTTTCAGCTTATCCTGATCCCCCTTGTGGAAGTCTTTCTTAAATTGGAGTTTATATATTAGACCCATTTTTCATCGAGATTATGTCGGTTGGAAGTTTTGACATCTTCGTTGAGTCCATAATGTTGAATTTGGTAGGGTAGCATATCTCATTTGAGTGCATGGGGTTCTGAACCAATTCCGAGCACTTGAGTAGAGTCCATTGAGACTTGGCTAAAATTTGTAGTGTATCATATTGGTGCAGCCGCTTTAGCGACCCTGATGTCACTTAAGCCATCTTCACTTTAGCGGCTAGGGGTCTGCTTTAGCGTGCCAGACCAGTGAAGGTTTAGCGGCCCTAGCTTCGTTTAAGTGTCTGTCTCTTTAGCAGCTAAAGGCTTGCTTAAGCGGTAGCTAACCTGTGTGTCCAGCCGCTAAAGTGGCCATGTGGTGCCTCTTAATCGGTATAAGTGACCAATTATACGGCACATACAGACAGTTAAGGTTGTTTTGGGATCTTTTTCATCATTGTTTTATGATCAGTTTTAAGGCTTCAAATCTCTTTTTTTGTGGGAATTTGGTTTTTCTTGCTGGAAATTGGTAGATAATTATTTGGGGACCTTCGGGAAGGCATTGTGAATGCATTCCAGAGGTAAGTTCTTCCTCTCTAGACCTCTCTTAGCCCTTTAATTGAGTTTTTTGTGTGGAGTTCTTGAATGAGTTGGGTTGGTTATTTTCCAAGCTTGAAATGTGTCCTATTTTGGGACACAAGTTTAGTAAGCTCATTAGGACCTTTTGATAGAGTCAATTTAAGGAATCTCGGTGTGGGTACATTACTATTTTTTACTAGATTTTGGGTCTATCTCTAATTGTTGTCTTTTTTGTGTCAAACCGTTTGTATTGATGTTTTGGTTATATTTTTTTTATAGTGTGACAATGTTTTGAGGTTGTTCGAAAGGGAAAACCTCTGGAATCATGATTTTAGAACGTGTGCAATCTGCATTGAGATAGGCTATGGCTTCTGAATCTTCGATTGATTTTGAGAATGTGAATTCATGTTAATTAGTTGAAATTGGGATGGGTTGGTCATCGATTCATGTTTACTTATTAGAAACATGCATTAGGCCTTATTTTCGGTTATTTTGAGAGTGCTAGTGTGTTATTCTTGCTTTATGGTCATGTCTTACCTTGTGGCCTTAGTTCATATTTAATTATGATTATTGGTAGCTTGTTATTTGCCTTAACCTAGGTGTAGGCTAGTGTTTGCCCGGTCGGCCTTATAATTGCTCTCACATTGCTTCAAATGGATTAACTCCTTATAAACTGATATAATAGAATTGGGTTTGATAATATGGGCCTTAGATATGTAGTAACTCGGCTTTGAGGACCTTGCATCCATAATGCCCTTTTATACTACTGCCTTAGTGATTCTCTTTTGTAATTTCAGACTTCGTTTCACGAGTCAGGTTGGATTTGGTTCGGACTTGAAGTGTTTCATATGCAACTTTGGGGTGGACGTCAATCCACAATGGCCTTATGATGGTGACATGACATGTGACTCTCCCTCGTCATTTTGTATAGTCGTAGGTTTAAGGTCCGGGCATACTGCTCTTATAGTTGCATATCAAGGTCTGGGCACATGATCTTCAGTCACAGTCCAAGCTTTGGGCATATTAGCCTTTATTGAGTTGACACCTAGATGCATGGTTTTAAAGGATTCCATGGGTGTTATATCTACAGTTCGAGGTTTGGACTATGCATTCTCCTATTCTGGGTTTACCAATTTTTGTACTCATTAGTTATAGCTTGTTTTTGTACTTTTCAGGGCTTATGGGGTCTGTTGATTATGTACTTAAACTTATGCATGAATGAACCTTCTGGGCTTATGGGGTCCAGGTAGGTTATAGTTAGTTACTTGCTTTTCACTTCCATCCTTTCATAGACTCGTGTGCATTCCTCTTAGATTTCAGTTAGCATCCCATCTATTTGACCTCTAGTTAGTGTTATTTCCCACTTTTCATATTTTTTTAATTTTCAAGAACAGTCGGCCTATGATGTCTACTGGGTACCTGTTGTTTTGGTACTCATTCTATACTCTACATTCTGAATTTATTTTCATGATGCAGGTCCGAGCACTAGTCACCAGTGTTGATATCAAGATGATTGCAAGAGTATTCAGAGATGAGGGTGAGCTTTTGGCGTCCTGGATTAGTCTGCCACTATCTTTTGTAACTATGACTAGCCTTTTGCATTTTGAGATAAGTTTATTTATTTTAGGTCCACTTTTGGGATTTATATTCTTTTGTAGTAGCTATGTACATGTGACTACCAGTTTTTTTTTTTTATATATATATACACACTTATATTCGGCTATTTCTTTTAAAGTATATCCTGTATTTCTCGTTAATAGTTGTTTCTACCCTATATGCATGTTACTTGCCGTTTCGGGCTACAATTTGCCTTACTTACTGGTGGGTTATAGCAGGTGTCATCATGACTCGAGTTTTAGGGTTGTGAAAGAGACAAACATAGGTTGATGGACCAATAATAGGACTTGGTTTCCTGCATTACTACCCTGCATTACTACACGCATATTACCTCCTAACAATAATGCATTATATATGCAAAGAGATTATTGGTCTTTCTTTGACTACTATATCTCTAAACGATAAATACATAAGTTGGGAGGATAAATAATAAAACTTGGTTTCTTACATTATTTCACATGTATTACCTACTGTCAACAATGTATTCCATATGTGAATGAATTATTTGTCTTACTTTGACTACTATATCACTAAATAAAACATGCATAAGTTGGACGAACCAATAATAAAACTTGATTTCTTACATTACTATACGTGTATTTCATAATTGGATGGAATATTGGTATTTCTTTAGTAACTATATCACTAAACGAGACATACATATGTTGACGGACGGATCCGGCTCCTCTTCATTTCTCTTCTCTCCATTTTTTCAAGTTCTAGCTTGGATTGGAGACACATGTCATAGTTTAAAATTAATGGTTGAGATCTAATTGATTAAAGCAAAGTCCTAACCATAGTTATTTACTTCCATATATTTTGCTTCTTAAATATTTTTGCAATCCAACAATTCTAGATTTACATTATATTTTTCCTAAATATATTTAAAAGAATTTCTTTTCTTAATTACTTGAGTAGTTTTTTTGCTGATTTTTTACTTTTTTTCCCTAACATTTGCCATTTCTCGAATAGTATTTGCCAAATTAAAAATTGTGAGCCGACGTTTTTTTTAATTTTAGGACTAAAATAAATTTTGTCACTCAACTTTAAATTCTTTCTTACTCCCTAAATGGAGTCCATATTGCTCTATAAACACTGTAGCTCTTAATACTCTATTAGAATAATAAAAATGTTTAATTGTATTATAATTATTTTTTTTAAAGTAAAAATATTTAGTAAAAGTTTTAAATATGTATGCAGGGCAGTAAAAAAAAGTTTTTAAAATATCTAGGGAAAATATAATGGATTGCAAAAATATTTAAGAAGTAAATATATGGAAGTAAATAACTATGGTTAGAACTCCACTTTAATCAATTAGATCTCAACCATTAATTCTAAACTATGACATGTGTCTCCAATCCAAGCTAGAACTTGGGAAAAATGGAGAGAAGAGAAATGGAGAGGAGCCGAATCCGTTGACGGACCAATAATAAAACTATATTTCTTACATTACTGCAAGCATGTTATCTCTTAACAATAATGTATCACATATGCAGATAGATTGTTGTTCTTTCTTTGGCTACTATATCACAAAACGAGACATATATGGGTTGGATGGATCAATATATAATAGAACTTGATTTCTTACATTACTACATGTGTATTACCTCCAAACAACTATGTTTTCTAGATATATTAGTGGTAATTCTTTGGCTACTATATAAGTAAATGAGACATACATAGATTGGACGGACCAATAATAAAACTTGGTTTCTTACATTATATTACTTCAGGTGTATTACCTCTTAACCACAATATATTACAATACTCGGATGAGTTATTACACTTTCTTTGGCTATTATATTACTAAATAAAGACATACATAGGTTGGATAGACCAATAATAATACTTAGTTTCTTACATTACTAGACGTGACTTTCTTCTAACAACAATGTATTTCATACCTGGATTTATTATTTATCTTTCTTTTGCTACTATATCACTAAGCGAGACATACATATTTGTTGGATGAACCAATAATAGAACTTGGTTTCTTACATTACTAAACGTGTATTACCTACTAACATCAGTTTATTTCATATTTGGCTGGAATTTTAATTTATCGTTGGTAACTATATCACTAAACGAGATATACATAGATTGACGGGCCAATAATAGAATTTGTTGTTAGTAGGTAATACACGTGTAGTAATGTAAAAACCAAGTTTTTGATTCTCCATTTATAGAGTTAATCTCCCTACTTTTCACTATAGATGTCCAATTTTGGCCTTTTCGATGTTGTTTCTGTAGAATTTATTGTTTGTTTTATGAGGACAGTGAGAGCCAACCTATGAGAGACAAAAACATGATTGTTGGCGTTATCTTGTTGATCGACAAACCAATTGGTTAGGCTTGAGTGTTGAAACACCACTTAATGGTACTAAGGAAATTTTAGACAGGGGATGATAGTGCTAGAAACATTGAGTGGACCAATCCATTGATTACTCTCAAACTTGCTAATACTAGCCCTTTTGTTTTTCTCTTTTTCTTATTTGGCTTGAATTTGAACTTCTTTGTTATTTTCTGCTAAAATGGTGATCTTGGGAATGTGTTTTTGGATTTATTTTGTGACATATGAAAGGAAAATTGATAGAGTTTTCTAAGATGTTTTGAATGTTGAAAGAAGTGGATGTTAACAAGATTACTTATACGTGATTAAGAAATAAGGTTCTTGAGTTTATCATTGGTGCCAAGTGGACATTCAGAATAATTCTAGCCTTTTCTTTTAGCTGTTGAAATAGCATAAGACTTTGATGGATTGCCACTGGTCAGTAGCTTGTGTACATAGCTGAAAGATTAGGAAAACTGAAAAGACTTAGCACTGCATGTTGCTATGGTATGGTATGTGACAACAAGGTTGAAGTAGTTCAAAAGCTCCCATTGTTAGAGGAGTAGAGTATGACACACACAACCATGTATATGTCAGAAATATTCTTGTAATTACTCCTATTCTTGTATTGATAATTTTGTCAAAGATCTCCTTGGGACTAAGTTCCTAAGGAAATCAAGATGTAATGATCATGTAGTGTTATTATTTATTTCCTAGAAACTGAGACAAATTGTTCTGAAAAAACTAAACACTTAGCATTCTAGATGTGCTATCAGTAAAGCAAAACTATGAATCACCTTCATAAATTAAGAAATCATACGTGATTTCATAGAAAGTAACTTTATATTCTAATTACTATGCCAATATTAGATTTAGACTCTAGAGAGAATTATAAGAATATAAACAAAAAGAAAAGATGCTAAATTTAATCATTCTATAAGTTATTAATCATGTCCTTTGTTTGAAACTTTAATGTTTCGCATATTTTTCAGTAAATATATTGAGATTTTATCTTTCTTCTTTATAAGTTTATTTTTTTCACTAAACTACATAAACTTCTTTTTTTACAGCTCGAGAATTTGAATATGAAGAATCCATCATTCAAGAACGTATGGAGCAAGTTGAAGTTCAAAAGTTCTTGTACTTTGATTAGGGGTAGTTTAAAGACGGCATCTTATTATTTATATATGCTGCAATTTTTCATTTTTAGGAGTTGATAAAGACATGACATATCAACTTGAATATGAGTTATCTTCTTTAATTAGTTCTTTGTATAATTACCAATGATGTTTTATATGAGTTTAATTATTAAATATATTTTCATGTGTTTCTGTGTATAAAACATTTAATATTATTCATTAGTATGAATTTTTGTATAACAGCAAATGAAAATGGGGTCATTAAAACTCATTTCCAAATATCTTATCAAATATAGAAATGGCCATTAGCGATGGAGCATTTGATCATTAAAAGTATTGATATTGAAACTAACATACAATTAACAAAATGAATTTTGATCGTTAAAAGTACTTATACATGGGGGAAATTCGGTCTCTAAAAAGACATATAACAATCAACATTTATTTGGTCGTTAAATGTACTTATAATGACCGAATTGAAATCCAATTCATTGACTTCTAACGTTGGGGTTTTTAACTACCAGTTATGATAGTATTTTCTCCGCTCGTTATTGATATTTAGTGACCTGATTTAGACTTTTAACGATCAAATTTTCCCTCACTAATGACCATTTTTCTTGAAGTGTAAGATGAGTTTTTAGGACAAGCCCCCAACTAACTCTAACTGACTGAAACTGAAAGACTAAAATGAAGAAATAACAATAGGTCTTGTCCTCAAAAGATGAGGACTCACCAAACTTTGTTGCTGAGATTATATGAAATTGTACTAACCGCAAGATGGATATTGAGCATCTAAACCTATATTTTAAAATAATATAACACAAGAGATTATACGGTCAGTACTTTGAATGAACTGAGTATATGAGATGGGCACAATTTGAACATGATAAATCTCAAATATTGAACTAAACATGGAACTGAAATATGTGAGCTGATGCGATGACCAAAGAGTAAGACATACAACTAATAAATACTAAAATAATTGAATGCAAGATCAATGCTATAATCTAAAACTGAATTGTGGGAGATACTATTAACCGACATACTTTATTTGAGCTAAATGGAGTCCAATTTGTACCCAACTAAGAGGGTGCTTTGTACCTTGTCAGTCATGATTCGATGGGTGATCCTTAAAAACCTATGACGACACGTGATTCTGGGACTTATATATTGCTACTAAAGGTCTGAGTCATAGCTAATTATAGGTGAGTTTTTATCCCTATGTCCGCTCGGTGCTAAATAATACTACCAACTGAACTTATGTTGATAACTGAATAATACTAACAAAAATGAATAGCTCAGAAAAATTGAAAATCTGATAATGACTGATAGACACTTTATCTGAAAGTATCTTTAAACATGCAAAACTAAAAAACTGAGTATAAAACTAATCATGACATTTTTTGTATTATGAAGAAAACATGCAATTTAAAACAACACAGTTTAGAGGCATCAAGTATTTGTATTCTCAGGGTTCAAAATATTTTAAGAAAATGTGTTGAGTCTTGTGGAAAAACATGTCTTTATAGACTATTCATGACAAGGTATTGAAAACAAAAGACATTCATGTTTTTCGTAAAACCCTAAATTTTTGTAGGAGTGAAATATTGGAGAACCAAGTTCATTTTGAGACTCAATGAGTGAAATGATACCCATTGATGAAATCGCACATACTTGAAATGAAAAGCCTTGGTATATTCCTACATGAACTTGAAGGTGAAGAACCCTAGTTTCTTGCTTGAGAGAGCTTATAATAGGGAGGTGTTTTTGTCGACTGGTTTCCCCTTAATTCCACTTAAGATAGGCCAAAACATTGTGGTGTAGGAGTTAAAAGATTGGGAAAAGACCAAAATAACCTTGACTAAAAAGTTGTCGAAACATTCCACGAGGGTCATCTACAGACCGTGGTTTGAACTAGATCCCATCTGTGGAATTCAGGGATAAAATTTAGGCCTCAAAATTTCATTCTACGAACCTAATTTATGAATCATAGATCGATTTACAACCCATTGTTGAATCCATGAAAAGTAGATTGAAAAATCAATTGCAAAAGTTCATTTTACAAGCTCAAACTATGGACCGTACTTTGGTTTACGGACAATAGATTAGACCCGTAAACTCAGGTCCTGAAATCTATGTTGAGAGTGTCTCTGATGAAACAGTCATAACTTTTTACTCCAAAATCAAATTAACGAATGTTTGATGGTGTTGGAAAGAAGACACATATTTTTAATTTGATAGGTCATGAACTTACCTAACTCTTAATATTCTGAGAAATATAGTTGTTTAAAGTTGACCTGTGTAAAAACTCATGCAAAAAACTTATACGATAGGAAATATATGAACTCGATTTAGTGCTATAGGTCTCTTATGACCCTAAACCACATTCGATACACTTCCTACACTTGGAAATGAACCTTAACACATAAACAAGTAGGACCTCACCTGGTCCAAGCTAATACACTTATGATGAATGGTTCAAATATTTAGGATAGAATTCAGCGAGATGTTACACCATGTATCCGGCATAATCTGCATAGCATAGCAAGCAAGGTGATTGATTCTATTCAGAGATCTAGAAAAAACCTCTGCACCCAAAATAAAAATAGAGGGGGATAGAGGATTACCATGTTTGAGACCTTAGGACGAGAAGAATTAGTCATATCTAGAGTCATTAATCAATATAAAGTACCAAACATTCGAAATAAGATTTCATATAAGAATGATCCATTTTTCTGATAAACAGATCTTTTAACGACTGCTATAAGAAATTTTTAACATTCTATCATAAGTTTTAGCCACATCTAATTTGATAACAATATTACAACCAACATCAGGTTTAGACATTCCATGAACAATTGCTTGAGCAAGATAACATTTTTAGTAATCTACCTACTGGTAATAAAGCCGCTTTGACTTTGTAGAACTTATCTTTAAGTTTTGATAGCATCTTTATCACATAAGACTGAATGTGCACACTCCATTTCATCCACCATTAGGGATGGCAATGGGGCGATGTGGGGTGGGGGCGAGGCGGGTTGAGCTTAACCTGTAAAATTTTTAATTCGACCCACCCCGCATAACATTTTTTTTCATTTTCAACCCGCCTCACCCCGCCCCGCATAGAATCGCTCCGCATGAACCCGCCCAGCATAATTTTTTTAAATATTTTCTTTTTTTTAGTTAAGTTTGATACTAAAAATAAAATACATAAACATAAATTCATTTTTTCATTAAGTTGTATTAATTTAATAGGATGGTGACTTAATTATTTTGTTTTAGAGGTCAATTGAAAAACATGCAAGAAATTGAATTATTAATTTTGAACCATTTTGGTTTACTATCTTTTATATTTTAGTAGGTTTAAAGAAATTATCTTAATAAATAATGCTCTATCACTCTTGTAACATGTAAAAAAAATTAAAATTAAATTTAAACCCACATAAAACACATATACCCACAACCCGCCCTGCCCCGTTTTAAAAAACCCCACTTCTACCCGCCCTGCACAACCTTAAACCCACCCCACCCCGCATCCTCCCCGCCCCATTGTCATCCCTATCCACCATGTACCAATAAGGTGAGTGACATCCTAGTCAATCTTCTTATTTTTCTTGGATAATAGATCCAAGTTATTTGAGACTTACTTTCTTTTACGCAATATGTGTATCAACTCTCACTTCTACACTAGTCACATGTGTTACGATGTTGAACTCGCACTTCATGTATTTAATCTTGGACTTGCTCAATCTAAACCCTTTAGAGTCGAGCGTATGCTTTTCCGACCTCCAACCGCCAACTTTCATCAACCAAAACTATATCATCCACATATAATATACACCATGAATCCTCACCTTGATAAGAGGCATATTTGATTATGAAATGTATGGGGTGTATCCAGTAACAAAAAAACATTATAGTGGTGTTCAATGTAATTAACTTAATAAATTTTGATACGCTGTTTGCTTGCAACTCTCTCAGTGATAGAAGGTAACAGTGTAATAGATTGAAGAAAGATAAAGGTAGCAATTGAAAGCTAAGCTAGATTAGAAAGGGATCTAGATCTCTAGAACAGATCAAACAACAAATCCTTGCAAAGAAGAACCTAAATTATTAAGCTAACAATGGCAATTATCCTTGGGAAGTTGATATTATCTGGTGTAACGACGCGATGTGTGGACAATTTTAACACACAAACCGACTCTCATTCAAGACTCAATTGTCTCCTTCTTAGCCCATTCGCAGCTCAAGAAATCAAAAGTTGACTCATGTCAATCTTTCAAACATCTACTTATGATTTGTTTACTGCTCTTGCTCTAAAAGTCATTTCAGTTTCCCCAGGACATCAACACAGATGCAGTTTACCAACATCATAGACACAACTGTAACAATTAATGAATTAGACCAAACATGGAATCTGCATCTTTAGAAACAAAAATGAACACAAGTTAGTTCACTTTAGCCAAATAATTACGGGTCTAAAATAGACACGCAGCTTACTACATATTACAAACATCTTTGCAATTCTCATGATCAAGGCTATAACCTTAGGGTTCATTTACCATATCCGATGAAAATCACTATTAGTGTATTTTGTCCTCCTGCCCATTTCCTCTAAAAGCCTGATTCACATTCTTTATCTTTCCAGATGCAACCTTGGGCAGCTGTAGAGCGTTCTGACTTCGAGAAATTAATCAAAATTTGCATGAGAACTGTAACAGTCATGAGAGCAGCTGATATTGCAACACCCTTCCATGACGACAACAAGGCAGTTGCTTGTAAGATTTTTATGGTTCTAAGATAAGAATGCATGCCCAAGATGCAACTATATGTTATTTAGGAGAGACAACAGATAGTTTGATATAAGAAAGGAATTGAAATATCCCCGGCATAATCATAAAGTATCTTACCACAAGGGATTTGATTGGGTGGCATTGCCTTGCAACTTTTCTTCTCCAAAAGTGTCTTCGGTAATATGTTTGTCCAATAACTTACTGGTGGAAAGCAGGTCACAAGACAACACCAAAAGTGCTTTTTAGACATCACAAATAAGCACAAGAAAGGGTCATTCCACAAAAAATATTTTGGCAAGGATAATTTTCTTATTGAAGGAATTTTGGCAAGGATACGTAACAAGGACAAACCTTAGCCACATAGATATCTCTACACCATTGGGCTATGGCATCATCATTTTCAGGCAGATCCTTCATCTCATGCTGCTTGAGATACACATGCACCTACGCAAAAGCAAAAAAAATCAACTAAACACTAGAAGAAAATAAACCACTATCTCAACACATTTTTAAGTGCTACAAGGCACCACAAAGATACAAGGCTTAATGTTGTGGCTTCATTAACATCTATGAATAGGATAGGCGAAATGGTCTGATGGACCCTTATACTTGTATGAGTTTGTATTTTAGACTCTTCTACTTGATCTTTTGTCAACTGAACCCTTAAACCTAATTAAAATGAGACTTTTAAACCCTTCTGACCATTGACCGAGCTTATGTGGCATTTATTTTGCTAACTCATTACAGCGCGTGCTATCACATTTTAAAAGACGAGTGAGAGCACTGAATTCGCTTTAGAAAATATTAAATAAAATAAATAAAATAAAATAAAAAGTTCCCAACCCCTCCTTCCATTGTCGTCCCCAAAACCCTAGCCACTATCAAATTTACTAGCTTCAGCAAACCCATCAATTAAAGTATCATAAACAACCTCATTTGGTTCTACACCTGCTTTGGACATTTCATCAAAGACATCAACAATATCAAAAACCCTACTCCTACACACGTAAGTCATAACTAGTAATTAGGCAGAGAAGGTAGAACCTCAAGGTTTAAATCTCAATTGAGTGTTTTGGCAAGTTTTAGCGGTGCCGAAAGTTTCGGATGTTGAACAAGGAAGCATTCAATGGCGATTTCGCTCCAGTAGCTATGGATCTTACATGGTGGTTATTTGGTGATTTGAGTGATGACGATGAACATTAATTGAGCGATTTCGCTCTGATAGCTATGAATCTTCCATGGTGGTTATTTATTGCTTTAACTGACAGATGATGACGAGAAATTGAGAAGAGAGTAAATAGATTTTTTTTTCGGAGTTCGGGTTTGAGTTTTGACTGTTCGTGGTCTTATTCTTTCAGACTCAAAAATCTGCCACAATCCAACATTAAGAAAACGTTGTCGGTTCATGTCAGTTAGTCAAATGCTACCTATCAAGAAACCCCCAACTTGTGGTTTTTGAGATTCATTATCATTTTTCGAAGAAGAAAGGAATTAGGGGAATGGAGATGGCGTTAATGGTGGTTGTGAGTTGAGGGAGGCGGATGACTGGTGAAAGATAAAACTATTTTATTTTATTTTTTAAATCGGAAACTTCTTTTTTTTATCTCTTATATGGAGTAACATTTTTGGTTAATAATTTAAAAATAGCTATGAAATAATTATGACATGACATTAATATATCTGATGTGGTTATGACATGTCATTTATGTAAGGGAGAGTGAGCTACACACATAGTTGGAGGGGCTTAAAAGTCTTATTTTAATTGAGTTTAAGGGATCAATTGACAAATGATTAAGTAAAAGGGTCTGAAATACAAACACATACAAGTACAAGGATCCACCAGACCATTTCACCAATAGGATATGCCGAACTCCTCTTTTTCCATTGGCATGCATTGGAACTCCCACATCACACATCAGTTGTGGCAAGCATAAGCAAGAAGTTCTTTCAAAATGCACTGGCCGTTAACCTAAACTTCCACTCTCATCCACAAGAGATCCACTTCACTGTCCCTATTAAGATTCCTCTAGGACTTCCACTTCAAGTACATTTACTGAAGCCCATCTTAAAGTCTGAAACAAGCTTAAGAATCCTATTAGGTTCGGCTCTGGACGATCTTACAAAAACAGCTGTTGAGTCGCATTGACAGGATGCAATTATGTCATTAAGAATCAAATTAGAGTCATCACTAGAAATAATAATCAAATCTACTCCCTCCTTCCCAACTTGTTTGGCACTACTACTTCCTTAGTAGTCCCAATCCAAAAAGAAACGCAAATTTCTATGTCCAGAAACAATTAACATTAAACTTCCATTTTACCCAGAACTAGAAGCTTTTACAACCACACAAATGTTATGGCATGTTTAAAACCACAAGTTTCAAAAGTCTTATAGCCACACCGTTGTGGCATATTTAACCTTTCTGCCAAGTCAAATGTACCAAGCAAATTGGAACAGGAGTTTTTTTTCTGTAAATATCCATTGGCAGAGAAGGAAAAAAAGAAACAGAGTTCCAACTTAATGGATAGTTTTATTTACCACAGAAGGCTGCCCGTTGAAGAGTTTCAGCATTGTAGGTGCAGGTGAACTTTTGGAGATGCATATTGTTGCATCATAAATAGCTGGAACAAATGAGTGCATGAATTACAGCAGTAACAAAACCCTGAAACCAACAAAATACAAAGACACCACTTCAGGATATATACTAAAGAGATTGCAACGCAACGAAAGAATCGAGTTAAAGTGGAATAGAATCCATTATAAACTTGGGAAAAATCTGTTTGGCATGCCTTAATCGGTGTATTGCATTAGAGGCAACCTTGACAAATACAATAGTGTGATCTGTGAATCTGAAAGAATCAGTCTCTTATTTATATTTCAATGGTTTTCTCTTCCTTTTCTTTTTTGAGAGCGCATTATTAACAAAGAAACAAGGAGTTGTCAAAAACATCTACAACGTATTTAGATTGCTACAATTTTAAAGTTAGAAAATCCAATCTCCTAGTTCTTCATTACTCGATTATTTAAGAGTACAACAAGTCATCCACCATCTCTTGTAATTGTCTGCAAATTTTGAGATCCAGGCAATCGGCAAGATTATCAGATTTACTAAGTGTAGTGACCCTTTCTCTCTTTTATTTTGTTCTTACCTTTTTCAATATAGGCAACTATACTCGAATTTCAAACTGCGATTTTGACATATAGAAGGTTTTTATACGTCTAAAACACTGCAGAAGCAACTACACCCACCAGCTAATTCTTAGGCTAAGCTCCTCATGGCACACTTAGCTTCTTCCAACGGGGCAATGGGTTGTTTGACAGTATTCTTCTTGAATAAAGAATTTCAAAAGATAATGATTAGGGAAGCAAAAAACCGCCAAGTGATTTCTCCTCTTTTGTTGAAGCCTTGGCGGATAGAGTTACCTGGTACCTATGCTAGAGCAGGCACTTTGTAGATTGATCGAGGTGCGCACAGGTTGACTTGAATACCATCATAATAAAAGTAAAAGAGTAAACAAAAAAAAATATATTGATCACTCAATTAAACTACCCAGCAAAGCAGCAACTTAATTGTCCGTACACTAATAACACTATTACACTGTCGTAAACATCAAACTGGAAAGCACAATACCAAAAAAAAAAAAGAACATGAGACCAAGCAGCCTACACAGTTCTGCAATTTAAAAGCTGTAGTGAAAGGAAAACAGTGTAGTATTACCTAATCTAGAAGCAGGAAACACTTGGATATCCATAAACAAAAAATTGATGAGCAATCATCTAGCATTGTTTCCATGCAGCTGAGCAGCTCTTAGACTAGGCTCATCCTGAAGTGACATAAGATGCTGGATGTTATTCGTATCCTGTAAATTACAAAGTGCAAAACTGGAAGACAACGGACAAACCTGCAAACCATATGTGAAGCTCGGCTGCCTAAAATCCAAATGCCCCTATATAAATGAAAGAATCATTTAAAAAAATTCATGCTCTGAATCATAATTTCTAGCCAATAATGTTAAGTAGCGGCATACATACTAGTCCTGGAATGCTTTGTTGAGACCCAAAAAAACCATCATGGCCAGGTGCAATTGTATTGAGTTGTCCCTGCAGCATGATTAGAAGAAATTTCGTTTACTTGGATCTTAATCTAATTTGTAAAGAAAATCTAACTTAATAGACCCATATCACATACCAGTCCTTGCATAGTCTGTTGGTTAACATAATAGCCATCATGGGGAGGTTCCATCAAATTCAACTGTATCTACCAGTGAACACTAATTAGAGATCATAACAATAGAAAATCACAAAATTCTTTGTACAGACTAATTCTCTTTTTGTGAGATCAAGCAATAATCAGAAATGTGATTTAGAGATTGTAACCTACCAGTCCCTGCACATTCTGATGTGTACCATAATAGCCATTCAACGTCATTCCACCCACAGTAAGATTATCCTATAACCAGCAAAGTAATAAAATTAACATATCACCAAAGTCTCACACGAGCAAAAAGGACATGTAGCAAGTCCCAACATTTCTGAAAGGTTTAAAACTACCACTGCTTGTAGAAAGGATTTATCATATACTGAAAGCATTTCTTATGGACTTTGCTATAGGCAACAAAATAATAAATACAGTGCTAAGAAACAAACCATTTGTTGTAAGCTGTCTTGAGCTTCAACGATTGCAGCTTCTGGTTCAGAGTGCACCTGAGATACCATTATGTCAATGGTCACGTCAAAGGAGCCAAATTATTATAAAAAGTTATGCTAAAGACAATCAATGATCCTAAAACTAACCTTCCGTTTCTTGTTTGTATTTTTCTTCCTACTTGTTTTGGTAGCATGAATCCCTTGAGTATCTTCTTCAAGATCACAAAGTCCAACAGCACTGCTACTACATTCTGTTAATGCAGAACTTCTATTGTTAACATTCACACAGTTCTTTAGAGCTTCATCTAGGGCACGGAAGGCAATGCCGTAACTCTCCTCAGATAAAGAACCCTCCTCACCCAGTTCAATTGCCCTTCTACATAGATCATTGTATCTTTGTACTCTGGTTTGAATTCTTTCAGTCCCCTCAAACATTAACTGTATATTCTTTGCATCTTTGGTCCACCTCTTCAAAATATATTGGGATGGGATGATTGAAAGACCACACATCTGAAGAACAATCATTGCATGCCTACAGAGGAAACCATTGTATTCAAATAGAAGGCACGAACAAGAAACATCTGATCTTGCCTCATTCCACGTGACCATAAAATTTTCATCTTTCTCGCAGTCATCAACTCTAAAAGTTACATTTTCCCCATTTTCAGCTTCCTTCTTTGGATGACACCCAACTACACCCAATACTTCAACTTGAAATTTCTTAAAGATTGTATGTGTATAAATTGTTGACATCTGCTTTTCCCACGGTGAAGGTGATTTCAAAGCTGGTTGTTTGTGCAATGTATCAAAGTCTGCTATTGATTCCTCTTCATATCGATTTTGCAGAATCATTCCATATTGTCTCATAAACTCTTTGAGACTGATTTTCTTATGAATGTACTTGTCAAAGAAGGAGCTTACACTCTCCGACCGTTGAGCTGTTGACATTCCAGCCATAAAACTGCCTCTCATGTAAGCTGGAATCCACTTTTTGCGGTCCTCATACAGTGTATGAATCCATTCATTCTCTTGCAGTTCAAATCTGCTAACCATCTTCCACCATCTTAAATCAAATTGTTCATCAGTTACCGACTTAAATATACACTTGCTGAATTTTTGCATGAAATTCTCATGCTGCTTTACTACATGAGCAAGTATTTCCGGGATTCTTTCAAGCACATGCCAAAGCGCAAAGCAGTGACTTGAACATGGGAAAACTTCTTCAAGAGCGGATTTGAGTGACTTATCTTGATCAGTGATTATCACTTTTGGAGCCTGCCCACCCACTGCTCTAAGCCACGTCTTCATTAACCACACAAATGTTGGTTTGGTCTCATCTGCTATAAGTGCACATCCAAGCAACATAGGTTGACAATGATGGTTTACCCCAATTAAAAGAGCAAACGGCATCTTCTCATTGCTTTTCATATAGCTGGTATCAAAGAAAACCACATCACTAAAGCTGACATAGTCTTTCCTACTTTTGGCATCAATCCAGAATAAGTTCCTTAAGCGTTGATCTTCATTGAGATCAATTGCATAAAAGAAATATGGATTTTCTTTCTGGATATGCATGAAATACTCGAGCATAACTTGAGCATCTCCCTCTTCTAATGACAAGCACCGACCTTTGTCAAACTGGTAATTTAAATCATTAGTCAGCAAGCCAACTTCTTGACTTCCACCACATTGTCTAGACATCTCAACATACATCTTTCTTGTTCGTTCACTAACAGCATTAAGAATATCAATGTTATTTTTCTCTGCAAGTTTAACATTCCTGTGGATTCGGAAATGATAAGCCAAGGCTGGTAAAAGCTCATGATTATGATCTTTTATAAACTCGTGGATATACCATTTTCCATCACGCTTTCTCTTAACATGCATGCTTGCTTTGCAATCAGTCTTTTTGACACTAGGACGCCTACTACTGCCAGTATCTGATTCTGGAGTCGTGCCATATCTAGAACATGCAAATTTAGCATCGATAAATTCTTTTGATTTCTTGGAGCGACGGCTGTTCTTAATTGAGGTTGTGAATCCCATGGACTTGGCATACTCTTGGTAAAATGCATACGCAGCCTCATGGGACTCAAATTCTATCCCATCATGTGGCTCAAAATCTGCATGTTCTTCAACTCCAGTAATACTTCTCTTTGGAGAACGAGAAACTCCGCCATCCCTACTGTGACATGACTTATCTACAGCATCAACCATATCACCAATCAATTGAACACTACTTTGCACAACATCGCCATGATCAACCATTTTTTGGACAACATTTCAGTTCTTTTTGCTTAATCATGTTGTGTGAAAAGTTCTTCAAGAGTTATTTCCATGAGAAATCAATCTTCTCCAGCAATAGCTGGAGAGTAGAAAATGCCAAGTCAGTACTAAAAAATTACTTTTTCTTGTTGATAGATCTGCACTAAACATTAAACAATTTAAAGTATGCAAAAGTTTCAAGTAATCTAACTCACCTTCGTGAACAAACTTAAAAATCAACAGACTAAAGTTGACCTGAACCTTGTTTACAATCCACAGTTCAGCAGCAAGTTGAAACCCAAGTTTAGCACCCACGAAGAGAAATGTTTCTACTTTATTCCTACAATAAGCAAATGAGTTATGATATACAAAAATTTGTCTGCAATATCGTACAAAATAAGAGATGCCTTTTAACTATGCTTAAGCCAGTACATTTTGAATTCCAAATGGATATCACATGAAGTGGAGTAAAATAATAATAATAAACTGCAATGTGTTGAATAGTTTTCTTTAGTGGATTCATTTCTCTCAAAAAAGCAGCTTTCAAGCAGCCCAGCTAGAAAAAAACCATGATTTCATTCTTAAAAATAACAATTAATCCAAATGGGATAGTAACTGAAAGAATTCAAGCCAACTCAGAAAACTTATCAAGTGATGATGATGCCTAAAAGAAGGCTATCATTTCTTAAAGGTATTAAAATGGACTGGTAAATTTAAGAATTTTAGAGCAACAAAGGAGGAAACACTCAGATCAAGAATGATAAATTAGGCTCAGTATAGATACTTAAATACAAATAGCTAACAAAATTATTCCAATCCAACTGAGATTTGAATGAACATGCCAAAAAAATAAAAAATCACAACTATATCAAAAACATAGTAAACTGATAGGATTTCAACCGATGTGACTATGAATCTAAAATGAACAGGACATCAAACTGAAAGGATGAGATGTTAAATTCTAAATAGGCAAACGACAGCATTTGAGCCAAAGTAACTACAATAAAAGCATGATTTATAAGCAGAAATTAAACTATGCTTTTCTGAACAAGATTAGGCTACATCAAAATCATGAAACTGATTCAGAGTAGCATATCACCACTTCACATACACATATCCAGATCAAATTCAAATAAAAACAAACAGAAGTAAGAATGGAAAGCTAACATTTGAATAAGCACATAAACATTGAGACAAATCAACTGCTAAATAGTAGACTAAAGCTAAAACAAAAGTAGAACTAATAAACAAGTATACCTCAGCGACACCGGAACAACGACCTCGAAACGATGAGCTTCGCCGCAAAAGAAGCTTTTGAATTCCAATATTTCGAGAGAGATTTTAGGATTTTTGAGGGATTTGGGGGGAAATCGAGGGGGGATTCCTGATGAAAATTTGAGTAATGTACGAATTGAACTCGGATTTGGAATGAAATTCTGATTTGGGGGAAATGACGAGATGAAGAACGAAGTGGTAAAACCTGGCTCGGTTCGAGAAGGTTCTTGGTACGAATTCCGTGTTCTCCGTGTGGGATTGTACTGGCTTGGATGAGAGTCAATTAGGGTTAGGATTTCTGGTTCAAGCGTGGGAAAGAAGAAGAGACAGGGTGTAGGGTCGGGTAGTACGTGTATATATGAGTATGTATTTTTGCTGAAACAGTGGGAAATTGGGTTGGGTTGGGTTAAAGCAGATTTGGGTTAGTAAGAAAAGGGTGGTAAGTATTACTTTATTATTACGGTCTGTTTGGTCATGCTATATGAAATCATGAAATGAAATTGAAGTTTTGCTTGGATATGTCATATGAAATTTTTGTGTCGTATATTTTCTCATAAACATAAGAATCTCATAAGTTGTAAAACTATTAAAATAATCCTAATTATTTATTCAATCTTATCAAATAAATAAAAAATTATAAAATCGCATAATAAATTATTACAAAGCTATTTTTCTCCACTTAAGTAACTATTTCATCTAATTTTAATTGATCAAACTTTAATTTAGTAAAAAAAAATTGAACATAAATTATAGTGTACTAGTCTTTAATATAATTTTTCCACATAGTACGAACAATCTCCTCACGTTGAACTTGCATTTCTCGATCATATGACCGAGAAGACGAAGCAACATTGTTACTTTGAGCCATTTGTTGGTCAATATCATCCACAACTATATTTTCATGCTCATAGACCATAAATATTTCATCACTCATTTGGTATTCTCGCAAATAATTATGTAACACTGCACAAACTATGACAATTTCACTTGTGTGTCACTATCATAATGATTCATGCTTTGTTTCACTTGTGTGTAATTATACATTTTCAGTGCATTAATTTCGTGTTAAAAATCAAACATATTGGAAATAGTGATTATCAAACATATATCACCAATTTTGTCTTTTTTTTTTTTTCATATTAAATTGCTTCAAACATTTTCATATGTAACCGAACGAGATGTTTTTTTAATTATGAAAAATTGAAAAAGTATTACTCCCTCCGTTCTTATTTATATTCACCAAATCAATTTCTACTTTATCATTTATATTCACCAAATTTAAAGTAATAATAAATTTTATGTTGGTGAGAATAATAAATTTTTAAAAATAATGATGTGATTATAAATTTTATTTACATATGAAATAAATGGCTAGTAGATATAAATGTGAAGTTGTTTTAACAAAATATAAATTTGTGGGTCAATTTTTATATTTAAAAATTTCAAATCATGATATGGAATTCTCATATCATGATTTTTGGAGAATATGAAATTTCATCTTATGATATGAAATAATGAGATGAAATTAGCATGAAATTGCATGTCCAAATGCTGATTTCATCTCACGATTTCAAATCATGATGATATCGCATGGTCAAACATCTACTTAATCAGAAATCTCGATTTTAAGTTCTTTTGGGTATGAAGTAGTCTTTGTTAGAAAGTGTTTTATCTCTAATGTGAGACTTTTCGATGCAAATTCAAATTTAGTCAGATACCAAAATGGGCGTCAAACACGAGAATTAAAAAAAATGTGGTTAGAATTGGACTTAATAAACGGCCAAGTGATTACAACTATACTCAAATTAGATTTAAAACGTCGCAAAATTGAATTGAATTAATTGACTTAATTCTGCTACAATTTGAAATTGACATTTATTAGTAATTATATATTTGAGTTTCTTAGCTTCAACAATATAAAATAATTATTTTGAACATACCAAATTATTTATTTTAAAAAAGACAAATTATGCAATTTAATCAATTTTTTAAATATTTTTTTAGAAAATAAAATGCACACTTACACATAGACGATAATGTGCACGTTTTGCTACTTTTTTATACTATGAATTTTTTTCTTTTTATGGTTTGTCATTTTTTATTTTTTTTTTGGAAAAATGGGAATTTGATCTTAGGTCAGATAAAATCTCCCATGATGTAAATTTCATAATTCAGTCAGCCATTCAAATTTATTTATTTTTAAAAAAAATTCATAAGGTATTTATTTCACATCAATGACTAGAGTTTTCTTGAGTTGCTATAGAGAAGACCGTTAAAGAGAATTCCTATTTTATTTTCGTGCGTGTCTTTCAATGGTTCTATTCTATTTTCTTTGAGAATCCTTCTAAAAACATTTTGAGGTTTATTTTGATAGAAAAGAGCTCAAGAAAGAATAGAGAGAAGAATATTCCTTTCAAGACTATCCAAAGTGTTTCTCTAAATTCTTCAGCAAGCCACTACGCCACCAAACGGAAGCAAAGTTGCATGGGAATTGTGAAAGCTACTCATCTTTAAGGTAGGTTATGCTTTACTCATCTCTTATACTTAGTTAGTGACATGTACTATGTTGTAGAGATGCAATGGATAACATATTTAGGCGCCCAAGCATAAAAATTTGGGTGTTGACCTTAAAAATACTCTAAGTTAAATATATAAATTGTTGCAATCTTCATGTGTTTCTGACTTTATGATTTAACTTTAGAATGGTAACATTGAATGAGATATTTAGAAATTACATAGTATTTTAAAGACTAGAATCAGCTGTGAAATTAATAGAAAGGAGTATATTTGTATTGATTTTGGTGATAGTGATAGTAATGATGTACTTGATAATAGTGATGATAATTAAAAATTGTTTAATGATCTTGATACTTTAGTAGATAAAAATAAGAGTATCGTAAACTAAAACTTTTATAATGTGTTAAGTAAAGGTGGAAGATGTTCCGTAAAATGAAGTTAAAAAGGTATTTATAATTGTATGGTTCATAAAACAAGTAAGATAGTGATTAGCCTTGAAGCAATTATTGAATCATTTACTTGAGTGAGTGTCATGAATTAAGTTACGATTTACTTGGAGTTATTCTTTTCTTAGTTGCTGCTATGTAATTTGAGTTGCATTGCATGTTGATCGGTCATCATACATAATTGGTGTTGGTTTATGATTGAATTAAGGGAAAATACATAAAAAAAAACCCTGAACTTGGCACGAAAACTTACTTTAGTACTTAAACTTTACGGGTAATTATTTACCCCCCTTAACATATTTGAAGTGAATTAATATCACCCTAAAAATATAATATCAGTCTCAAGTTGGCAAGTGTATTACACACGCGCCACATCATTGACACATTAGATCCACATAAGCGCCATATCATAGCCACATTGGAAATTCTCTAAAATTTGATTTTTGATTTTTTAAATTCATTTCTTTCTTTCCTTTTCAGAATATTTAAATACTAGTTAATCTTTAATTCTTAATTAGTTTAAGAAGGGAAAAAGGTCAAATATACCCTCGAATTTTCAAAAATGGTATGTATATATCTTCCGTTATATTTTAAGGTTGTATATACCCTTACCATCATACTTTTAGGTCATATATATCCTTAGATCAAACGGAAAGACACGTGGCATGATCTCAAATATTTGCCCTATTTAATTTATTTTATCAAAAATTAATTATTTTTAATCAATTTATTTTAATCCTTTCACTTCCCTTGCTGCCTTAGCTTCAAAGAGACGTCCGCTTCAACATCCAATTCTCTCCATTGTTGACCTTAAAGCTTCCAATTATATCCATTGCTCAACAAATCAAGCTCCTTTGTATATCCTTCGAGTTCGCTCCATCCGATTTCAAGTTCTCTCGAAGAAACCCCTAAATTTTACGTATCTAGATCTGCAACCACTATTGGAACAAAAATAGTTCAAAATATTCACTTAATTTGATTCGAATTTCATCACAATAAATAATTTCTAGATCTCCGATCAATGGCGAAGGAATTTAACGTCCCATCAATGAATTTTTCTATCCGGCGAAACTCCAGATCCACGGCAACATTGCTTCCAACGGCGTTGTTTCAACCACTGAAGTCGTAGAATCCTAAGATACCTTTCATGTCCTTCGATGTAGGATTTGTTGTTGCTTTCACTCTGCAATTCAGGTCCACCACCATCGGCGGCGGTGGCTCACCGGATTTTGAAGGCGAGCTATCATTGCTGGAGGAGCTTGGGATTAACACAAAACAAATCTACCAAAAGATGTAATTGATTGTGAATTTGCTCACGTAAAGGCAGATTTCATCTTCTTTATGGCATATTGTCGGGTTGTTCATCTTCTTCATGGCATAAATGCTGGAAAGCTTAATTTTGAAAGGATGGATAATTGGGATTAAAAAAATTATTTTAGGGTTAAAAAAAAAAAGGATAAATGATGAAGAAGGAGAAAGAGGATGGGGTGGTGGGGAGTTTGAGGAAGAAAAGACAAGCAGGAAGAGGGGCAGGGTGGGGGGTTTGAAGAAGAAGAAGAATGGGGTGGGTGGGTTTCCTTTTTTTTTTCATTATATATATAAAGTGGGACCATTACTTTTAAAAAAATAACTTAACGCGCTGTTAAAAAAAATTCTTTTCTTTTTTTGCCACGTCATCCATTAGGGTGGTATTAATTCACTTCAAATATGTTAAGGGGGGTAAATAATTATCTGTAAAGTTTAAGTACTAAAGTAAGTTTTCGTGCCAAGTTCAGGGGGGTTTTTATGTATTTTTCCTTGAATTAAATATGCTTTTTATGAATAAACATATAAATTATTGGAACAATCTACTTGAATGATGTTAGGAGATGAACTTGTGATTATCCTATGCCCGTATTTTCCTAAGAGGTAACTAGAGAGATTAGCATATTGAAAATATGTGGATACAATGAGAATATATTTACTATTCAGATGATGTGGGGCTTGAGTCCGATATGAGCTTACGAACAAATCGTTATGTGCGTGGTTGGATTGAATACCACACCAATACGGTACATGAACACCTAGAATCCCCTACAGGTCATGACTAGATAAACAATATTAAGACCCTTTAGCATATGTGTACAGATGAAAGAGAAGCATATAATTATCAAGGGATATAAGATTCCTAGCCAGATGCAGAGATTATGCAGTTGCAACTTGCAAGGTCATGATGGATATGATTTTCATGATTTTATTTACTTGTTGTAATTCTGATAAGTATGCATATAATTTATATTTATTAGATACTTATATCGTGGTGGATATAATTTATTGATGGGTGTTGATAGTTATGATAGGTTGGCCTAGTATAATTTATACATTTACTTTTCTTTTGTACTATGATACTTATAAAATTGTGTGTTGATTGGTTGGGGTTCATGACGAAAAGGGTGCTTGAGAAAACATGTTGAGATATATAATACTGACTTACTATGTAACATCCCGTATCTGAAAAAAGGGTAAATAGCACTCTTGGTGAGTTGTAGGTGCCAACCCACGAAGGCCACCCATGGCCCGTGGATGGGACCACAGACTGTAGGAGTGGTCTGTGAATGGGTTCCCCAAAACAGTCCAGGAAGGCCAGAACCACTGCCTGACCAACGAACCGTTGGTCAAACCACGATCCGTGGTTAGGTCCCGTGGTTTGATGGCCCAACAGACAAGTCCCTGACAACCATCAACGTGGACGATTCGTCAGTGGGGTCTCATGGGTCACTGTTCGATAGTTATTTAAGGGGCATATGGTACTTTTTGGTTTTAATTAAATCAAAGTGAGGTCATTTAACCTAAGTCTAGGACCCCTATATAAGTTATTTTAATCCCTAATTCACTCATTCTAAATCATTCTCTCAAACTCACCAAAAGAATAGGGTTCCTCTCTAAAATAATTCTCTCTCTAGGAAGTTGAAGAAGAAGGAAGAGTTGAAGCTAGGGTCAAGTTCAAGTCTCTATTCCTCAAGAATTTGTGCTCTTTGTGATTAAGATATGATAGCTTTTCATCCATGGAATCCTTCCATCCATAGAGCCCCCATGATTTCCCCAATTTAGAAGAAGAATTCTCTAATTCTAGTTAGGGTTTCTTCTAATGTTATGGGTTTTGATCCAATTGAGTGGATTATGATTGTCTATGGTTGAATTGATAGAATTACATGTTTTTAGGATGAAATTACATGTACCCATGCCTAATCCATGTCTAGAAAGATGAAATTGACGTAAGTGGATTTTATGCCATAAAAGGGGAAATTGAGGAATTAGATGTATTCTTCTAGGATTGATGATATGCATTGTAGATTGCTTAAGAGTAAAACATATATATATGAATTGATTTAGATCAAAGTATACATGATGAGTTATGACTTGTAGGCTTTGAGATTAGAATTGTCTTGAGACTAAAGCATGTATGATAAATGTTGATTAGTAGGGCTTTTAAAGTAAAGCTTATATGATGAATGTTGATTAGTAGATAGATTTGTTGTGGAAGGATTTACCCACATGATCTATACTATGAATGTATGAATGCATGAATGTGAAAGGTTTTCTCACGTTGAATGATTCTAGATTGAAAGGTTTGCTCACCTAAAATAAATCAAAGCATGTTTGAACTATGATAGATTGAAGTAGTGATATGATATCCCTTCATGAATAGCTTGACTTGGTAAGACAAGACCATGCATGGTAGCTTGAGTTAGTAGATATCATAGATAGCCATGGATTGAGCAATAGTACCCTTCCAATGGTTAGCTTAAACTAGCATGAGAGGATGCTTGCATGATAGCATGACTTGGTTAGGCTAAATCATTTCATTGGTAGCTTGGATTGAGCAATAGTACCCTTCCTTGAGTAGCATGGACTTGCATGGGAGGATGTCTTCCATGATAGCTTGGTTTAGCATAATGAGGTGTTTTTCCTCAATAGCCTTGAATTGGTGAATAGTAACCATTCATGGGTAATGATTTATCTTGGATTGGTAAAGAAGTACTCTTCCATGAATAGTATAAATAGTTAAAGAGGGACTAGTCCCTAACCAAAGTAGCATAGGTATATGGAACAAAGTTAATTTATGAAGATGCATTGTAAGCTTATGTGAGTATGAGATTTTGATTGTATGATGATAGGTTAGCCTGTATTGTTGCTTGAGTTGCCTTCCATATTATGTATGGCTAGAGGTGGATACCCAAGTCCTAATCAAGGATAAGTTGAAGTTACTTGATAAGTGTTCCTCTTACATTATGATGATCTATGTGCATTGATAATGCTTATGATTTATGTTGTTATCTCTTATGCTTATGGTATATGTCTTATGTTAACTAATGCCTATATTATGTCTAAGTTGATGTTTATGCTAGTTATCATATTTAGTACATTTTTGTAGTAACACATACTTTTGCCTATATTTCTTATCCAAATGTACGATCCGGCAATATCGACTTTCCTCCCCGTGGCTAGGATGTTAGTAGAAGCAAGGATTGAAGATTGATGAGTCATCATAGCATTCGAGGATATAGCCACCATTTCTCTTATGTTCTTTCATTTTATGTTTTGAACTATTGTACGAGCTGTGTCCCAAGGATATGCATGTTTTAGATGGTTTGAGATAAGTGTAATAGACTTTCGCTCGTTTTATAAAGACTTTGATTGTTAATGAAAATGTTTTAAATTTCTGCTAAATTCTATTATTCTTATGTTATTAGGACTAAGTGGCTTGTATGGAGTCTTTCGGGGTTCTATATGTCATTTTACATATAGAGGGTATCCCTGGGTTGTGACAAACTTGGTAATCAAAGAACAAGGTTTAGAATGGTTATAGGATGTCTCAAAACCACATCAAGTAGAGTCTTGTTCATAAGTGTGAAGCACGCCACATTTATGAATGAGAGGCTACTAGATGCTTAGGATAATCAATGCACATATTGTTTAACTCTATAAGGTCTTTCTCCTAATCCTTACCCGATGTTCTACAGGATATAACTAATACAAGGGCAAATGCTTGAAGGGATGAGGAAGACAATGTGGATCAAGAAGTTCCTCCCCAAGCTCTTCCACAAGCTCCGGTCGACCCTTTGGCCGAGAATGTGACTAATGCAGAGTTTAGATCGGCTTTTCAAGTACTGGCTCAAGACGTGACGGCCCAAACCAATAAGAAGGTTGTGGCCCCTGCGAACCCAAATGTGGGTACGACGACATCAAGAGTGAGGGACTTTACTAGGATGAACCCTCCAGAATTTTATGGTTCAAAGGTTGAGGTAGATCCTCAAGAGTTTATAGATGGGGTCCATAAGATGTTGGATATTATGGGAGTTACTCCGGTGGAGAAGGCGGAATTAGCCGCTTACCAACTTAAGGGGGTTGCTCAGATTTGGTTCAACCAATGGAAAGAAGCAAGAACGGTAGAAATGGGTCCCATAGAATGGGAAAGGTTCAAAAATACTTTTCTTGATAGGTTTTTCCCTCTAGAGATGAGAGAGGCTAAGGTACTTGAGTTCATTAACCTTCGTCAAGGTAGTATGAGCATTAAGGAATATGCCTTGAGGTTTTCTCAATTGTCTAAGTATGCTCCATCTATAGTTGTCGACTCTAGGTCGAGAATGAGTAAGTTCATTTCGGGAGTGTCCGACTTTGTGGTGAAAGAATGTCGTAGGACTATGCTTGTTTATGATATGGATATTGCTCGTCTTTTGACTCATGCCCAATAGATTGAAGAGGAGAAACTAAAAGGGAGATTAGTGAGATCTAGGGAGAAAAAGAGGTCAAGAATGGATAATGATAATTCCTCCCATGCAAGGCCTGATAGGTATGGTCGTCCTAGGGATCGACAAAGGTTTTCCGAGCAAGGTTCTTCAAATCCTCCTAGGTTCAATAATGAAGATATGGTGTCTGACCCTAGACCGTAAGGAATTAGTAGTGAATCGCTATGGCCTACTTGTGCTAGGTGTTGAAAGAGACACGAGGATAGGTGTTTAGCCGGCATAGAGGGTTGCTTTGTTGTGGTGAAAGTGGTCACAAAATAAGGAATTGTCCAATGACAAAGGCTAAGAGAAGAGAGGTCAAGCAAGCTCATCCTATTGGTTCGGGTTCCAATGCTCCAAGGCAAAACTGCTTCTATGCACTTTAAACTAGAGGTGAACAAGAGTGCTCCCGATGTGGCTACTGGTATATTGAAAATTTTTCAATTAGATGTTAATGCTTTACTAGATTTTGATGTCATCCTTAGGATGATTTGGTTACACTCATATTATGCTTCTATTGATTGTAGAACTCGTATAATCAATTTTTTTGTGATCCCGAATGAGCCTATTCTAGAGTGGAAGGGGGGAAATCTATGCCAAAAGTTTGGGTTATTTCTTGTCTTAAGGCTAAGAAGATGACTTTAAGGGTTGCATGTACCACTTAGTAAGGGTGAGGGAAATAGATTCTAGTGTTGACCAATTACAAAAAGCTAGTTACTTTTCTAAGATTGACCTTAGGTCGGGTTAGAACCAAATGACGGTGAAAGAAGATGATATTCTGAAAACGAATTTTAGAACCTGGTATGGTCATTATGAGTTTGTAGTAATGTCGTTTGGTTAGTAGACCCTACCAATGGTAGTGTTATGGTTTAAAATGGTTTTGAATTATATTTTGTGTTAGATGTGAAAGATAAGCAATATTTGGATTCGACCTTAGTAGAAAAATTTGAAATAAAGCGGTATTTAGAAAGTCCGTTGAGGCTTCCACCCAAGGGGGAGATGGTGTGCTTAGATATCAAGGGCGTTGTGAGTTTCTAATGTTAGTGATTTGGGGTTTACTTGAAACAACTCACCCATGAAGGGTGTAAAGAAGTTTGGTAAGAAAGGGAAGCTTAGTCTCCGTTTCGTAAGCCCATAAGAGATCTTGATACGTGTTGGTAAGGTTGCTTATGAGTTAGCTTTGCCTAATGAGTTGGCATCCATGCATCGAATTTTCCATGTCTCTAGGTTGAAAAAGTGTGTTGGAGATCCGACATCCATAGTTCCCTTAGAAGGTTTGGGAGTAGATGAAAGTTCTTCTTATGAGGAAGTTCCGGTTGAGATGTTAGACCGGCAAGTTAAGAAATTGAGAATCAATGAAATTGCTTTCGTGAAAGTATTGTGAAGAAATCTTTTAGTTGAGGGTGCTACTTAGGTGGCCGAGGCCGATATGATGTCCCGATAACCCCATCTTTTTCCTTCTACCCTAGCTTGAGGTAATGAGCTCCTCATGGTTTGCTCCTTGTTTGAAGTCATGTGTGTTTAGATGTTCCCATGATTTCCCTTATGTTATGCATGTTCATGAAAATTTGTGTTTTTGAAAGAAAATGACTTTATATGATTGATTTTCCTCATGTGTAGTGCATTGGGTATGAGTAGCTTATAGACTTCATGGGATGAATTGATGAACATGCTTTAGTTATGCTTTGAGTATATATTTCATATAGGCTCCATGAGATTGTGTTGAGCATGATTTTAGCTTGTAGATGATAGTTCCTCCTTGAACATGAGAAATTTTGAACTTCATGCATATTGGGTTGCTAGATGTAGTTTGATCTTAGGCGTATTTATATGCTTAATAACCAAATAACACCTACATTTTGGCCAAGTTCGGAATCATTCTTTACTAATTGATAGTAGTGTCAAGTCATATTAATTCATTTATACTAACCAACATGATTAGTTGTGTAGGTGAGCTTAAATGAAGAAATGAGTACTGAAACAGGTCTGGGAAGCACAAGAGGATCCAAGTAAATGAGCAACAATAAATGAGAACGAAAAAATAAAGATCAAGGCAGATCTGTATCCTCTCCGCGTCGCGCAGAGGGATTTTATTTCTTGTTCGCGAATTAGAAGTGGAGACAGAATAGTGCGTAGTATGCACGCGTCGCGGGGAAGAGATAATTTCCAAGAGCTGAATTTGATAAGTCACTCCGCGTCACGAACCCTTATGCTAGATTTGGCCATTTCGATTGAATATAAATAGACTCATATTTTATTTTATTGATTATTTTTTTTTTTAGGTTTTGAAGAATGATGACTTTGGGAGATTTTTCATCTGTTCTTAGGGTTCATTCCTAAACTCTTTTATTTTCGATATTTTTATGTTATTTAAACATTGCATAATCAAAATTTATGTTATGAGTAGCTAATTTCCCTAGTTCTAGGGTTGTGGCTACTGGATGATTGTATTTTATTGAAGTTTTATGGATTGAAATTAATTATCACATAAATCAATCTTTTGTTCTTGTTTTCGCATTTCGTGCTTGATCACCACCAAAATAAATACCTTGTCTAAATTGAACTCGCTAGAGGGATAAGAGGATAGAACGTGGGGACAAAAGGAGCATGATTTTCTCTTAAGATCTAGAGTTAATTTGTATCTAGGATAGGTATATACCTAGAAACTGTGCTTGGTTATTAGACATGACGAAATCTTAATGCTTGTTAATTGGTCCAGTCTATCACCGCTCAATGATGTAGTTAGGCTGCCAATTATCGTAGGCGATTAGAGGTTGGGAGACCATAATCATATAATTAACCATGTGATCATTGATTCGATAGTTAATTAATAACCATTTTACAAGATAATATGCATGAATCCTGAAGTGAGATGCAACCTGGACTTTACCCAATCATTGTTCAAACCCTTTTGAAATTGAATTGCATTAGTTAAGTTTTTAATTAGATTTTAGATTCTAAAAACATTCACTTCATTATTCTCGATAACACTTATTCCTAATTGAAAGTATTGGTAAGATCGAAGTATTTTAATCTTGAGTCCTTATGGGTACGATACCCGGCTCTTAAAAAGAGCTACATTAATACTTAAACGACTACGTACACTTGCGTGTGCGATTGGACGCAACAAGTTTTTGGCGCCGCTGCTAAGGACTTTAGAATTAGAAAGTATTTGATTTGTCTAATTTCTGAAGTTAGAGAGCAAGTGTTGACAATTTGATTTTATCTATTCATTTTACAGGTTATGTTGAATTCTCAANATCATTGTTCAAACCCTTTTGAAATTGAATCACATTAGTTAAGTTTTTAATTAGATTTTACATTAAAAAACATTCACTTCATTATTCTCGATAACACTTGTTCCTAATTGAAAGTATTGGTAAGATAGAAGTATTTTAATCTTGAGTCCATGTGGGTACGATACTCGACTCTTAAAAAGAGCCACTTTACTTGAACGGCCACGTTCACTTGCGTGTGCGATTGGACGCAACAAGTTTTTGGCGCCGCTGCTAAGGACTTTAGAATTAGAAAGTATTTGATTTGTCTAATTTCTGAAGTTAGAGAGCAAGTGTTGACAATTTGATTTTATCTATTCATTTTACAGGTTATGTTGAATTCTCAAACTGGAAGACGATCAGGACTTGGTGGAGCCTCTAGCTGAACCGAAAAGATTTGTTCATTACTGGAGAAGGCAAAGACGACTCACTTACCCAGTCCATCTTGTTGCTAGTGAACCAGTAACTCCTGTTGCAAGAGTTGAACGAGAAGAACCTGTAGTGATGGCTGAGATGAAAGTGAGAGACGTGGCAATCCCATGTACCACCAGTGTTACTTCATGTATTCAGAAACCTGAAACTGGTGGAAGATTTGAACTAAAGCAGAGCATGGTGCAACTATTGCACACAAATGGACAGTTCACTAGTTTATCGCATGAGGATCCACAAGTTTATATCCAGAATTTCCTTGAAATCAGTGATACTTACACTCCAACTAGAGTGAATGAAGATTACGTGAGGCTCACCTTATTTCCATTTTCTCTGCTAGGGGAAGCAAAAAGATGGTTGAATTCTTAGCCCGCGAACTCCCTAACACCATGTGGCGATCCAACAAAAAGGATGAGAGAACTTGTACCAAGCTTAGGACATGTTTAAATCGATGTTGTTGAGCTGTCCGCACCATCATCAGGCTAACGAGGTGTTGATCCACACCTTCATTGAAGGGTTGGATCCCAACACTAAATTTTTACTTGATTTAGCTGCAGGTGGACAGGCTTTGGAAAAGACTTATGCTGAGTTGTTCACCCTACTAAATAGGATTTCACAAGGTAACCCCGAATGGAATGGAGGAGGAGCTAAACCGATAGTACAAAAGACTGCTGGAATGTTGGAGGTAGATGCAGTAACAGTGTTAACTGCACAAATTGTTGTGATGCAGGACATGATGAATACGCACTTTAGCAACCTATCGCTAGGACAACAACCAACTCAGGTAAATGCGGTACAACAGCCACCTACATGGTGTGAGATTTGTGTAGGTAGAGACCACAATGTAGAGGTATGTGGGGCAAACACAGATTCTGTCAATTTTGTAGGTAATGCACACCGGGGAAGAGGTCATCAGAACTATGGTAACTCATATAATCCTAGTTAGCGAAATCCAAACTTTTCCTGGAGAGGAAATCAAAACTAGATGCAAGGTCAGAACCAATATAGACCAAGGGGAATGCACATGGTTATCAACAACAGGGCCAATGAGAGCAACCCAGTAATCATCAAAATAGCATAAGCACAGAGGAGGTGCTGAAAAAGATCATGGTTGATCAAGCTCAACTAGCTGTTGATATGAGAAATAATCAGTTAGTAACCCAAAACCTGGAGAACCAATTTGGGCAATTTCCTAGTGCTCAAAACTCACGACCTCAAGGAGGTTTGCCGGGTAATACTGATCCAAATCCCATGCAGGTAAATGCAGTAGGGATGCGTGGTGGGTTACAGTTGGAGGAGTTGGCTCCGAAGAAGCGAAATGTTGAATCTGCAAGTAAATAAGGTGAACCCAAGGAGAGTGAAACTGTTGCACAAGAAACCAGAGTGCAACTGATTGTAAAACCACCTCCACCATTTCCTCAGAAGTTTAAAAAACAGAATGAGGATGAATGTTTTGGTAAGTTTCTCTCTCTATTAAAGCAAGCTCATATTAATTTGCCTTTGGTAGATGTTTTGCAGGGCATACCTAGTTATGCAAAGTATGTGAAGGAGATTGTGGTAAATAAGAGGAGGTTGACCGAATATGAAACAATGGCACTTACTGAAGAGTGCATCTCCAGAATCCAAAATAATTTGCCCACCAAACTAAAAGATCCGGGCAGCTTTACGGTTCAGATCACCATAGGGTAGAACATCCATGCAAGAGGGTTGTGTGACCTCGGGGTGAGTATAAACCTGATGCCAACATCACTGTATAAAAAATTGGGGTTGGGTAGTCCTAAACCCTCCACCATTATCTTGCAGTTGGCAGATCGGTCAGTTGCTAGGCCAGAGGGTGTTGTGGAGAATGTCTTGGTCCAGGTGGGATCCTTGATATTCCCGGTAGATTTTGTGGTGCTGAATTTTGAGCCAAATCCTGAGGTTCCTTTTATCTTTAGAAGACCTTTCTTGGCCACATGACGAGCTATGATAGATGTAGCAGCTGATCAATAAACTATGTGGGGGCATGACAAAGTGGAAGTGTTTGATGTCTACAAGGCGTTGAAACTGTCTGCCTGAAGAGTTGCCTACTATAACAGTGGTAGATCTTGAAGCAGAACCTCATTACATGGCATCCAAGAACCTGTTGAGCATGTGCTAGTGCGACATGATATTTATGGGGGATGCAGAAGCACAAGAGATGGTATAGTTTATAAATGTGTCGATTATGGGCATATCAAGAGATCACTGGGAGCCGTTAAATAGGGTGTTGGGTCCTCCACCTAAACCTTCCATTGAAGAAGTACCCAAGCTAGAGCTAAAAACATTGCCAGCTCATCTAAGGTATGCATTTTTGGGTGAAGATAAGACCTTACTTGTGGTTTTGTTATAGATTTGTCTAAAACTCAGGTTGAAGGAACATTGAGTATACTGAGGAAGAGGAAAGAAACTTTAGGCTGACAGATGTTCGACATTCACGGGATAAGTCCAACGTTGTGTCTGCATAAGATTTACATGGAGGAAGGTCACAAGACAAGTGCACAACACTAACGTAGGCTCAATACAGTCATGAAGGATATGGTAAGGAAATTAAGATGTGATAAAGTGTTTAGATGCGGGGATAGTGTACCCCATATCTGACAGCAAATGGGTGAGTCCGGTACAATATGTGCCCAAGAAGGGTGGTATGACAGTGGTGACAAATAAGAAGAATGAATTGATCCCTACACGGACAGTAACTGGGTGGCGTATTTGCATTGACTATAGAAAGTTGAATGATGCCACCAGGAAGGACTATTATTGTCACGACCTGAGAGCACCCTCTAGTCGTAACCGGTGTATTCGACCTCGAAGAGGTCAAATACAAGCCTCATGGATCATTCATTAAAATACGATACAAAAAAAAATATAGAGGAGAAATTTAAAGCTTCCTTTTCAATCGAAAGAGCACCTTTTAAATTAAAAGCAAGCGGAAGACTTTCTAGACTTTATCCAAGATGTCTCAAAACCATCTAATACTTGAATACAACAATGGGACTAAGTCCACTCAAAACTATAACAAAACCACAAGACATAAAGGAACATGCTGGTTATTGTCCTCGAATATATGAAGACTCACCAAGTCTTCATCTTCAAACACCTTAGAAACCTATCCATTAACCATGGAATATCAACATCTCCAAAAATCCCTACACTTTAGTCAAAAGGAAAAGAAAAGGGTTAGCACAATTAAGTACTAAGTATGAAAACCATGCAAAAACATGCTAAAAATGACATTTGGTTGAAAGTTATGCCCTATGCCATTTTAGTACAACTTCATGAATATTGACATATTAGACATATTAGACATATTATAGAACATAACCAACATATAAGACATTAACCACATTATAGACATACTCAACATTTTCACCATGTAACTCATTTTATCATCCAAGAACCTTTATCTAAAGTTACCCTAAGACACACTTGAGTGAGACATGAAGTGGCCGCCCATACAACTTCTTCACTATAAACAAGAACCATCATTCTTCAAGGTAGCATACTAAGTAACTCACTTCATTAACATAAGCTATTCATTCAACAAATCATTTAGAAAATAAGTCAACATTCTTCTTTAAAGTCATTTAGGACACATTCATGCATTTAGGGGACTTTACACTATAGTCATATAGACTTAGGGAACTCATTTTTGCACCTTCAAAGCCTACTCGTGCCATGTGTAGATAGCATCCCATACTACTATCTACACGTTGTAGAACCTATCAAGTAACTAGAGTTCACACTAAGGATATCAAGTTATACATTTAAAGATCTAAGTGTCAAGAATGCTCATAGTACAAATTTCCAAGAGATTCAATAACAAGGCTCGCCCAATATATACATCATGTCGTCACACCAAGCACAAATAAGTATCAAGAAGGCCCGACGCCCAATATCAAGAAGGGTCAAATCCCAATAATCAAGAGAACCAAGAACCATATTAAAAATGGCTTTCTAATTCGTACTTAAAATGGACAACTTCCATTCATAAGACGGACTAAAAATCTAGAGTCAAGATGGCAAGTAGTCCGAATCAAGAGGCATGCCAAGAGTGACAAAGTCACTGCCACAAGAAGGACAAGTTCCCAACAAGAGTGCCAGGTGATCAAACAGTCCGTACAAGTGGGCGAGTTAAATAAGCGTCTCTAACGTCTTAAAGGATACCAACATGACAATGCAAAGTGACAAGAGAGGTAGCCAAGGTACCAAGATCAACTTTCAAATATTTCAGCAGTTAAAAAAGTGCAAGTACAAATTTATACACAAATTCAGTGCTTTAGCAAAGAACCAGTCCAACACAATTTTGCGAGTTCAGACCGTAGACCAACCAACGTTTCAAGGTCCTCAACTTGTTCACGAGTATATACAACCTTAAAAATACAATTAAATAACTTCTTTAACTTCTATTAGCTCAGTAATGTTGACGTAAAATAGGATCATCATCACAAGTAAGCCTAGCATGTACAAATACAACTATGCTCCCAAAACAGTGAATCTGTCCAGCCTGGTACCTCAAGTCGCAAGTTATATTTGAAAGGGAAAACGACAAAACTAAACTTCATAACCTTCATGAAAGATGTAGGTACATCTCTAAAGGTTGAAAATAAATAAGAATCACCGCAAAATATATTTTGTACAAAAAGATATATTCAAAACACTACAGCTGATCATGCAGGATTTCAATTTCTGAAATCTGGGCAGAACTTGCCCTATGTTGCGTCCCATATTTCGTGTCCATAACAGTTAAATTAGAGTTTTACATAAACATAAGAGTTGTAGGTATACGAGTTAGCTTTCCAAATCATATTTATTATATTGTAAACGAAGTTCTAGAGAACAAGATATGCATAAATTACCAAACACTATCCAGCTCAGAAACAGAGCTCATCACTTACATATGAAAGGAATGTCATAGCTTATCGATTTATTTTCAACATAGCTTTTCATTTATCAAGAAGAGCACCAAAGTCTACCAAGTCAAAAGATGACATTCAACAATATAAGGCACTTCACATTCCATCATCTTCATTCATAAGTGTTAAAAGAGAACATACTTTTAATCACAAAACAATAATACTTTATTCAAGCTCACCTTGGGATCCCATGAACACATTTATATTCACAACATGATTACCTTTACTTTATTAGATTCTCATTCAAATTCTTTACATCACATTCACATATATGATATCATGTCAACACTTCAATTCCTTATATAATGCCTTCAAGGCCATAATTATAATACATTCAATAAGTAAACACCTCCACCATAAGTGGATCACACATCAATATATCACAATTCTATATCAATTCTACATTAACAATGAAGTTAGGTCAACTTACCCTTTTCCAAAGCCACAATCACCATTCCTCAATTCTTCAACAATTCTCAATAGATAAACATAGATAATAATAGAAATCAACTACTCAACTCAACCTAAACATTTATCCATCATCATTCAATCATAAACATTCAACCCGCTTCATAAGCCAAATTTAGGAAACTTGGAAAGACATGGGTTCATGGACTTTTCTTTCTTAAAACCATCAATAAATATCAATAATAACATAAATCATCTTTAAAAATCATTTAATGCAAGAACCCATGCTAGAACCGAAATTAGGACTTTATTGAGTTTTTGAAGAGCTTTCAAAACACTTTGATTTGGCTCCTTGAATGGAAAAGGAATCAAGGATAAATGATTCCCATACCTTAACCTTCATGAATCCCACAAAAATAGAAGAAGAAACACCATGAAATCCTCAACCCTAGCTCCCACTTCATCTTCTTCTTTGAGTTAGAGAGAAATATAGAGAGAGGGAAGACTTTGGGATTTTGATTTTGGGAAAAGAGAGTAAATGACTTGTTAAAAGACTTAAAACCTTATATAAGTCATTTAATTAACTCCTAACCGACCCCCTAAGCCCTTAATCTAATAACTAATTAATTCCCAAAGCCCCAACTAAAAATTAAAATGTCAAAAACTGGCAGCATCTACGGACCCCAAATCTCTTTGAACTAAACTCAAAAAGCCGATTTACATTATTTAATAAAGTTACCAACTTCAATACACATTTGTGCCATTTATTGATCAAATGTTGGACAGACTGACAGGACAAGAATATTACTGCTTCTTGGATGGCTACTCAGGCTATAATCAGATAGTCATTACACTAGAGGACCAGGAGAAGACTACATTCACTTGTCGGTATGGCACCTATGCGTTCAAATGTATGCCATTCGTATTATGCAATGTACCAGCTACATTCCAGAGATTCATGATGACAATCTTCCACGATATGGTGGAGGATTTTGTTGAGGTGTTCATGGACGACTTCTCGGTGTTTGGTGAGTCTTTTAACCTTTCTTTGCATAATCTTGACAGGGTCTTTGCAAGGTGTGAAGAAACGAATCTTGTGTTGAATTGGGAAAAGTGCCACTTTCTCGTTCAAAAAGGTATTGTACTGGGGCACAAAATTTTAAGAGATGGGCTGGAAGTTGATAAAACTAAAGTGGAAGTCATTGAGAAGCTGCCACTACCCATCACTATGAAGGGAATTCGAAGTTTTCTGGGACATGCTGGGTTTTATAAAAGATTCATCAAGGACTTTTCTAAAACTGCAAGATCCATGTGTAGTTTAGTAGAAAAGGAGGTGAACTTTGAATTTGATGAACATTGTCTGCAGGCATTTAAGCTACTAAAGAAGAAGTTTATTAAAGCGCCGATTTTGATTGCTCTGAATTGGGAGCTACCCTTTGAGCTCATGTGTGATGCCAACGACACAACTATTGGTGCAGTGCTAGGCTAGCAAAAGGATAAGATGTTTCACTCCATTTATTATGCCAGCAAGACTCTTGATGTAGCACAATTGAACTACACTATCATAGAAAAGGAGATGCTAGCGCTAGTATTTGCTTTTGATAAGTTCAGATCTTACTTGGTGGGCACCAAGGTTGTTGTTTACACTAACCATGCTGCGATCAAGTATTTATTTAACATGAAGGACGCGAAGCCGAGGCTGATCAAATGGATATTACTTTTGCAAGAGTTTGATCTGGAAATTAAAGATAGGAAGGGGACTGAAAACCAGATAGCCGATCATTTGTCAAGATTGAATGACTCATCTCATGTGAGGAATAAAGAACAGATTCGTGAGGACTATCCTGATAAGCAATTGATAGCCTTGGACCTCGCACAAGTACCCTGGTATGCTGATATTGTAAACTTTTTGGTGACTGATTTAATTTCCACTTGGAGCTTCAACACATCAGAAGCAAAAGTTGAAGCATGAGGCACAATTTTATATGTGGGATGGGCCTTTCTTATTCAAGCAAGGACCTGATCAGATGGTGCAAAGGTGTATAGCTGAACAAGAGGCATTGCAAGTGTTGGAGAGTTGTCACTCTTCACCATATGGTGGGCATCACGGAGGCGAGCGTACAACGCATAAGGTACTGCAATCTGGTTTCTTTTGGCCTACTTTATTTAAAGATGCTGTGATTTTTGTGAAGGGCTGTAATCAGTGTCAGCGGATGGGCACTATTTCTTGAAGACATGAGATGCCGTTAAGAAACATCCTCGAAGTTGATATCTTTGATGTATGGGGGATAGACTTCATGGGACCATTCCCATCTTCTAATGGAAACTAGTACATACTAGTGGCAGTGGACTATGTGTCCAAGTGGGTGGAGGTTGTTGCTCTACCTACTAATTAGTAAAGTTCATCAGGAAGCACATCTTCACCAGGTTTGGAACCCCAAGGGCCATGATAAGTGATGGAGTTAAGCACTTCATCAATAGTTCAGTGCAGAATCTGCTGGCCAAATATGGAGTGCGACACAAGGTAGCCACAACCTATCATCCTCAGACTAGCGGGCAAGTTGAAGTGTCCAATAGGGAAGTAAAGCAAATTATGTAAAAGACTGTGAATGCACAAAGGAAAGATTGGACTGAAAAGTTAGATAATGCTTTGTGGGAATACCTGACAGAATATAAGACATTGATAGGGACTTTTCTTTATCGAATGGTGTTTGGAAAAGCATGTCACCTTACAACAGAATTGGAGCATCAAGTGTACTGGGCTATCAAGAAGTTGAATCTAGATCTTGAGTTGGCATGCAAGAAAATAATAACACAACTGCACGAGCTAGAGGAATTCAGGCTACACGCGTACGAAAATGCCAAGCTGTACAAAGAGAAGATCAAGAAGTGGCATGACAAGCATATTGTGTCACTCCCCTTTAAGCCTGGCCAATTGGTGCTACTATTCAATTCAAGACTGAAGTTGTTCCCTGAAAAACTTCGGTCTAAGTGGAGTGGGCCGTTTGAGGTGGTGAGAATGACCCAACATGGATCTGTGGAGCTAAGAAATAAGGATAAGAGCTCCACTTTTCTTGTAAATGGGAAAAGAGTGAAACACTACTTTGGGAATGACATTGATCGTGAGAAAGAATCGCTTAACTTAAATGACGAGTGAGTCATGAGCTGGGTCGTGCTGCGACGTTAAATCAAGCGCTACACGGGAGGTAACTCGTAACCCCTTGTAATAGATAGGATTTCTGGTTTTCCATTTTGTTCTTTCAATTCATAGGAATTAGTACAAAAAAGTTTGATATATCAGGAAAATACAAAAAAAAATGAGTCGTGCCACGACCAAAACTAAGGCGCTGGATGGGAGGCAACCCATCGGGTTTACATTAATGGGTGTTGTGCTTCAAATGTGTAGGTAACAGGAATTTGGAGCTATAGCAAGTCGCGTAGGGGGTGTTAAATTTTGCCTCGCTAGAAATTCATTTTTCAGGACGAGGCAGAACACTCTGTAACGTGAACGCGTCGCGGAGTAGGCTAGATATTTTAGATTCGACGAGAATTATTTTTTTCGTAAAAAATAAAGGATCTCCATATTGGAAGCGTAGAGCGGAGTGGGGTCCTACTTTTGATTTTTATGGGAAATAAATTAATTCTGCGAGACAGAGGACTCCATAATGGAGCTGTGTCGCAGACCAGGTGAGGATTTTTCAATTTTCATTAAAAATGTCGGGTTTAACCTAATTATTTTTTAGAAAATCCGACCCGACCCTCATTTTATTTCTTATTCTACCCGCAAATTCCCCACTATTTTCCCAATTGTTTGTTTCTCCATCACGCACGATTTTCCCCTCCCCTTCTCTTCTTGAGATTTTTTAACTCCAATTCCGTAACGCAAAAACGATTTCTGCTCTCCAACTCGATTCTCTCCTTTGTCATCATCACGGGTATGCGTTCTCCTCATTTCTTCAATGATTATGAGTTACGTTGTCCTGTTAGTGATGATCATTAGGTGAATGTAGTTATTTGGGTAGTTGTCGGGTTTGCAATAATGGGTGGACGTTGCATTTGTTAGTCATGATAATAGTTTCTAATTCTTGAGTATAAACTCCCAATCGTTTGACATTGTGGGCATTGATTAAAGATTATGGTTGCAGGGATATGGTAGGGTAACAGATGGGGTTGTTTGATAAGTAATAGTTTCCACTTCATGGAAATTACAGGTATTTGTGTGAAGTCTTAAGTAACACTGTGCGATTATGTATGTGTGGGATTGTGTGGATGATGGTTGTACTTGAGTGCTTTTGTGGGAATTGAATGTGAATTCAGATTGTGTTACTGTGTGGATGTGTTGTAGCTTTGGGTTGTGCATGTAACCTTTGGGAAGTCTGAGTACCGAGGTAGGATGAATGCTTCGACTAAGTGTGGGGTGGTTTGTGTGCACCACCCGTATCTTTCGTTGTGATGGGTAATCTGTTTTGGGATGGATTGTATTGTGCTTGCAGGTAATCATGTCAGGTACTTGAAGACCCGACAAGGAAGTAGCAACTTCAAGCCAAAGAAAGCGAGTTCGGGGTGAGGGGAATGTACCTCCCGCACCAGCATCCCACGGGGGCAAACTCGAAGGTTCGGGTTGCGAGCAGTGGTCAAAGAGGGTAAAGTATGGTAGAAGAAACACACAGAGGCTCGGTACTTTTCTGACGTGTGCATTGAAAGAGATAGTCTTGCACGGGAGTTTCCCCGAATCATGAGGCGCATCCAAGAACTTCATGTAGAGTTCATTTTTGCTGAGCCAAATGAGTGCAACTTGCACATGGTCCGAGAGTTCTATGCCAATTGGGCGACAGAGTCCAAATCGCATTTTGTAAAGGTGCGGGGAGTTGATGTAACTCTCACTCCCGCGGTTCTAAATGATATAGTACACACTTCAACTGATGCTGACCTATTGCTGCTAATGAGGTTGAACATTCGACCACCTTATCGAGCCATCCGACACACACTTTGTGGACCCCAATCGATGGTTCAATGGACCAAGCACATCGCAAAGAGGTTACACCAGTCTGTTTCGTATGCACACATGAGCAGAGAAGCTCGAGTTTGGTTGAAAATAGTCATGAATTGCTTGATACCCGGGCTTCACTACACAGACATCACACGTGATAAAGTGTGCTTAGTTCACGCCTTGATGACTAACACTGAGCTAAATATCGGTGTTGTGCTGAAATCTACCATCACAAAGGCCCGGCTACACAAACAGAGTGAGTATGCTTTTAGAGGTATCATCACTCGATTGTGTCATTCTGCAGGTATAACAGAGAAAAGCTTGGATTATATGGTACCCCTCTTCCCAGCGCCGGTGGACATAATGAAAACAAAGGGGGCTGACAATGAGTTCGGCCCACCACTCACCACATCAGAGTGCCATCGCCGAGATGAGTTGATTATGGCCCGTATGTATGGGCTGGAGATGTTGCACCACCAAAATGGATGTCGGGTGTCAACTGAGAAGCAATTTGGGGCAGGTAGAAAGAAGGTACCCGCTGAATGCATATGCCAAAACATTGCTAGGCATCGGTCTAGAGTTTCATGAGCCTGTGGATGATGATATACGACTGAAGAGGACAGGCTGCGCACTGGTTCTGATGTGGACTCCAGTTCTGACACGGAGGAGGTTGACCCTACATAGGCCGGTGATGAGGCTGAAGGCGAAAATGCCATAGAGGATTGATCATGGAGTGATTCGCCTTACCTATGTTCTTATTTTGTGATTTTGTGTAACAGTGGGGACAATGCTAATATTTCAAGTGTGGGGTGGGGAGTAATTCTCTCTATATTGTATATTGTCGTCTGTTTGACTTTTATTTTTTTATTTGGGTTCCTTGAAGGTTAGTTTCGATTCTAGGATCGAGTCAATCGTCGTAGTTGAGTCACATTGCCCTATGATAGATGGATGACGATCGTCTTAAGGAAAATTTTCGTCATTGAGTCGTAGGTATGGTATGTGAGCTGAAGCTTGAAATTCTGAAAGGAAATTGTATGAAAGCATGTAGGTAATATATATATATATATGAAAGCATTTGAATTCTTGTACTTGATTTTAATGACTGCAACTAAAGCTTAAATAGAACTTTTGCATGAACTGATTATGTTGCCTGTGATTGATCCAACTTGATTAGAACTTGTGTCATGATCAGTGAGGCATTGTATTATCCGTGTAGTGCATCTGAGTCTAGAACTTGCTTGGCGTGTTATTGAAGCGAAATTTGAGTGTTGCTTTGTGTATGAAATGATAATAGGCCTCTTTAAATATGTTCAAAAAAGCTTAGCCTTTTCACATACTATCACTTGTAGCCTTGTTGAGCCTGTAGCCTTTTATTGGCAGCCATATTTTCACCTGCCATCACTTTATTGAATCCCTAAGTTGTTTGCACCCTGCTTGCCTAAGCACTGTAGCATAGACTGTTGTGGACTTAGTAAGACTGAAAGTGAAGAGGTAGCCTGAAATAGATACAAGGTAATAGAAAAAAACCCTCAGTAAGAGAATAAAAAAAATTGTTTTTTAAAGGTTGGTTCTTAGAATAAAAGAAATGAGGGGCAATTTGAGAAGTATGGAAATCATGTGTGACATAAATGTTGAGTGAGAGATGATAAATGAAGGAAAGGATGATGATGTCTTAAAAGTGCAAAGTGCTTAGGTAAGTGTAAGTCACTACTGTATACTTATTCCTACCCGTCCTTTAGCCGATAGTTCAACCTAGAAAAGCCCTATTTGATTATTTGCAAAGCACACTTAATTAGTGGAGATGTACATAATGGGCAAGCTTATGGTTCTCAATGCATGCATGTGAGATGTTCTTTTTAAGTGAGAGTGCTCTGCGTTGTTAAAGTCCTTAAGTTATATTCGATATGTTGAGTTGAGTGTGCGGACTATTTCTTTGAGTGAGGGGCACTTGTTATATGAAAGATATATGATATCTAATGGTGAACATGAAGTTTAATGCTTTGGTTGCAAAAAGTTATCGAGTCAGTACTTGAGTTGTATGATGTATGAAAGGGGTCAAGGCCAAATGTAAATGAGAACATGCATGTTTGATCTAATGAAAAATCCTTGAAAATAAGTGGCGGATGGACAAATACTAGTGTTAGGAATTCTAGGTCTAGGACTAGTGTGGTAAGTTGTTCGAGGACGAACAAAGCTCTAAGTGTGGGGTGGTGATCTTAAGCGTATTTATATGCTTAATAACCAAATAACACCTGAATTTTGGCCAAGTTCGGAATCATTCTTTACTAATTAATAGTAGTGTCAAGTCATATTAATTCATTTATATATATGAAGAAATGAGCGCTAAAATAGGCTTGAGAATCATAAGAGGATCCAAGTAAATGAGCAAGAATAAAGGAGAACGAAAAAATAAAGATCAAAGCAGATCCGTATCCTCTCCGTGTCGCAGAGAGGGATTTTATTTCTTGTTCGCGAATTAGAAGTGGAGACAGAATAGTCCGTATTGTGCACGAGTCGCGGAGAAGAGATAATTTCAGAGAGCTGAATTTGAGAAGTCACTCCGCGTCGCGGACCCTTATGCTAGATTTGGCCATTTCGATTAAATATAAATAGTCTAAGATTTTATTTTATTAATTATTCTTTTTTCTGGGTTTTAAAGAACGACGACGTTGGGAGCTTTTTCATCCGTTCTTAGGGTTCATTCATAAACTCTTTTATTTTCGATCTCTTTATGTTATTTAAACATTGTATAATCAAAATTCTTGATATGAGTAGTTAATTTCCCTAGTTCTAGGGTTGTGGCTACTATATGATTGTATTTTATTAAAGTTTTATGGATTGAAATTAATTATTACATGAATCAATCTTTTGTTCTTATTTTCGTATTTCGTGCTTGATCACTATCGAAATAAACACATTGTCTGAATTGAACTCGGAAGAGGGATCAGAAGATAGAATGTGGGGACAAAAGGATCATGATCTTCTCTTAAGATCTAGAGTTAATTTGTATCTAGGATAGGGATATACCTAGAAACCGTGCTTGGTTATTAGACAAGACGAAATCCTAATGCTCATTAATTGGTCCAGCGTATCCCCGCTCAATGATGTAGTTAGGCTGCCAATTATCGTAGGCGATTAGAGGTCGGGAGGCCATAATCATATAATTAACCATGTGATCATTGATTCGATAGTTAATTAATAACCATTTTACAAGATAATATGCATGAATCCTGAAGTGAGATGCAACCTGGACTTTACCCAATCATTGTTCAAACCCTTTTGAAATTGAATTGCATTAGTTAAGTTTTTAATTAGATTTTAGATTCTAAAAACATTCACTTCATTATTCTCGATAACACTTATTCCTAATTGAAAGTATTGGTAAGATCGAAGTATTTTAATCTTGAGTCCTTATGGACGATACCCGGCTCTTAAAAAGAGCTACATTAATACTTAAACGACTACGTACACTTGCGTGTGCGATTGGACGCAACATAGTTCCTACCTTTCCTTCTAGTGCATTGAGTATGTTTAGAATTGAGTGATGTTTCCTCCTTGATTTGTGCATTTCATGCATGATGGGCTATTGGAGTTAGTTTTACCCCTCTTAAGATGTTTTGGTAACATTATAGTTTGGAGTCGATAGTTCCTCCTTGGTTATATGCATTTAGATGAAGTTGCATTCTAGGTTGGGTTGATAGTTCATCTCTTACTCTATTAGAACTAGTTTAAATCTCATTCGAGGACAAATGATCCCAAGAGGGAGATATTGTAACACCCCGTATCCGAAAAAAAGAGTAAATAACACTCTTAGTGAGCTGTAGGTGCCAACCCACGAGGGCTACCCACGACCCGTGAATGGGACCACGGACCGTAGGAGTGGTTCGTGGATGGGCTACCCAAAATAGTCCAGGAAGGACAGAACCACGGTCTGACCAATGGTCCGTGGTTGGGCTCATGGTTCGATGGCCCAACAGACAAGTCCCTGACCACCATCGACGGCCGTGCAAGATAGTCTATCATCCTGACCACAATCCATTAGTGGGGTCTCGTGGGTCACTGTTCGATAGTTATTTTAGGGGCACATGGGTCTTTTTTGGTTTTTATTAAATCAAAGTGAGGTCGTTTTACCTAAGTCTAGGACCCATATATAAGTTATTTTAACCCTCAAATTCACTCATTCTAAATCATTCTCTCAAACTCATCAAAAGAATAGGGTTCCTTTCCAAAATAATTCTCTCTCTAGGAAGTTGAATAAGAAGGAAGAGTTGAAGCTAGGGTCAAGTTCAAGTCTCCATTCCTCAAGCATTTGTGGGCTTTGTGATTAAGGTATGATAGCTTTTCATCCATGGAATCCTTTTATCTATGGAGCCCCCATGATTTCCCCAATTTAGAAGAAGAATTCCCCAATTTTAGTTAGAGTTTCTTCTAATGTTATGAGTTTTGATCCAATTGAGTGGATTATGATTGTTTATGGTTGAATTGATAGAATTGTATGCTTTTAGGATGAAATTACATGTACCCATGCCTAACCTATGTCTAGAAAGATGAAATTGACGTAAGTGAGTTTTATGCCATGAAAGGGAAAATTGAGGAATTAGATGTATTCTTCAAGGATTGATGATATGCATTGTAGATTGCTTAAGAGTAAAGCATATAGATATGAATTGAGATCAAAGTATACATGATGAGTTATGACTTGTAGGCTTTGAAATTAGAATTGTCTTGAGATCAAAGCATGTATGATGAATGATTATTAGTAGGGCTTTTAAAGTAAAACTTATATGATGATTGTTGATTAGTAGATAGAATTGGTGTGGAAGGATTTACCCACATGATCTATACTATGAACGTATGAATGCATGAATGTGAAAGGTTTTTTCACGTTGAATGATTCTAGGTTGAAAGTTTTGTTCACCTAAAATGAATCAAAGCATGTTTGAACTATGATAGCTTGAAACAGTGATATGAGATCCCTTCATGAATATCTTGATTTGGTAAGACAAGACTATGCATGGTAGCTTGAGTTAGTAGATCTCATGGATAGCTATAGATTGAGCAATGGTACCCTTCCAATGGTTAGCTTGAACTAGCATGAGAGGATTCTTGTATGATAGTATGACTTGGTAAGGCCAAACCATTTCATTGGTAGCTTGGATTGAGCAATATTACCCTTCCTTGAGTAGCTTGGACTTGCATGAGAGGATGCCTTCCATGATAGCTTGGTTTAGCATAATGAGGTGTTTTTTCTTGATAACCTTGAATTGGTGAATAGTAACCATTCATGGGTAATGATTTGTCTTGGATTAGTAAAGAAGTACTCTTTCATGAATAGTAGAAATAGTTAAAGAGGGACAAGTCCCTAACCAAAGTAGCATACGTATGATGGATCAAAGTTACTTTATGAATATGCATTGTAAGCATATGTGAGTATGAGATTTTGATTGTATGACGATAGGTTAACTTTGATTGTTGCTTGAGTTGCCTTTCATGACATGTATGACTAGAGGTGGATACCCAAGTCCTAATCAAGGATAAGTTGAGGTTACTTGAGAAGTGTTCCTCTTACATTATGATGATCTATGTGCATTGATTATGCTTATGATTTATGTTGTTATCTCTTATGCTTATGGTATATGTCTTATGTTGACTAATGCCTATATTATGCCTATGTTGATGTTTATGCTAGTTATCATATTTAGTACATTTTTGTACTAACGTATACTCTTGCCTACATTTCTTATCCAAATGTAGGCTATATCGACTTTTCTCCCCGTGGCTAGGATTTTAGTAGAAGCAAGGATTGAAGATTAGTGAGTCCTCATAGCATTCGAGGATATAGCCACCATTTCTCTTATATTCTTTCATTTTATGTTTTGAACTATTGTATGGGCTGTGTCCCAGGGATATTCATGTTTTAGATGATTTGAGACAAGTGTAATAGATTTTCGCTCGTTTTATAAAACTTTGATTGTTATTGAAAAAGTTTTAAATTTCTGCTAAATTCTATTATTCTTATGTTATGAGGACTAAGTGGCTTGTATGGAGTCCTTCGGGGTTTTATACGTCATGTTACATCTAGGAGGTACCCTGGGGTCGTGACATACTACCTCTTATTAATTGATGTTACATGTGATAATAGGAAAAGTTAGTTTCATGTGAAAAATTATTATGTGTATTTCAAAGTTAGGATGCTAGTATGAGTATTTTGGGTTGGTAGTAATGATTATGTGTAGTGGTCTTACTAATTAAATTGAGCCTTTGGTGAACATAGTGTGGTGTTGTAGTAACTGTAAGAGAAGTTTACTAATAAGTGACATTTTTTTATGATGATTAACTTGATAATAGAAATGTTAAGAGACTGAGTGGTAGAAATTGATGATAATAATGATGCTTGACTTCATTATGTGATGACTTCTATGTAAGTTACATGTGTGGATTTATGTTAGTGACCAGGGAAGAAAGTGTGCTAAGAATTTAATAATGAAATTATAACCTTATGTGAGTGACTAAAGTAACAGAGTAATAAGGAATATAGAAAAGTATTATTTGTGATATAATAAGGTGACATAATTGTATTGTTATTTTTATTGATTTTGTGATATTTTATGTGGAACAAATCCAGATCGACTATGATGCCTACTCGGTACGTGGGGTGTATTGATACTACTTTTACTACATCTTTTAGTACTGTAGGTTTTTTTAGGTTGTTTGAAGCGTGGAATGATGGTTACTCATCGTCAACTTCCATCTATTCTGTACTCAAGTAGAAGTTATGTCGGTCTTTTACATAATTTATTTTAATTTCTGATTCTACTCCATCAAGATGTTCTTGTACCTGTCTAAACTAGGTCCTTGAAAAATGTTGCTATTTTGTTAACTTCTCAAATTTTTTTATTTTATTTTTACTTTGTCATGGAGGTTTTTAAGATTTAAATAGTTTTCTATTAAATGGGAAAGGATATTAAGGGTTTTGCCTATCTAACTAAATTAGAGTAGCTGTCCAAATGGTCCCATAGTTTGGATTATGACAATGTCTATATAATGATGGTTAAGGTAATGAATAATTTAAAATAAAATTATTTTTAAATATGAAAAAACATTATTTTAGAACATTCTATATTATAAAAATGAGTGTTACATCAAATTTAACATAGGAACTAATATTTTATAATTGTTATACTAGTAGATTGTCCATTCAATTTGTTTATGAACTACTATTTACATTCATGTATGTATATTAGATCATCTCCAACCCATCTCTATTTTACTCTCTATTCTCAATATATTTGGAGAGTAAAATAGAGAATGGATTCTCCAACCACTCTCTATTTCACTCTCTATTATTTCATTATAGAGAGGTGAATAGTAATTCTCCAAATTTGGAGAACTACTATTCACCTCTCTATTTTACTTTTTGGTTATTACTATATATTAGAAGAGTCTAAGATTTACTACCATTGTTCCAATTAAATCATTACAAATGTCCAATACTTACTATATAAAATATATAAGTGGGCCCCACCTCCTTCCACTTAAATAATATTTTTCAACCTTATCATGGTAAAAGTTGAATTTATTATCCTTTTCATTTAATTTTATATGATATTATTTTTTCTATAAAATCATTATATATGTTTTAATAATTTAAATTTCAAAAACATTATAATTTAACTTTAAAGATTTTATTTTATCAAAATCTTGTACATTGAAATATATAGTTATGAATTTAAAATATTTT